>NC_041220.1:89610742-89664541 GCF_002837175.3 Physeter macrocephalus | reverse complement strand
TCCCTGATGGCACAGT
Source organism: Physeter macrocephalus (assembly GCF_002837175.3). Lineage (NCBI taxonomy): Eukaryota > Metazoa > Chordata > Mammalia > Artiodactyla > Physeteridae > Physeter > Physeter macrocephalus. Next base: position 89,664,525 of record NC_041220.1, on the reverse strand, counting down.
GGTTGAGAGTCCGCCTGCCGATGCAGGGGACATGGGTTCATGCCCCGGTCCGGGAAGATCCCACGTGCCGCGGAGCGGCGAGGCCCTTGAGCCATGGCCGCTAAGCCTGCGCGTCCAGAGCCTGTGCTCTGCGGTGGGAGAGGCCACAACAGTGAGAGGCCCGCGTAACGCAAAAAAAAAAAAAAAAAAAAAAGTTATGTTTACACTACACTGTAGTCTGTTAAGTGTGCAATAATATTATGTCTAAAAAAATGTACATACTTTAATTTAAAAATTCTTTATTGCTAAAAAATGCTAACCATCATCTGATCCCTCAGCAGGTCATAATCTTTTTGTGGTTGCAGGGTCCTGTCCCCGTGTTAATGGCTGCTGACTGATCAGAATGGTGCGTGCTGAAGTTTGGAGTGACTGGCACTTTCTTAAAACAAGACAACAGTAAAGTTTGCCCCATTAATTGATTCTCTTTTACCAACAATTTCTCTGCAGCATGCCATGCTGATTGATAGCATTTTACCCACAATAGAACTTCTTTCAAAATTGCAGTCAATCCTCTTAAACTTTGCAGCTGCTTTATCAACTAAGTTTATGTGATATTCCTTTGTTGTCATTTCAACAATTTTCACAGCATCTTCACCAGTAGTTTCTATCTCAACAAACTAACTTTCTTTGCTCATCATAAGAAGCAATTCCTCATTTGTTAATTTTGATCACGAGATTGCAGCAATTCAGTCACATCTTCAGGCTCCTCTTCTAATTCTAGTTCTCTTGCTATTTCCACATCTGCAGTTCCTTCCTCAGCTGAAGTCTTGAACCCCTCAAAGTCTGCCATGAAGGTTGAAATCAACTTCTTCCAAACCCCTATTAATGTTGATATTTTGACCTCTTCCCATGAATCTCAAATGTTCTTTATGATATCTAGTATGGCGAATCCTTTCCAGAAGGTTTTCAATTTACTTTGCCCATTTCCATCAGAGGAATCACTATGGCAGCTACAGCCTATGAAAAGTATTTCTTAAATAGTAAGACTTGAAAGTTGGAATTAGTCTTTGATCCATGGACTGCAGAATGGATGTTATGTTAGCAGGCATAAAAACAACATGAATTTTACCGTGCGTTTCTATCAGAGCTCTTGGGTGACCACTGCACTGTCAAGGAGCAATATTTTTAAATAATTTTTTTTTTTTTCTCAATAGTAGGTTTCAACAGTGGGCTTAAAATATTCAGTAAGCCATGTTGTCAACAGATGGGCTGTCATCCAAGCTTTGTTGTTCCACTTATAGACCACAATCTATGTAGACTTAGCATAATTCTTAAAGGTCCTAGGATTTTCAGAATGGTAAATGAGCAATGACTTCAACTTAAAGTCGCCAGCAGCATTAATCTCTACCAAGAGAGTCAGCCTGTCCTTGGAAGCTTTGAAACCAGGCATTGACTTCTCCTCTCTAGTTATAAAAGTTTTAGATGGTATCTTCTTCCAGTAGAAGGCTGTTTCATCTAAACTGACAATCTGTTGTTTAGTGTAAACACTTTCATTAATTATCTCAGCTAGATCTCCCGGATAACTTGCTGCAGCTTCTACATCAGCACCTGGTGCTCCACCTTGTACTTTTATGTTATGTAGACAGATTCTTTCCTTAACCTTCATGAACCAACCTCTGCTAGCTTCCAACTTTTCTTCTGCTTCTTCCTCACCTCACTCAAGCTTCAAAGAATTGAAAAGAATTAGGACCTTGCTCTGGATTACCTTTGACTTAAGGGCAGGTTGTGGTCCCTTCAGACAACTAAAACTCTCCATATCAGAAGTAAAGCCGTTTCACTTTCTTATCATTCGTGTGCTCACTGGAGTAGCATTGTTAATTTCCTTCAAGAACTTTTTTTTGCATTCACAACTTGGATAACTGGAACAAGAGGCCTAATTTCAGTCTATTTTGGCTTTTGATATGACTTCGTCACCAAGCTTACTCATTTTTAGCTTTTAAATTAAAGAGAGAGATGTGCGACTCTTCCTTTTTCTTGAACACTTAGAGGCCTTTGTAGGGTTATCAATTGGCCTAATTTCAATGTTGTTGTGACTAAGGGAATAGCCATCCCCATCAAGAGGGAGAGAGATGGCAGAATGGCTGGTCAGTGGAACAGTCAGAATACACACAATATTTGTTGGTGAAGTTTGCCATCTTACCTGGGTGAAGTTCCTGGCACCCCCAAACGTTTGCAATAGTAATATCAAAGATTCCTGATCACAGCTCACCATAACAAGTATAATAATAATGAAAAAGTTGGAAATATTGCTATAATTACCAAAATGTGACACCGAGATACAAGGTGAGCAAATGCCATTGGAAAAAAATTTTGTCAATAGACTTGCTCAAGGCAGGGTTGCCACAAACCTTCTATTTGTGAAAAAACACAACATCTGAGAAGTACAATTATACAAAACAAGGTATGCCTGTATTTTTCCCAGCGTGACCTGTTATTATGTTTTCTTTTTAAGTCAAATCACCATATAGTTTCAATAATTTAAAGAAATTGTTTTTAAAGGCTTGAAAGTTTTTTGTTGTTGTATCAATAGTTATTGGGGGGAGGAGGGGTGGGGAATGTAAAATGAGCTCCCTCAATTTAATTATTGTGTAATTATGATTTCAGTTATTTTCTCCAAGAGTATGAGCTTACATTTTCCCCTAGTGTCTGCCGCATTCTTACCCACTCACACTGATAGTGAGATTTTGAAATGAGCCCCTGTTGACTTAACATTTCAGCACATGGGAGAGATTAGAATCATTGGTAAGCTATATTCATATTCTCTTTCTTCTGGACCATTTATAGAAATGTTATAAAAGATAAAACTTCCACCTAAGTACCAATTTCAATTCTTTTTTTTTTTTTTTTTTTTTTTTCGGTACGCGGGCCTCTCACTGTTGTGGCCTCTCCCGTTGCGGAGCACAGGCTCGGGACACGCAGGCCCAGCGGCCATGGCTCACGGGCCAAGCCGCTCCGCGGCATGTGGGATCTTCCCTCACCGGGGTATGAACCCATGTCCCCTGCATCGGCAGGCGAACTCTCAACCACTGCACCACCAGGGAAGACCCCAATTTCAATTCTTAAACAATTTGTGGCACAGAAACTTGTGCAACATTCCTTAAACCAATAATTGATTCCTTCTGACCACATTTGTATAGACCTCTTCAAGGAAACACTGCAAGTATTCCCTATTAAGTCAGATATTTTGCTTGAAAGATGTTTTCATTAAGAGAGTTTTTTCCAATCTGAGAATTAAGTAATTCCCTCATCTTAAGCCAATGCACCTAAGTCTGCTCTACAGTGTTTACTTAGAACTATATAATAATTGCATGATGAGGTATGTATCTCTTTTATCTTCCTGAAATGTGTGTATTGTTTTTCAATTTTGTTAGTTAAAAGCATGATTTATTACAGATTTTCTAATATTTTCTTCATAAAATCAATGCAAAATTAGTAGTATAGTTTTCCTATTCTTTTGAAATATCACAATTAGTGTTAATGACATCTATATTGCTCTTGTTTAAATATGAAGAATATAATTTTTAAAGCATATGTGCCCAAATTGGTGGTAAATGTAATTTAATGAACTTAGATGTTAGACATATGTTCTACCAATTACTAATTGTAGAATCATTTTAAATGAATGCAAATAAGAGATTTTACTTTTACTGCAAATATTTAACACTTTTAATTTGTGTGCTAATAGTTCACTTTTTCATATATACAGTTAAACATTTTCAGCTTTATATATTTTTTCTAATTTGATTTTAGAATGCTTATCAGGGTAATATATTAATAAGATTAAAGAAAAGAAAGATACACTATAGATAAAAAGACATAAAGACAAAAGCATAGAAGTTTTAAGCTAGGAAAAATATTTCAGATCATTCAGATCCTATCCACTCATAAGCAAATGAAACAACAAAGAGTGTGAAAAATATTTTTAAATGGTTACACAACTATTTAATGATTACTGCTCGGATGCTGTCTTGGTCTTTGGATTTATAGTTCAATGATATTTATAACTCATCACTGAGTCAAACATTTTTGGAGGTGCAACAGACCAACAAGTCCTCCAGTTTAACTCTCTTTTCTCTTTGGGTGCTTTTTAAATGACAAAGAGCTTCACCCTCTGAAGATGCAGAATGTATCTCTCTATTTGTTCAACTTATCTTCCGTATACTCCCAGTCCCTTCATAAATTTTACCACTGGTGTTAGTTTTGTTCTCTAGTTTAACATAGGACTGTTCTTCAAATGTTGAAAACAACCATCAGAATAAATATCTCAAGGTCCTTCTGTTGCTTTAAACACACCAAATTCAATAATTCATCCAGATAATTTCTTAAAGGAATATTCTAATTTGCCATTATACCTTCTATTCCTCCTAAAGGAATAGAATACATGTAATTTTTTATTTTATTTTTTATTTATTTATTTTTGGGTGTGTTGGGTCTTCGTTTCTGTGCGAGGGCTTTCTCTAGTTGCGGCAAGCGGGGGCTACTCTTCATTGCGGTGCGAGGGCCTCTCACTATCGTGACCTCTCTTGTTGTGGAGCACAGGCTCCAGACGCGCAGGCTCAGTAGTTGTGGCTCACGGGCCCAGTTGCTCCGCGGCATGTGGGATCCTCCCAGACCAGGGCTCGAACCCGTGTCCCCTGCATTGGCAGGCAGATTCTCAACCACTGTGCCACGAGGGAAGCCCTACATGTAATTTAAAAAAAAATAAATTTATTTGTTTATTTTTGGCTGCATTGGGTCTTCGTTGCTGCGCACGGGCTTTCTCTAGTTGCAGTGAAAGGGGGCTACTCTTCGTTGTGGTGCATGGACTCTAGGCTCATGGGCTTCAGTAGTTGTAGCACGTGGGCTCAACTCAAGAAACGAAAAAAGAAAAATATTGGCAGTGCTTTCATTTATTTAGCTATTTAGCTTGTGGTGTCACTTCATCAAGGGGCTTTCGTTATTCTACCAGGATGTGATCTCTCTACCGCTCTCAATTCTGCCCTCCTTCATATTGTTAGAACTGACTTCTTAGCAAGATGGCTGACAATAGTCTAGCCCTACATCTTTGCACTGGCAAGCCCAACATGAAAGAAATTCACTGTCGGAAGTTTGAACAAAAATCTGGGCACTGACTCTCATTGGCTCACACTGGGTCAAATCACAGCTTTTGTGGAATAGCGTGTCCTGTTTTGGCCAGGTCTGAATTACATATCCATATCCACAGACAGAGAACAAATGGGGGTAGTATCAACTTCACCTAAAACAAAATGGGGGTAGTATCAACTTCACTTAAAACTTCATCTAAAAATTGAAGGTTGGGATAAGTTTATCCATCATTCCCCCCAAACCGAACATCAAGTTTCTGATAGCAAAAGAAAGAAGAATGGCCAAAGGTGTAGGAGGAGAGGAAACGTGCACTGTGAGATATAATATTTTCTAGGAATATGCCAAAATTGTCTCTGATGTATGAGCAGCTATTTATTCAGTAATTATATTGTAGGCATTACCCATTGTGTATAATCCTTAAAGTTCTCTGTAAGGCATGTAGTTTCATCTCCATTTTATCATTGAGGAAAATTAAATTTGTCAAAGTATATGTGCAGAAGAGACGGAATTTGATCCAGGCTGGCTCATGGGCCCGGCCGCTCCGCGGCATGTGGTATTCTCCCAGACCGGGGCACGAACCCGGTTCCCCTGCATCGGCAGGAGGACGCGCAACCACTGCGCCACCAGGGAAGCCCCCCCCCAGGCAACTTTTAAACTAAAATTAATACCTTTTCTATACATTACAATGCTTTCATGAAATAATTATAGTAATATTTATTTAAAGTAAACTTTAGCTCTACCTTCAAAGGAATAGTCTAGATCAATGTTTATCAACCTTGGCTGCACTTTGGAATCACCTGAGAAGCTTTACAATATACTGAGTTCTGATTCTCACCTTTAAAGATATTGATTTAAAGTGGTATGTAGTAAGGGTTGCACATCAGGATTTCTAAACCTTCTCATGTGATCCAAATGTGCATCCAAGTTTAAAAACCACTGGTATAAAAACAAAAGGAAATATGACATAGGAATTTCACTCTGTTTTGCATCTAGGGTTTATCAGATTCTATATTAATAATACAAGATTAAAGTCATGGTATCAAAGTCAGATAGGGACCATATCTCCTTCTATGGCCCTGTTTAGTCTTACAAAATGGCTCTTAATACATCATTGCCATCATGAAAATCTATACTTATTTCTTTGCAAGGTTATTTACTAAGAAAGTTGAATTAAATGGAGGAGACATAGTCACTGCCATATAATGATTTCTCTTTCTGAGCTTCAGAACAGTTCCCTCTCCCCTCCAAAAATGTGATGATTGGGACAAATCTGAGAAGGAAGTGAAAGTAGAGACAATGGTTTTTTTCTCTCCACTCTGCTTTTCTCTGCCATGTTGACCAGGTACTGCTGCTTCTTGCATCCATGCCCTGCATGCAGAGAGCAAGGATCTATCTGTCTTCTCAGCATTCCCATAAACCCTTTAGTACTGTTCTTTAGTTTCTCTCATACCCAATCCTTAGCTCCTTTGTAGAAGTTTGTTTTGAGAAGAGGGAGATAATTATCTCCCAAAGTCTGGAATGCCGTGGCACTGTATTTCTGACCTAAATTAAAAGGTAGAGGAACATAGACAAATGCAGTGATGTAAAATCTAGTTGGTGAGGAGCTTAGAAATGAAATAAAGTCAGACTTGGAGATCAGTACACATTTTTTATCATGGATAGAGTAATGTGTAAAATTCCTTGAGTGAGTGCCTAAAAGCCATTTAAATTTTTGCTAAAGAAAAAATTAGGGCTTGGGTTAAAATGATCCAGTTTTATTCTCAGAGCAGTGTCATACTTCACTAGGATAGAGTTTCAGAATATGTTCTTTAAATGTATTAAAATGTATGACTACATTATATATTAAATGCTATTCATAGTCTCCTATAAATTCTTATAATAAACTACAATAAATGCTAAAGTTTAATGTATTTTCTCTTTTCCCTGTAGATGCTATTTCTACAAAGAAATCATTCAAACCTTTTCTAAGGTGCATAGACCATTTTTAAATATTTAGTTAAAAGTGTCACTTCTTTTTGAGTCTGATAAAAGTAAGACTTTTCTTTAGTCCTTTAAACATAAAAGAAACAATATCACTGACATCATTCTCTCCTTAGGAAGAGTGTTTTCAATTATCAAAATGAAAAAAAAAAACCTTTCTTCTCTAACTGAACTTAGACTGCTAACCCTGAAAACAATGTTAACCACATGCATTTTTAATATTATAAAGTTTCTATGGACTGTGATTATTTTTACTCTCCAGATGGAGGATGGAATAGTCTAACTTACTGAGAAATACTTTCAACTCTTTAAGCATCACATATCCATTGAAAATATTTCAGGAAATAGAATTCAAAACTCATGTTTTGGGATACAATGCAGAGAATGCCAAGTCATATAGAGGTTCAAGATTGCCTCTGTGTTACTGACAGATACAGACTGAGATCTTTAACATGAACCAGGACCTGAACCAGGCACCAAGGACCCAGCCTGAAAGCCTATGTAAGAGAGTTTGCATGTTATTTCATGAACAAAGGGAGGCATTGGAGTTTTCTAAGTGGAGGAGTGACACTAACTTATCTATATCTTAGAAGACCATTGTATTATCTTGGTGGGTAGTAGCTTGAAGAAAGGCTAGAATGAAAATGAGAATTTTTGTTAAAATGGTTTGGACCTCCCAAGGGCATTGATCTCTCACAATCTTTTAATTTTCCACGTTATGTGATTGCTTATTTTCTTAAATATTTTTATAGAAAGTGTCCCCAAGTATTCTCAGCATTCTTAATGTTAAACAACCTCAACCGTTAAGAGTATTTACATGGAGAAAACCAGTGAGGTATAGTGGAAATGTATAACCCAAATTATTTTAAATATTAAATATTAAAATACATTTTATGTATTTAAAGTTATCTTCCCAAATTGGAACTTATCCAGCCATATACTTCCTTGGACACAGAAAGATAGCTCATATGTTTTTTCTGGGAATGAGATACAAATATACTTTACTAGATAAAGAAGATAGAGCCAGTACTGGTTCTCTAGAAACATACTGTCAGGTCTGGAGGTCATCTTATGAGAAGAACAGACACAGTTCCAGCTATAGGATCTGGAAGGAGAAGTGCCAATCATAGCACTGGACCAAGTCCCATAAGGAACTGTGCATGGAGTAATTGTGAAAGAGACCTCATGGAGGAGATAACCTAGGGAAAAGCTGTAAATTAATTAAATCATTCAACACATAAGTACTCACTGATATGTACCTGGCTATGAGCTGGTGCTGAGTATAGGGAAACAGAAGACAAAGAAATGATGATTTGAAACTCACATCAAGAAGGGAAGCTCACAATCTTATTTCCTAAAAGAATTATTAATATCAGGTCCAGGTGATACTGTGTACCCAGATAATATGAATATTCTTCCTGCTGTAGAAACAGAAGTCCTGGAAAAATCTTTTTTAAAAAATATAACACATCTAACAGAGGAACATTTCTAAGTGCAGATGATGAAAAAGACATACACCTTTCTTCCTTGGATCCATTTCATATAAAAATTGAGTGATTTTTAAAAGGTTATAAAACTACAAGTGTAGAGAGAAGGGGAGAGGTGAAAATAGCAACACTAAGTATATGTATGTTTGTCTGTATATTGTAAAAGAAAAATTGCACTGATGGGGTTAAACAGGCAATGAAGACCTCATTCAATAGGGGAGCCACATAGAGCTCAACAAGTACTGGAGAATGGTAGTGGGGAGGTTGATCAATGTGATTAAGCCATCTATGTTTGCTAATTGACACTTATTGAAATTATGCTCGCATCTTCATATACAGACTAAAAGATAAAGACCCTATCTCCTTCTAGGATTATATTTCGAAGAGATGGCCCCAGGTCCCAGAGAAAAACATTCCTGGGTTATAAAACTGGCAAAAGGTTAATGGAAGATTTGCATTTAAAAGAATAATGAAATAGTGAAAGAATTCACAGTAGAAAGTTTTCTAAAGTAAATGTTCTCAGAAAGGTAGGTCGGGGCCTATAGTCTTGAAGAAGGCTGTCTCAAGTTTAGTTAAGCTGAGGGGAATGTTAAGGCCATTTTGGTTAATATATGCATGTGCAGGGTTTTATTTGTTTTTTTTGTTTTTTTCATTTTGATACGAAAATGAGGCAAGGACAGTGTAAGAAAGGAAATTATAGCCCAATTTTATGAGGCCAAATAGAGGCAAAAATCCTAGATCACTAATTAGCAAACCAAGTTCAGTACTATATGAAAAAGGAAGGAAAGTATGACATAATGAATTCAATATCTGCTTTGAAATGAGAATTAAGGAAGCAATTTCTAATATAATAGAAATTACATTAAGGGTATTTGAGACTGTGAGTAAATCAATGTTTTGGGGCCTCGGTTTTTCCTCTGTAAAATAGAAATAGGTTTGCATTCCTTGAATGGCTGTTACAAGGATTAAGTCAGAATTTTATATATAGTGTCTAACACAGTGTCTGGTTAAAAAAAAACTCAGTAAATTGTTATTAATGTTAATTAGAATATGACTTCATGAAGAAAATTTGATAAGTTGAACAAATATATATACTCAAGTATACAGGGATGTGAGGCAGTATAGTATATTTGGAGAATCACAAATTAATGCAGCTATAAAATAGAGTAAGAATAAATATGGGGTCAACAAGACAGGTATCTCAATAGGTAAGACAGACCTCAACTGATGAAGGGTAGCATTTCTGTACTTTGGAAATTATGTAATGTATCATGTGGGTGTTAAAAAGATTCACTGAGGGATTTAAATAAGAGGAGGGCACAGTGAGATTCAAATGTTAGAAAGAACCCTGACAGTAGTCTGGAGGGTGAGGGTAGCACAACTATACACTTGAACAGTGCATTGAACATGATAGGCAACCAGTAGAATCTGTTGAATGAATGAATGAATGAAAGAATAGTGAATGAAACTGCTATGGGGTAGTAATATATTCATTAAAAAAATTGTTATGAGTCTAGTAGTTGCCAGAATTATTGAAAGAGCTTGGGAATAGCATCAGAAATAAAATACAGACTCTTGTCCTTAAGACATTTACATTTGTGATTTCATGTCAAGAAAAAGCTACAATAGAAGTTTTGGGGCAAGATTTCCTCCACTAGTCAAAGCTGCAGTCAAGGAGTAGAAACTGGAAAAATATTATAACACATTCTAAAAATATATAGTTCGCATGTTTACTGACCTAAACCGTATTTCATTTCTGGCCAATTCTCCTTTTCCCTTGGAAAAATAGTTGTTGGGGCAGGAGGGTGATATAAGGAAGAATATTAGGAGCCCAGTGTAATATATTTTAAAATGGAATTGTTTCCTTAACTGTTACACACTTAACAGTTTCAAGTTTTTGATATGACTTTATTTTCTTGAAATAAAATGGTCATATAAACCAAAGCAAATGCAAAAGAAGTATTATAGTATAAGCAAGTAGTCCACACTCTTTCTCCAACATCACTTGTTATGTTTTTCATGTTATGACCTTGGATCTAACCACATTCCCAACAAAAGCTATTAGGAGGTTAACAGATGATCACATATTTATACATTGAAAGTCTGTACACATATATATGAAAAGTAATAGCAAAGAATATGACAGTAGGTCTCTTCCTGAAAGGAATAAACAATATATTTCACATTGTTGCTTCTTCCTGGAATATATGAGACAGTATTGAAACATGGATGTAAGATCACATGACCAGCAAAATAACAAATGTCTTTCTGTTAGTAATAGTGTAATAAAAGTGTTGTATCTACCAATTATAAAATAATTAAATGGCTTGCTCATGATCATCCTGCTAATAAGTGGTAGACTTGAATTTCAATCAAATTGCAGGTGTTATTTTCTTCTAATTTTTAGAAGATTTTTAAATTCACAAATAGGAAATGATTATTTGCTTATTTGGAGAATATTTTTACAGGATCTATATAACTTAGTACTAGAATTGTAAGGCAGAATTAAGTTGCTTGTAGATAAAATTATACCTTGAAGAAAGTTTGCATGTTTTTTGTAAAACACACACATTTAAATAATTTACATCTTGATGTTAGATGAGTCATTACACTGCAGTATATTGTAATGGAGAGTTAGTTTCTAATACAATGACATAATTTTGTTAGCCATCATTAAATGTTGATGATATGAAGGACTGTCATGTTTAAAAGAGGACACACATGAATATGTGTGTTACTTACTACACAGGAATATAGAACTAGAAGTAATAGTTGGAAGTTACAAGGAAGCAGATTTCACCTCAACCCAAGGCACTGTCTATAATAAGAATTTGCTCATAACTGAGCTAGTTGCCTGATAAAAAGATAAGCAGAGAAATTTCAAGCTGAGAGTTCTAGCATTTTTGTGTGTGTGTGTGTGAGGGTGAGAGAAGCAATTGGTGTTTGAGGAAGTCTTGGATCTATTCCAAAATGGAGCACAAAGCTAAAACTGGAAAATAGGAGTATATTCTGTGTCATACTCAGTAACTGTTGATTCACAGCAAGTTTATTCATTTTCTGCATTGCAAAGTTGCAGGATGTGAATTAGGGCAATTAAGAAAGGTTGTACAAGAGTCTGAGAGCAAGTAAACAACATATTGAAAGTAGTTAGCTAGAGGGAGGAAAGAATGTGAGGAACTAGGTGACGAGATGCAGACATCTGGATAATGTTGATTGGCAGTTTAATGGCTCTTGTCTTCCCCAAATTAGGCATCCAGTGACTGTTTCTATTCTTTCTTAATGCATTGGTGTATACAGCGTGGCAATTGTGAGGAGGGGAAATCTAGTGAAAAGACTGCAGAGGACACTAAATACTGGGATTTAGAAATAACTGGAAGAATTTAGCATGGAACCTGTACCAATCAATGTCCCAGCAAGGAACAAAAGCCATACTCAAATGAGACAATCAGAGGAGAGTTTTATAAAGGACCTTTGGAAAAAGGTATGGCCATAATGGGGAAAACTACAGGGATTATGCAGACTTCTGCTCTTAACATTAGAGATTTACTACCCCTACATCCAAAGGAACTCAGAAGTACACGTCAAAACTTGAAAGGAGAGAATCATGCAGAGCAGAATCTGTAGTAAGGTTGCCAGAGAAAATACATGTATTTGGGACAGATTATGTTAACAATTTATTCATTGCTTTTCTGAAATTCAAAATTAGTTGGTATACCATATTTTTAGTTGCTAAATCTGGCAACCTTATCTGTGGGGGAAGAACCAAATTTTTGTGTGTTTTTGTTTGCTGTGTTTTGTTTACTTTTTAATCCTTTGCAAACTGATATTTTTGTAAAACAGTAAAAATAAATTACTAGAAAAGTGAAGTAAAAAAGACAAAATGCAAGCTCCACCTTTTAAAATTAGAACCCAGTAGACCTAAAGTTTCCCTGTAATATAAGTTTTCAGATGCTTCTTGTCACCAACATGGGTCCATGGACCACACTTTGGGTAGGAGTAATGAAGAAAAGGGTACCTGGGAGGAGCTGTAACACTGTGAGAGGTGTAGAGCCTTCTGGGAAGATGCTAGGGAGATAAGTCCTGACCTCTCTTTCATGTTTCTCCCAGAAGGCAGGTGGGCTACCTAAAGTAGCAATACAGGTCTCCATCATGGGAAGGAGAGTAAGGTGTAGGAGGATGGAGAATAAATTTGAAAGGAAAGGTTGAAGATATGTAACACAGAAGTCCAAAGTTTTTATCATAAACTACATAAGTACCTGCCAAATGGATGCATTTTGCTGTCAGATACTATTATGGTTAGTAACTCAGTCATTATTTAAAGAAATTTGCTTTCAAAATATTCCTGGTCTTGCTAAAAGACAAGTAATAATAATAACGATAATATTAATTATTATTTTTAATATCTGGGGGAATTCAAAGAGTTGGATTTTTTCCTTTACTGAGCTAATAAATAAATTAACAACAGAAAATTTGATAGTTTTAGAATGTCCAAACTTGGAATCACTATCATATACTAAATAGTGCTACAGTCTTTAGATTCCTGGCCAGGGTGACATTCATAGAAAGAGTAGAAATGTACATTATTAATACATATCTGAGTAATCAATGACCTACTTCAACCTAACTCTTAGAAGCATAATTGTGCATTTTATATGTTTCTATCCATTCACAAATTAATTATGCTTATATAAATAGTGGTGTTGAAAATTAAGTTAAATCATCATTTTGAGTCTTCTTTATTCCACAGAAAATAATGAGAATGAGCTTGATCAAGAGCTTCAAAACGATGGACTAGAAGCTGACACCAGCCCCCAGTTTTATTGCTTTTGTTGTAATTTTAACTAGTTGCCAATTAAACATTTAAAAATTATACAAAATTATAACACTGAACCCACATGCTAGCAAGGCAACAATCATTTCGAGCTGAATCCCAACTGCCCTATTTAGTTGAAGAGAGATGTAAACCCAGCTCTCCTATACCCGACATGTTTTACTCATGAATATTGCCTTCCTAGTTCCTGTAGATACTTCTATCATGATTCTTGAAACTGAGTAAAAACCAACCCCCTGTTTTTCATTAGTTTGTGTTTCACATAATATTTTAACATAATAAAATGGTAGGTAGGATGGTCTGGGGAGTGCAAGCACCTAGAGAAGAATTACATTTATTGAAGAATTATTGTTCCCAAACTAGGCTATGCTGATAAATTACTTAAGAAAATTGTTAAAAATGCAAAGGCCTGGGCCCACCACCTGCACATTCTGATTGAATAAGTTCAACATAGAAAGCAAGAGTCTGTTTTTAGTGTGTGTCCTAGATATTTAAATCCAAGTGTCTTGAACCATTGTCTGATCACAAGATATATCACAATAAGAAATATATTTATATTATTTTGACATGTGCTTTACTGTTCCAGAGGCAATGTCATTTTCTCTATCAAAGTGCTTAGTGACTCTCTCGATTTCCAGCCCATCAATATCTGCACTTGGGCACTCAATCTGAATATGTTTGAATTTGAAATTCAACCTGTACCCACCAAACGTAAAAAAAAACAACTATAGTCCCATGTTCTGCAGTACTAGTAGCCCCCATTACCCAAGCCAGAATCACTTCATGCACTCTGATCTGTATCCCTTACCTAACTCTCAATGCTCCATCAGTAACTAAATTCAACTTGGACTTATGCAGATACTGCGGAGTGAATAGTTTCAAGATGAAAATTTTAACATGAAAGTGTTTTTAATCTATTCTTAACCATTGATAGGATAAAGATCGAGCTCCTTATTTCACACACAGATGTAGTTTACAAACCATCTTTCAAACTTTATGTTTTGTCATGACAGTGCATTATAGTGCACTTGATAGTTTTCTTTAAATCAACTCATCATGTTAAATTTAAATATATATTTCAGCTTCACAACCTATATTACAAACTTCAATAACAGTTTTTATTAATTTTTTCTTAAGTTATATTAAAATAAACATACATTTTAAAATATTGCTCTGGATATCTCCTAAAATGATCTAGTATACGTATGACAGAAGTCTGGAAGCATGAGATACAAGACAGTTTGTTTTGCCTTTTCTTCCTTCTCAAGCTTCTCTCTTTCCCTTCTCTACCTCCATTGCATCATACCTTCTGCTCTACAGAACTCTCTGCAATTTCTTCAGGATGCCAGGTTACTTTATATGTGAATCTTTTGCTCAAGTTGTTCTTACCCCATGAGCTTATCTATCTCATGGACACTTACTCATCTCTGAAGATCAAGCCTCTGGGTTCTATGCTATATATTGTCTCTTGACTTGCTTTATTCAAGTCAAGATGGTAGATTTGACTTCTCACCTTGTTTTGCCCACTTTTCTAACACTGGCCCTTTTACGTAGTAATCATGGTATATGTGACACATTTTTAGAGGTGTGTATTATCTATTCTTGTTATAAGCACAGCAAGATACAATATGTAAGATATTTGGATCTAGAGTCAGACTGTGTGGTTTCAATTCTCAGCTCTGACAACAACTAGCTGTGACTTGGACGAGTTACTTTACTTCTCTGGTGTTCAGTTTCATAATCTACAAAATGTGGGTCACAGCTTGTGTCATAGATTATGTGATGAGATTAATTCACATGATGAGTTTACCATGGTACCAAGTTTGCAATAATTATCGGCATGGCTAATAACAATAATAATAATACCTACTATTATTATTTTTACTTTATTAATATAACACTAAAATTTACCTAGAGATTGTATTTTCCTAAGTCTTATTGAATATCCAAAATGGAATTACCTGGAATTTAATAAAAGCTTAGTTCATGTTTATTTAAGGAATGAATTAATGCTTCTGATCACTTAGCATTCAGATAGACTATAACAACAATAGTCAATACTTCTATGTATTTTTATATTCAGATCTATGTATATATGTAGACTTTTAGAAAAATATCTGGACTTGCAACAAAAGTATATATCCAAATATATCTCTAAGTTACTGAAGATAATTGAAGAAATTGATTGAATTTAATCAACTTCAAGTTGAATCAATTGCAGAAGCTTAAATTTGAGATCAAGTCACCAGTTTCCAAAAAGACAATACAGACACAGAGAGATACAGGTACACACTCATAGACGATGTTTGATTAGGTTTCTTTTTCAGCTAGACATACAGGTAATATCGATGACTCTGAATAAAAGGCATGAGTTACTTCAATAAAACATCTCTACCTCATTGATTCAGACTGGTTACTTAAATATAATGGTGCACATACCTGTGTATTGATGTCAACAACAGTGTTTTTTTCTGTTTTTTCATTTAAAGATAAAGGAAAACATGTTTGTTGAAATTCATTTGTGTGTTTTTCTTTTCTGTTTGATGTAGATCACTTGCTGAATCCAATTCACATAGGTGTACTTTTTGTTGAGATTTTCTCTCCACTATTTGAGTTCAAATGGTCATAACATCCCAATAACCTCATGCTTGTTCTACAATTGGCACTGTCACTCCGAACTAATGAAGGTAAATTGTAAAACAATAAATAAATAAGCAGCAATTACCCTTGGGTGACATAAGTACTGCTTTTAATTACTTTAAAGAAATCTTTTTCAGAGCCAATAATATGAATTCCTTGTTTGATAAACACACTGGAAAAACAAGAGCTCTCATTTTGGCTTTTTATAAATTTATGAGGTTACATTAATGGAAGACCTTAGTCATACAAAGCCTTCTATAATTGAGATGTGTCATCCTGGGGGTAACTATATAACGAGAGCATTAACTGAATGGAAATAAAATGTAGTACTTCAACTTGCTTATCGTGATTTGAGACAACATGAGATGCAATAGGAACTTTGATGAATGTATATTATAAATTCTGATCCTGAATTTCACAGTTGTGCAGTCTGTACAATACAATTATAGTAACAAAGTAGATGTGTAATGCATTTGCCTTAATGAAAATAGAAGAGCTCTTATGGCATCACTCAGTTTAGGTGATATGGATCAAGTACTGTATTCACTTTTGTGTTTACCAACGTATTGAACAAAATTTCCCCAAATTGATGAAGACGGTGATGATGATGATGCATATATGCCATATTCAGAGAAAGATGGCCAAGTAAGCAATCAATTAAGAAAGTTGCTTACCATTTTTTAAGGCTGAATGGTATTCCATTGTATAATTGGCACTTTGAATCTGTGGATGCTAACCTGAGGGTACAGAGGGCCTACTGTACTACACCCTTTTATATAAGTGACCTGAGCATCTTCAGTGTTTGGTACCTGCAGGGGTCCTGGAACCAATTTCCCCCAGATATGAAGGGAAGACTGTATAAACATATACCACATTTTCTTTATCCATTCATCTGCTGATTAACATTTCTAAACTGGTCAAATTCATAAAATCAAATATTGGAATGGAGATTACCAGGAAATGAGGAGAGGGGGAAGAGGGGAGTTATTAATTCATAGGCATAAAGTTTCAATTAAGTAATATGGATAAACTCTGGAGATCTGCTGTACAGCATTATAGCTATTATCAATGTAATATATTGCACAAAAAATTGTTAAAAGGATAGATCTCATGTTAAGTGTTACTAACCACAATAAAATAAACAGGTCAAGAATGTTGCTTACCAGGTGCACTTGCCATCTGATAGCTATAAGGTTTTCCCAAATAATGTCCTTCAAAACCTTAGTCCAGTGATTTATTCTTGGGTGGAAATATATACAAATTTTTATCCCTTGGAGAGCCAGTGTCCATTAACAAGTTAAAAATTTTATAAAGTTCTAGATTTATCCTTTTATTTATTCATTCAATATATATTGACAGGTGCTGACTATGAGCCAGAAATGGAACATTAAAAAAAGAAAACAAAAACAGAAAAGATCTCCTTTACAGAAATTTTCTTATAAAGGAAGGAGAAAATAAACAAATAAATATATTCTAGGTGGTAATAAATGCTGAGTTAAAAGTAAAGTATTAAAAGCAAATGCTTGAGGATACTGTTTTATAAAGGATGATTAGGGACAACTCTAAGAAAAGGATACACTTGAGCAGAGATCTGAAAGATGTGAAGAAGCAAGACACAACTATATTAGGAAAAGAGCATCTCAAGCAAGAGAAGGAGCTGGTACAAAAGTACTGTGACAGGAACATACTTAGCATGCTTATGAAATAATTTGGCCAGTCAGCCAGGATGGTGTGAATAAAAAGAGATGAAACCAGAAAGTTAGCAGAGACCACATTCACCAAGGTAGGGAATTTGGCTTACATTGAGTGGGTTGGCTGCCCCAAAATGTGCCCCAATGGCATATTAATTATGTTGAGTTAAGTGACCAATATAAGAGGAATACTCTCACCCTCCTTTCTGTCTCCTTGAAAGCAGAAAATAAATCTCTCATGTGAAAGGTACACTCTTTGCATCTGGAAGTGGAAAGACACCCTTATAGTCAGAAATAGGGAATTTGGGCTGAGAAGCCAATATAAACAAACCTTGTTATTTCTTTAATTTACTACCTCAAACCCAAACACTGTATAGATTCTTTGTTAATTGACCACCCAAAACCTAAGTTGTTTTTTTTTTGTCCTGTCAATTCCTCACAAATTTATTGTTCTTTTTTGTTTCTTTTGTTTGTTTGTTTTATGTGTGTAAAAAATATAAAAGTTGCCTGCTTTGTCCATTTTTTAGGTCCCATATCTATGAGACCTCCATGAGCAAGAATTAAAATTTGTTTCTTTTTCTCCTGTTAATCTGCCTGTGTCAATTTTATTATTAGTTCAGCCACAAAGACTCAAGAAGACTAGAGGGGGAAATCCCCCTCTTCCTGACAAGTGTATGTGAACATATAAGTGGCATGATATCCTTTTAATTTTTAAAGGATCATTATTACTGATGAATGAAGAATAGATTTTACTAGAGCAAAGGTAGAAACTGGGGGGAAAATAAAAAAATCTTTTGCAATAATCTAATGAGAAATAACGATGGCTAGAACCTGGATAAGGGTGGATGATATAGTAAGATTGTCTATATAATTTGTAGAGATAGCCAATAAAAAGTTGTTGATAAATTGCATATGAAGTGTGCAAGAAATATTCCTTGGCCTGAGAACCTGGAAAAAAATGAATTGCCAATTGCTAAGATGAGGAAGACAATGGAAAGGACAAAAATTATTGATTTTTTGAGGCATCAAATGCTCTTTTTGGAAAATATAAAATTGGAGCTGCTTATTTTACATATATATATATGTGGAGATAATGCAAAGTTATTGGATATAGGAATGAAGATTAGGCTATGTAAAGTGAGACACTAGATTAGATCACTTGAAGAGTGAAAGTAGATAGTGAAAAGAAGTTCTATATTTGAGTTCATGGAGATAAGGGGGAAGTTGTAAAGGATATTAAGGTGTAAGAGCAACAGATATAGAACTTGAAGTAAAAGATAATGATGTATTGGAAGTCAAAGGAAGAAATTGTTTCAGGAAGATTAGAGTCGTCATCTGTGTCAACTGATCTCAATAAGAGCTCAAGCTGGTTATGGAAGAGAATTGAAAAAAGGATTTGGCAACAGGGATGTCTACAGTGACCTTGGCAAAACCCATGTTGGTGGAGTTGAGGGTTTGAAAGCCTGACGGGAGAGGGCTTACTAGATGATGGGAAGAGAAGTGGAGAGGGTGAGTGAAAACGACTTCCATTTAGGGCAAAGAGATGAAAATGGTGTATAGCAGATTGTGGGCTCCTGAGGGCAAGAGTGGAATGTTGTATTGGCTTGGAAATGGGCTCAGTCACCAATTTTCAACACTGAATAAGTAAATTTTCTTACATAATGGCCTGTACTGTTACAACATTATGGCTGTGTTGTGTGGATTCTACTTCCATATATCACATGCACAGAACAAATTTCATACTGGTAAGGTTATATGATAATTGCACTAATTACCAGCTTGTTTTATGCTAGTACTTTTTTGGAAATTATTTTTACCTCAACTAAGTAAATCAGAAAAACGTCAGTTTATTTGTTCCTTTATTTAATAAATAGTGAGGCTATTTTATATCAATGGAATATAATATATTTAATAAATTTGAGAAGATTTGTCAAGTAAAGTATATCAGCCCCAAATTGCCAGCATTCATGCACTGTTCAGTACAATCTTTTATCCATTTATTCTTGCTCTCAATGAAACATGACTGTCTCCTATTAACACTGATTCCCCCCAAAATCTCTCAAGAGCAGTCTTTTCCCTACCACTCTACGTGTATGAGGTCTTAGTTAGTGAAGATCTACTCCTTGTCCAGTAATGCTGGTCAGACTGTCCCTTTTACCTCGTTCCAAAGCTCAAGCTCTACGAAGCATATGCAATCAGATCTTTCCACTTATCTTTCCACTTTTCTGCTGTTACTACTGACACCCAGGCCATTCCTTCTCATTTTTCCATCACTTGACTGATTCATTGTCTTCTTCCTCGGTATTCTAATTGTTGACTCTTTCATAATGCAGGTAAATGTTACACACAGCACTCTGATTTCTCAGTTTCTTCACTCTTTAGCTCTAACAGTTTTTTCTCTCTTTTGTTGTTGTTGTTGTTGTTGTCATTTTGTTTTATTTCTACCTCAATCATCACTAGACCTTGTCATCCCACACAAAAAAACCCATTTTCAAACACTCCACTCTGTTCATCACATCCATTCTCAGCTCACTTAGCTGTTTTTCCTTTACCAAAAATTCTCTATTAATGTTAAAATGGAAGATATATCCCTTTATTTACTAAGAGCTAACCAGTTCCCAATCAATAGTACCTACCGTTCATTCCTTCCACTCATGCCTTCTCAATGACCTTTCTCTAGCAATGATATCTTTTTTCTCTATATGATTTTCTTTCTCTTTAAAGGATGAATGCTGTGGGTCTATAAATATACATTAATTTCATCCATGGGAGGAAGCAAATACACAAATGGTGACAATAAAAATAAAAAAGAAAGTCTTTTGATTCCCACACCCCACCCAGTGTCCCATTTTTTTCTGGGCTACTTTACAGAGGAATGTCTTGAAATACAGAGTATCCACATAAATATACTACAGAGTGCCCCCAAAGTCTCTAAATACCAGAAAAAAATAGTATATCTTTTGTACTCTTTTCAAATAAACAACTGGACTTTGGGTTTTAGGTTTAGACATAGAATGATTGAAAAAGATCTGGAGGTTAAAACATATTGAGCAGATTATTGGAATATGTAACCTTTAAAAATAAGTTTATTCCAAGCTTTCTATCTTTCTGGGCCCCTGTAGTATTCTAAACTCATTCATTTGTATCCATTTGTTGGCCCCTTTCTTGTACCACCTTATTCTATTTGAGTATTTGTCTCTATCACTCCAGTGTATTGTTCTTATTAAAGTCACCAAACTGGTGATTAATTTTCTGTTTTCCTTTTACCTCACCTCCAAGTAACTTTAGTTATGACGCACTAGACCTTCTTTCTTGTTATTGCTTTCTATTCTTTGCTTCAGGGAAATGAGAGTTTCTAGAATTCCCCCTGACCTCACTGTACACTCCTTCTTAATCTTATTTACAGACTTCCACTTTTTTAAAGATCAGAGTAGAGTACCCCAGGGATTTTACTTTGGCACTCTTCTGTTTGCACTCTCTTCCTATGTGATCCCATTCTTTTCTATGTGTTTAATAATGTTATCTCCCAGATTCTTACTCCTGACTTCGACACCTTCCACAGCCTACATCTATCTTTGCATCTGCAATTGGCCATATTAAATGGGACAAATCCTAGCTTCCCAAAAGCCTTTCTCATCTTAATATATGTTACCAAATCTACTCACTTGTATCAGTCAAAAACCTAAGAATTATATTTCAATTCCTCCCTTTCCTTCATACACCATATCTAATCCATTGATAAATATTCAACTTTACTGTCAAAAAATATTCTTAAAATGAATATCAAATATATTCTGAAGATTAATATCAAATTAATTCCTCTTTTCATCAAATTCTCTACAACCACCATCATAATCATCACCAGACCTCACTAAGACTGCTTCAAATTCTAGCTGATCTTACAATTTTTAAATTTTGGTGCCACTACTATGCATCCAGTATTAAGCAGTCAATGTGGCTATTCTCGGGTTCAAATTAGATAATGCCAAGCTCCTTCAATGGTTTATCAAGATGATAAAAGCAAAATTGAAAATTTAAATGAAGTCCTAGAACGTCCTACAACATCTGTTCCATGTTTATGGAACAATTGATCTAGCTCTTTTCATCCTGTACTGCCTATGCTACATTTCTTTTTTTAACTTCAAATATTCCAAGTTCATTCCTGTGTTAGGTTTTTACCCTTGTTAATCCCTAAACTTTGAAAGTTCTTTCCCTGATCTCATGAATGCAACTGCATTCTCATCATTTTGATTTGATTTTGATTTTTACCCCAGTGTCACTTCTTCAGAAAGGCCTTCCCTAAAAATTTAAGGGTATCCTCTGCAGTTTTCTGGAGCTTTCTGTAGAGTGTTCTCTGCCCTCTTCTGTAGTTAACTGCCTCATCCTCCACAATCTCAGATGTCTCCTTAATCCAGGGAGACCACAAAGCTCTGTTTGAGTTTCTACTTCCTGCATAGTATCATGCAGGCTGCCTCAAAGCCTTAAGCGTAGGCTTACCTTGCCTGATGACCACTGCTCACTTCTCAGAGAATATAGTACTGCACTGCCTGTCTCTACTATCTGTAATTTTTTGTTTTATAAATTTGTCTAGTTTTCTGTTTGTTTAAATCTGTAGGGTAAATCTGCTCCCTGTTACTTCATCATACCTAGAAACAGAAACCTCTTAACGGTTTTTAGACACATACGTCCTTAAGGACTTGCTATGTCAGTTTCTTTCTAGAAGAATAACTTATAAGGAAAAGAACTTAGTAGGTATGGGATTTGAATATTTTGAGGTATATTAGTTGTTTTATATTATTATATTATGTTTTACATTAAACTTTCCTGTTCTTCCAGCTTTGTGTATGACTAAAAAATAGAGACTTTAACACCCAGTTATAGGGAATAAACAACATCTAATTATAAGATTCATCAACTTTCTTCTTAGACAAATGGGAAGATGTGGCCTATGCAGAGATTCCCTCATTTTTCTTCTAATGTTTCTCTCACTTTTCTTATTGACATGAGAAATTATTAAGTTTTACGATCTTAAAATCCTGTCCTGGAGGTGAAAGCAACATTTTCAATGATTTTTTTAAATGGAGAAATCTATCTGCAAATAATACAATTTTTTTTGATTGTGGAGGAAATTTAATTTTTCCAAGTATACATGTGTGTTTTTGTGTATAAAGTATTTCATGTAGTTATTTTGTATTTGTTCTAATGTAACAATTTTAACTATAATCTCTATTTTATCATGGAATTTGACATGCATATGCATATGTATGTATCAATTCATAGCTTATCAATGAGTTTTGGCTAATCACCATTCATGAGTCTAAATTTATAATTAGAGACATGTTGAAACCTATGCTTGTTGAAAACACATTTGGCCATATTAATGATCACAGAATGATTGAGTCTATCATTTTCTTTGTTTTTTCAAAATGTGTAGAATTTAAAATGGTAGTACTACAAACACAGATATATTGTGAAGAATATTGTCACCTTTTATTTAACATCATGGTGATTTGGAAGCGGTAGCAAATAAGGTCTATTTCCTAGTTACAACTACTGAAGATTTTGAATTCGTTATTGTAACTCATACAATAGACGTGTATTGAGCAAGTCACATGAATGAAATATTTTGTTTTCAATGTGGGAACTACCAAAAAAAAATGCATCTTCATTTTCCAAGGTTAGAAATCTAAGGTATCTTTAGGATTCAAATGAGTCATAGCAATTCTGAACATGCTTTATATGGCTCGAAGGAAATGATTTCTATCATTTACATTTGGTGTTTCTATATTGTTGTCCAAGTCTAGTGGTGGTGATTCCTCCTGGCTGATGGTGCAGTTATCACCCAAGAATGCTTGTACTTCTGAGGGAATTCAGCCACCCCTCAGGAAAATCACAAAGCTGCTGCTTCTACACAGCTCCTATTTCTGGCACCGTCACTGCAGATATTCTCTACATGTAGTGAGAATCAGGGACCAGGCAGAGATTAGAAGTACATGGGATTTGCAGGCACAATGTTGGAAATTTATCCCAAATCTACCATTTGTTGCCTGTCTGATGGTGCTTGCAGAAGCAAGTGGATATTGATCCGATATCAGTATCAGATACAGGCACAGTAACATACTCAGCTTCAGTCTCTGACGGTCCACCATGAGATGGGCAACTTCAACCTTGCAGGAGGGGAGAGGTGGCATATATGTGGTTTTGTCATTTATTTCCCCATGTGACATTTTAATACTTTGTGTTTCGCCAAGCTTACTTTTCCTTCCCCTGTCCCTAGCATAACTGTGAGAGAGGGTGTATAATCATTACCCCTTTCATTCCGGTGCTGAAAACTGTCTTTCAGCTTATTTCTAATATGCTACTTTTCTCACATCCAATTCCCCTGAGGAGGTTTTTGCTATAATACAATGTAAAAATGTATATGAATTCCATTTAATGATTCTGTTTTAAAATTTTTATTGCTATTCATAAGTGAAATTGGTCTGTAATTTTAATACACTATATCATCTTTTTCAGGTCTTGGGAACTTCTTTTTAAAAAATATTCAGAAGTTTTCCTGATTTTTCTATTCGTGGTAATTGTTCAAAATAAAGTTAGGATTGTTTGTTCCTTAAAGGTTTTGAAAAACCCTTTGTGAACCCATTAGGGGAAATGGAAATTTTTTGTGAGGAGGCTTTTTGACTAATCTCTGTTTTCTTATTCTATGGAAATTAGTTGTCTAAATTTTCTAACTCAACTAAGGGCAATTAGACCTCTTACAGCTATGCTAAAAAATGCCTCAGGTTGATTTTAATATGCCACATTTATACACTTTATTTTCTTCTAAAATTACCAATTTCATTTAGGTTTACAAATGTGTGTGCACAGAATGATTTTTTTTAAATTGCCCTTTTCATTTCTTTTTTGAATTTGTGTTTCTCCTTTAAAAAAAAACTAGGTTATTTAATGGTGTGTTTCTTTCTAATTTATCAAAGCACAATTTATTTATTTTCCTTTTTCGTTTTCTAAAAATAAATTGAGATTTTATCTCTAATAATTTCTTGCTTTATTTTAGATTATTTTGTTTTATCTTTTTGGGTGCGTCTACTTCATTTGTTGTTTTTATTGATAAAAGTGTTTAATACTATGAATGTTTCGCTGAGCACTGCTTTGGTTATATCCTATAGAGTATAGTACATTAAAAGATTACCCTGAATTTATAAAAAATTTTCAATATTAAATTATATCTCACCTTGATTCAATAGATTTTTAAATAGAATTCTGTGGTTGTCTGATTTTCGTTTCCTTCTGGAAGTGCCCTTTTTTGAATATTGTTACTAATTTTTAACTTTATTACATGTGGCAAATTTACATTTGTGTATATATACTTATATTTGCTTGTTTGCGTTAAGGTTGTCTGTATTTTAGTGTCTGACAAGTTTATTGCCTCATTGATCTACCAGAGTAAGACAGGCACGTTAAACTCTCATATTATTATATATTTCTGTTTCTCCTTCTGTGTCATAAATTTTGAGATTGGTAAGAACCTAGTGAGTTGCAGGAATTTCAAGAAGAAAGATGTGAATAAAGCTTTCTGAATGAGAGATATGTTTGAGTGATAGTCAGGCATCAGGCTAGGAGGGGCTTTGTAGTGCATGATTAAGAGTTTTGGATATTGTTCACAGGCTAGTGAGAAGTCATTGAGGTGTTTTTGGAGGTCAGAAATGGGATCCTGTGACTTGTGTGACTTTTGCTGCTACGTGGATGATGCACTAGGGGAGGAAGAGAAGGGAGAGCAGGTAGCTCAGTTAGGAGGCTGTGATAGTGATCTAGGCATGAGAAGATGATAGTCCCTGCTAATGTGGTGGCATTAAAATTGGGGAGAAAAACAAGGATTCAAAGTGGATTTATGCTCAAGTTCCTCTGAGCATAGTTTACAGGAACGTGATACTAATATAAATTTAGGATCATACTCAGGAGAGATTGTATGGTCTCTACATCTATATTTGATGACCCATTTTAACTGGGACAGTACTGGAATTTTTCTTGGTATAGTTATCAATTCTCAAAAGCATCCCAGTTTGAATGACAAATTAGATGGTTACATTACTCACACGGAAAGCTACACTTCAGGGTAGGAGCAAAGGAGCTGGAGTTTATTGTTAAATGTTGGGTATGAATGTCATGCCTGGTTTTGAGAGATAATCACTCTCAGTTTAATGCTGATGGTTAGAATGTACATTAAAAATTGCTTCATAGAAAGATGTTACATATCCAATCCAAGGAGTAGTTATTACAAAGCAAAAAGTTGTTTTTAGAAAAAGAAAAATGGATTAAATAAAATACTAGGTATACTCTTGGAGCTTAAAACATAAATAGTTCTTTTGCAATAAAAATAATACATACATAGTTTGCTTTTTAAAAATATCCATTTTAGACTTTGCTTTTTAAAGTTCACTTTGCTTTACTTTAGGGAAATAATAATAATGATGATAGCTAGCACTTTTGTGGTGTTTTCATATGCCAGATCCATTTCTAAGTGAGGTACATATATTAATTCACTTAATCCTTAAAAACCTTTGAGGCAATACAATTTTAAATAAATTATTATATTTTTAATAAGTGAGACAGCAGTATTAATGAAGAGATATGCTTATGATATTTAATGCAGCTGAGTGGTATAAATTAATAAACCTAGTGTTATGCAAATTAGACTTTTGCATATATTTATTTTTGAATATATTTCCTGTCTTTATAGCTTAAATCATTAATTTATTTTTATTTTTATTCTATAATTTAACTCAATATGAAATGTATATACATGATAAAATGTTTTAAATTTTAGTTTCACATTTATTATTTATACACTAACTTGCGTTGCATGTGCAAAGGGTTGAGTTAATGATACTCCTCTGTTTGTGTAATGCTGATGTCATTGGTACTCGAGTAACTTCTTTTTTTTCATTGAATGAATTTTCTCTCTACTTTTTTCCTCTGATTCTCTTACCCTCATGGGAAAACATGGCTATATTTTTCATTTCTGTGTATAAAACTTGTATTATTATTTTGCGTGTAAATAAATTGAATTCACCTTTATTTAATTTTGCTCCAGACTTATTTCTTTTTCACCTAGCAATACGTTTTTAAGATTAAACCCATATTACCGTGTGTATAGATCTTTAATTAATAGCATTCTATAATGGCCTTTCATTTCTTTTTTTTTTTTTTTTTTTTTTTGTGGTATGCGGGCCTTCCTCTGTTGTGGCCTCTCCCGTTGCGGAGCACAGGCTCTGGACGCGCAGGCTCAGCGGCCATGGCTCACGGGCCCAGCCGCTCCGCGGCATGTGGGATCCTCCCATACCGGGGCGCGAACCCGGTTCCCCTGCATCGGCAGGCGGACGCTCAACCACTGCGCCACCAGGGAGGCCCTATAATGGCCTTTCATCACTTTTTCCTTACTTATTTTCATGTGAGAATTTCCCAGGCTTACATATATATATATATGTGCATATGTAAACTTGTATAAATAATATAGAAAAATTTAAAAAGTCTCAGCAATGGCATATCTGTATCTATGCTTACTTTATTACTTTATCTTTATTCTTATTTTGACCAAGTGTGTCTTATTGCTTTAGTGCTTTCCCAGAAGCGCTGAACAGGTTCTACTCTCATCAGTGAGAGTACCTGGATTCCAATATTCCTGCCCAAAGTTAGAATTATCCAGCTTTCTTTTTTTGCAAATCTCAGATGTGTAAATTGACAACTTTTTGTTGTTCACAACAATCTAGGAATTCTCCAGGGAGATTTATGTTTCTACAACAATCTTCCTTCTTTCCATCTGAGTCTTTGTTAGCACAATGGTTAGCATCCATATATCTACTAACACTATATTCGAGGAAATCTAGGCTTTTTTAGTCACACTGCTAAAAATTCTTCCAGCCCCTGCTTACCCCCCCAATTCCAAGATCACTTCCACATTTTAGGCATTTGTTATGGTAACACTTCACTCCTAGTACAAAAATCTGTATTCATTTTTTTACTGCTGTCCTAACAAATTACTACAAACTTAGTGGCATAAAACAACACTAATCTATTATCTTATAGTTTAGTACGTCAGAAGTCTGATAAGGGTCTGAGCTAACATCAAGGGCTCAGCAAATCTATATTCCTGTCTGGAGGCTCTAGAAGACAATCTGTTTTTTCACCTCTTCCAGCTCCTGGAGGGTGCCTGCATTCCTTGGCTCCTGACCGTCTTTCTCTATCTTCGTGCAGCAAAGATGTCACTGGCAAAGCCCATTCACAATTCCCTGGGGAATAAAAATAGAACCTGGGTAATAAAATAAAGTCTAACGTTTTTTTGTTTGTTTGTTTTTCTCTTCCTTTGTGTTTAACCTGGTTTCACTTGCTCATATCGTGCCACGTGCTGAGACCTTGCTCCCTGCACATCAGACCAGAGTTCCCAGTGCAGAATGGCTGTGGCGACACCTCAGCATGGAGGGCCGTGTGCAGAAGCACTAGTGCACACTCAGTTCAAGATGGCAGCGGCAGGCCGTGTGCAGAGACCTACGCCCGGCCCTGAGATCTGGAGCGGGAGTGGCACATGCCCTGTGAGAGCTCCACCCTCTACCCTCACTGATGAGGAGCTCTGGAAGCTCAAAACGCTCCATTCCTTGGTCAAAGAATAAAGCTTTCCTTTGCTTTTGAACCCAACTTGATCTTGTTCCATTGGCACAAGCAACACCAGGCAGACGGACTCTTTTTTTTTTTTTTTTTTTTTTTTGCGGTATGCGGGCCTCTTCCTGTTGTGGCCTCTCCCGTTGCGGAGTACAGGCTCCGGACGCAGAGGCTCAGCGGCCATGGCCCACGGGCCCAGCCGCTCTGCGGCATGTGGGATCTTCCCGGACCGGGGCACGAACCCGTGTCCCCTGCATCAGCAGGCAGATTCTCAACCACTGCGCCACCAGGGAAGCCCAGGACTCTTTTTAGGAACCTTCTCTGGGGGGTTGGTAACAATGATGCATCTCATTGACTATTATTCTTCCATCATCACATAACTTTCTGGCCACAACCTGGAAAGGTTCTCCACTTTTAAGGACTCAGGTGATTAGACTGGGCCTACTTGGATTATCCAGGATGACTCCACATCTCAAGTTCCATAATCTTAACTGTGTATATGAGATCCCTTTTTCCGTGTAAGGTAACATATTTATAGGTTCTGGCATTAGGACATGGGCATTATTCCACTTACCATAGGGCATCTATCAGATTATAATAAGTATTATGAGAAATTCCAGTTTCATGGTCACTTGGTGTCTAAGTGTTCTGTCTCTACTCGGATCTGGTAATATAATAATAAAAATTGCTTTTTAAGAGGAATATAGTTATCTAATGCAGATGGCATAGTCTTGCTCCAAAAATTCAGAGGTATTCATTGTGATTCTCTCACTTGGTCTTGACACAAATTCTACACAGCAACTTTTTGAACCACATATAACGCCAACACTAGGATGTACTAAGGTTATTATATTTAATGGCAAAAGTGTCAGGACTACCTGCACCACAATTATTTATCTTCCAGCTTTATTGTGAAATAATTGACATAATGCACTGTATATGTTCAAGGTGTACAGCATAATGGTTTGACTTGTATACATCATGAAATGATTATCAAAATAAGTTTAGTGAACATCCATCATCTCATATCATCACAAAATTTAAAAAATAGAAAAAAATATTTTTTCTTGTAATGAAAACTCAACTTTCATATATAACATAGAGCAGTGTTCATTATATTGGTCATGTTGTACATTACATCTCTAGTACTTCTTTATCTTATAACTGGAGTTTGTGCCTTATGACTGCCTTCATCCAATTCTCCCTGCCCCACACCCCAACTCTGGTAACCACAAATCTGATCTCTTTTACTATGAGTTTGTTTGTTTGATTTTGAACTTTAATTGACCAACAATACTATGACCTACAGCACTTACATCACAGTCTTAACCTCAGAACCTTTTCCTACTCTGGGTCCCACTGAAAGCTGGCAGGAGTTGTGTTTTGTTTTTCATGATAATAGATCCAAGATGCAGTAAGTTGTCTTTGGCTTTGGGGCCATGTCTTGGTTTGTACCTGACTACCACAATTAAAAATATTTTATACATGTGGTAGATCTCTGAATTTTCACATGGTTTATCTTTTATACATTAGAACGCATGTTTCTTAGGCATCCTGAATGCAATCCGTCTTATGCTCATTCAGTCCATTCGTCCATTCGACATAATGTATCAATGTAACTGATCCCTGTGGTATGCTATTCTGTGAGATGGCTACAGATATCTTTGAACTATTATGATGAAGGGTGTGAAAGTTACAACTTTTCTGGGGAAAAAATGTAAATGTATATTGTTCTCTATTCCATGTGAATACAATTATTTTTGTGCAAAATTTTTCTCTTTTCTGATGACATAGAAAAGAATGTTTTTTGTCAAGTTAGTTGTCACAAACCGTGTACCTGAAGTACCTTACAAATCTACTTGAGCAAAGATACCATAGCTGACCATCTGACACTATAGCTAAAATTTGGCCTAATTCTTGAATGAACTAGCAGTAGCCTATAGTGATCTTCTAGATTCTAACAGGTGGCTTTCTAGTTGGGGGAGAGGGTGTGCAGGGCTGGTGTTTATGGTTCATGATGATGCTTTAGAGCTCTTGGCAACTATTCAGCTCATATCCTGTGTTCAAAGGTCTTTGAAATATCTGGACATTCTTCTTTTGGCCAAAGGTCCCTTGTAAGTACTGGGGAGTCATTACCATTTATACTTGACATGATTTTTCAGGGCCCTTGTCTCTGGATATATGGTCACCAATGTATACATTAGTTTCTGAACCTGAAAACTGCCTCAAATTTGAAAATTCTACATGGGATCATGGTTTTCATTGGAATGACTGGTCTCTGTCTCCCAGGCATTTATCTTTTATTTATTCTGCTGTCAACAATCTGAGGGTTAACATTGTTTTATGTCCATTTTTTTTGCACTTCCACTTGTATTCTACTAACTATCTCTACAAATCTTTACATATCAGGCCACCTTGAATGTCATTCCAGTCTTGGTGGCCATTGCAATAATTGTTGCCCCTGGCTTTCGGAGGTTAAATGTTGCTACCTCTTGTTTTTGGATTCTACTATCCCCATAGCCATAAGAAGGCCAAGTTCTTTAACAGAGTTTTATCTTACTCTCAGGCCTGGCTACAGAGAATCCACAACTGAGTGATATTCACACAGCAGTGTTTTTTTCCTAGACTTGGTAAATGGTATGCCTTGGCTTTCTCATGAAACAATCATTTGATGAGTGTTCTGGATGTGGATATCATGCCCATATCACTGAAACTTTGCATGCCTCTCTTTACCTTCTTCCATGGGAACTTTGGCATTTCAACTTTGGTCAGTGTGCCCATTGTTTTTTTCAAGGTTTTAGCGGTCATTGTAGTTGTAGGTTTGAACCATCCATGGGACCCTTGTCAGGGTCTTATATCTAAAATTTTGTGTGAATGGTCCCACATCAATAAATTCTTATCTATCCAAATTTATAATCTAGTCTTTCTGATCACCTCAACATCAAGTTGCATGTGTATTTCTCATTCTGGGGTATTAAATATACTTATGGCATTTATTTTTTCATGATTATTCAATTTATTTATCCCTCCCAATGTTCTAATTGTGCATGGGAGTTACAATTGTTTATCTGATTGGAGATTTGCATTTCAATATAAACTTCAGACTTAACTCTCAAAACATATTTAGAATCAGAACATAATTCAGGGCAAAGTGACTTGACCCAGGTGTTATGGGGTGAATTGTGTGCCTCCCGAATTCATATGTTAAAGTCCTAACTCCCAGTACCTCAGAATGTAACCATAATTTGAAGATAGGATTTTTAAAGATGCAATTAAGTTAAAATAAGGTCATTATGGTGGGCCCTAATTCAATATGACTTGTCTTTATAAGAAGGATATTTGGATACAGATGGCTACAGAGAGAAGACCAGGGGAAGAAACCACCTACAAACTGAGAGGCTTAGGAGTAAACCAGAAGAAACCAACCTTGCCAAAACTTTGATCTTGGGCCTAGCCTCCAGAATAGTGAGGAAATTAATTTCTGTTGTTTAAACAACCCATCATGTGGTACATTTTTTGGGTAGCCCTAGAAAACTAATACACTAGGAATGAAATATCCTGGTTTGCTTAGAATCCATTTTAATTCATTCAAAACGAATTTTTTTCTTTTGTTTTTGAGCTACAAGATACATTTGTTGCAACACTTTCCTTGTTCGACTTAAGTAGCAGCTTGGAGAAGGGGGTCTAAATATTAATTCTTATTCTTAGGACCTGAAGTGAACTTTTGTTTTTTACTTTCTCTTATCCTTGTATAGTTTCACTTAAAACATGCCCTTTTGAAATATGAAAGGAAAAAGAGATAAACATAGACATTTAAAGAAAACAACACAGAAAATATGAAATTTATATTGTTATGAATTACTGGTCAACAAATAATTTATCAGCCTTACACAACTCAAAGAAAAGGTATGTACAAAGATGCAATTACACATTACGGAACTCAGAAGATTTAAGGAAATTGTTCATTAACTGGATTTTAATCTATGAATACTTAAAATGGACATTTATTGTGTGTCTGTGCATATGTGTGTTTATCTCAGGGTCATAAGATAGTCCTGCAAAGATAATGTACTACTGGAAATCAAATTAGAGCTCAACTAAAATGTTGGATTCTGAAACTATACTGGGGCAATAAGACCTTTAGGGATTACCTCTTTTCTATAAATTTTTTAAAAAAATGATTTTATATTTAAATCACACACTCCAGCTATGCCTCTTTCAGCTTTTCTAACCTGATTTAGAATCTCATTTAAAACTAGTTAGACTCTCCATTTTGTTTGTGAACCATGAAGCAAAATTATGTAAACCTCTGAGTGTAGCATGTGAAGGCTTGCTGTATAGACGTGCCCATATGAGAAGTGCTCTATCACAAAACAGAATTTGTTCTTTGGAACATGGACTTTTACAGCTGTTAAATTACAGTGTTTTATTTGAAACCCCTTTCCATGGTGCTTTTAATAAATAGCAGATCTCTCCTGATTTGCAGTCACAGAAGCCTCTTATAGCTACAAAGTTCCCACTGTCTTGGTGGTCGCTGTCACCCTTTGAGTTTCCTCTTGGGTAACTGCCCAAATAATTTTGTGCACACTACACAGATTACATGCCAGTTTAAGGTATTCAAAACATATGTTACAAATTTGAAATAGATCTGTCCAACTGTTTTTTAGGTATGACTGTAACAAATGAAGAAAACAATTTTATTTGTATATATATCCACTTTCAACAGTTATTACAAAATTTCATTCTGCATGAACCATTTGCTGATCAGAATCTATGTTAGAAGAACTAACACAGAATTATTGGTAGTACAGCCTGTATTGTGTTATCTGTGGGAGATTTATTGGATAACAGGGATGGAACAATAAACAATAAACCAGAATTTATTTATGT
Source organism: Physeter macrocephalus (assembly GCF_002837175.3). Classification (NCBI taxonomy): domain Eukaryota; kingdom Metazoa; phylum Chordata; class Mammalia; order Artiodactyla; family Physeteridae; genus Physeter; species Physeter macrocephalus. Next base: position 89,631,229 of record NC_041220.1, on the reverse strand, counting down.
AATCTATCCATTCATAAGTTAAACTTAAAATAAAATTACACAGAAGCAAATAATGCCAATTTTATCTTTCAACATTTCTAAGAACCAGTAATTTTTCTTACAGTCAATCTTGAAAGATGTATAAAAGTGTCATGTGTGTTTCAATGGATGTGGTAAATCAAGATATCTTGTTCTTGATTGTGATTTAAAAAATGGATATCTTTGTGGATAAGTAAAATTGGTTACATTTGTAAAGAATAAACATATTGAAATGAATTGCAATTCTAATTGATGGTATAGTTTAATTTTATCTCAGCCCTTATAATTTCACAGGCTACCTGAGATCCATTTACTCCTAACAAATTGTGTGATAACATATCACTATTAGATCTGGACAAAAGAGACAGAGAGGTTTGTTTGTTTAAGTTGAAAGTTTAAGTAAAGCAACTTCCAGATCTTGTCTTTTGGTTTTAAGATCTTATCCTCAACAAGAGGGAAAAACAAAAGATAACTGTACCATTGATTCTCTTAATTAAAATTTTTTTCTGTTGAATACACTTTAACAAGAGAAACACAATAACAATTATAGTTGCTCACAAAGGATTATAGAAATGGTAAAAGGGCCAGCTTGAAAATGCCTATTTTTAATCTTCCAGAGAGAAACTGTACTGTTTTATTTCTGTTGTACTAGAGTATAAGAAATCAATGACAGGTACATCTCTCTTTGGAATCACTTTTGTAACCTTCTTTCAAAAAAAGTCTCTATTCTAGGCATGCCACCCACAGTTCACTGACTTTGAACTAGTCATGTCCAATCCCCAGTGCAACTAGATTGTTTCAGCTATGTCTGGTGGAAGAATCCCCTGAGACTTCTTTGCTGAGATATTTCCAGTTGCTCTTCTCATAATAAAGATGACTTTTTAGAAGCCAGCAATGTTACTCATTAAATGAACTTCAGAGCTTACTTATTTTCTTTTTTAACATTTTGAAGGTCATATCAGTTTATTTGTATATATGTAAAAAATAAAAAATACTTCCTAAAAATTTATTCTTTTTATCCCTGTGTTTTATTACTTCAGAATTCTTATGTAATTATGTCTTATATCCTTTTATTATTCTGAAAATGAGTTTCTCCTTTAAGAAATAGCAGCCCATGATTACTGTTATTAGTAACACAATGGGCTTCTTTATAGTTAAAATACAATAAATAGTTAAAATACAATAAATAGTTAAAATACAATAAATAAATAGATAAAATACAATACCAAAAATCTGATTACGATGCAATTTTGCTGCCATAATAATGCAGATTTCCAGGCCATTTTATTGCCTTTCTAAAGATTAATTAATTAACCCAGTACATTTTATTGAGTCCCTAGTGTGTGCCAAACACTATATGGTACACGGAATGCAGGAATAAGAACTAAGAATGATCATGAACCTTGGAGTGTACTTATTAATGGGAAGAAAAAGAAGGTGAACATATAAATAAGTCCATTATACAGTATGGTAGAAGATGAGGCATGCTTGGGAAAAATAAAGTATGATGCGTACTCTGGGGAGCACATGAATGGCAGTGGAGAGGTTCTTTTTTTTTTTTTTTTTTTTTGAGTTTTAAGAAATCAGGCTAAGAGTAAAGGAGAAGGGAACAGTGTTTCAAACAGAGGAAAATAACAGTGGTAATACCCTGAGACAGGAGTATATCTGGCATATTTGACAAATGGCAAGGAGGATAGTGTGGCAAATGAAGATAGGACTTGTAGTGAGGTCAGAGTTTTGACAGACTTGGGTTGTGCAGAGCATGCTGGCCCATTGGGAAGCCACTGGCTTTACTCCGAATGTGATGAGGTGCCACTGGAGGGTTTCCAACAGAGCAATGACTTGACAGCACTGACATACTGGAAGGATCACTTTCGTTGCTGTGTTTCCAAGAGTTTCTGGGGACAAGAATCGAAGTAGGGATCGGAGATTACCAAGTAATCTGGGCGAGTGGTAATAGTGCCTTAGAGAAGGCTTGGGGCTGGGGGGAGGTGGTGGGCTGTCATCAGGTTCTATGCATATTTTGAACTGAAGTCAATTTTTTTGATATATTAGTTGTGGGATGTAAATGAAATGTTTCAAAGATGAATCAAACTTTGTTTTGTTGTTGTTGTTTTTCGGATAGACTAGAATGTTGGAGTCCAATGACGGGGAAGAACGTGTGTGGTTGGAGCAGGTTCTAGAGGAAAAATCCACATTGTGTTTGGAGCATTTCAAATTTAGAGGTGTTCCAAGTAAAGATGGCAAGTACACAGCTGTATATAGTTTTATAGAGTTTAGTGGAGAAGTCTGGACAAGCGATACAAATTTGGGAGTCATCATTACATAGATGATAATTGAGATTGTGAACCAGTAGAAATCACTGACAAAAAAGGAAACTAGAAGAGTCAAAAAATGATTCCCAGGCCATTCCAAATTTAAGAATTGATAAGAATTGTGATTAATAGGGGAGACAAAGTATGACCAGTGTCAAAGGAAAAAAAAAATCAAAGAATGTGATGTCTAGAAGCCAAGAATAGAACACTTCTAGGATGAAGATGTTATTAACTTTGGTAAATGATGATATGTCAAATAAGATCACGACTGAAAGTTGGTCATTGAATTAAACAATGTGGAGGTCAATAATTATCTTGAAAAGAATACTTTATGTATGCCTTTGATTTCAATCCTCCTCCTTTTTTCTCATCATAAAGGCTATTCATTCTTTTCTATATTTAAACATTTTTACTGCATTGCACATATCTATACATAAAATACACTGTTGTTTTACATGTATTCAAACTGTATAAATGGAATATTTTTCATAAACCAGCCATTTTCTCTTTTCACTGAACAAATTTTTTTTCATATATATATATGAATTGAATATATATGGCTCTTGTATATTCATTTGAATTAGCAGTAGATAAAATGAGACACATAAGTTATTCCACAATGTATTTATTATACCTAAAAATGTAATAAATTGTTTCAATTTTAGTGCTCTAAGCAATGCTGTTATTAACAGTCTTATGTATATCCTTCTGTCCATAGGGTGAGGATTTTCTTTAGGAGTAGAGCTACTAGCTTAAGTATATGTTTATAATCAACTTTATTAGATACTTATTTTTTCTGGTCCTTGTCTTGCTAGGATCTTTCTGTGCAATGATGAAATGAAATAATGGCTGGGGGCACCATTCATTGGTCATGACTTTAATGGGAATGCATCAGATAGAATACTTCATCATTAAAGTATTTATTGAACATTTGTATTTCCTTACTCTGTTATCTGATATGCCCTAGAATCAATTACACTCCAGTAGGAATAAGCACATCTAGTTCCCAGATTTTTGGTTTTTAATACCATTCTACAATAATTGGAACCAAGACTCTTTGAAGTTAATGGCTGATAATAGGACTGGGACATTGAAATATATAAGCTGAGCATGGACTATCTTTTCATGACAGGAAAGAAGGAAATACTCAAAAATCCCCAAACCCCACAATGATGGGAATACAGGAGTCAACTGAAAAAATACCTCAAGGATCAAATATGAAGCAATTTGAACAATAAAATAACAAAGTATTGGATCATAACCCAAAGTATAAAATAAATATCTGTGACTTCACATTGATGTAAACAAATAATTGAATAAGTAAATAAATGGGAGAGAAGAGAAAATGTCCCTTGCTGAAAAATGATCAATAATTTATGTAAACACTCTGCCCTGAAAAAGGAGGAACATAATGTCCACTCCTTAGGTATGGACTGATCTAGTGTCCTTCTTCCCAAGAGTGCAACATGGGGGAATAAAGTAACTTAACTGACAAATACTTCCTTATTCAGGTGATCAAGATTAACATCACCAGTGATGTCATGTTAGTAGTATATACTCTTGATATGATGTTATGAAAATAGGACTTTATGTCAGTGGTCTTCAAACACAAACTCCAGTCTATTATGAGAAAAAACATGAGCCAGATTCCAATAAGGGAATACTCTACAAAATATATGATCAACATTCTTCAAAACTGTCAAGGCTATCAAAATCAAAGAAAATCTGAGAAAATGTCACAGTCAAGAGGAGCTTAAGAAAATGTGATGACTAAACGTAACGTAGTATTTGGAATGGGATACTAGAATAGAAAAAATCATTAGGTAGGACTTCCCTGGTGGAACAGTGGTTGAGAGTCCGCCTGCCAATGCAGGGGACGCGGGTTCTTGCCCCGGTCCAGGAGGATCCCACATGCCGGGAGCGGCTGGGCCCGTGAGCCATGGCCACTGGGCCTGCACGTTGGGAGCCTGTGCTCCGCAAAGGGAGGGGCCGCAGCAGTGAGAGGCCCGTGTACCGCAAAAAAAAAAAAAAAAAAAAAAAAAATCATTAGGTAACCATTAAGGAAATTTGAACTAAAAGTGGACTTTACTTCATAAAAATTATATTCACGTTCTCCTGAGAAACAGAATCAATCAATTGGATATATATATATATATCTGGAGACTTACTATAGAAACTGGCTTGTGCATTTATGGAGCTGAGATGTCCCATGATCTGCACTCTGCAAGCTGGAGAACCAAGAAAGCAGTGGTATAGCTAACTCAGTTTGAAACCGAAGGCCTGAGAAATTGGGCAGGGGGAAGGTGATGGTGCAAATACTGGCCTGAGTCCAAAAGTCAGAGAACCAGGAGTACCAATTTCCATTTCTGAGGGCAAGCAAAGATGGATGTCTCAGCTCAAAGAGAGAGGGTGAGTCTGTCCTTCCTTCCTTTTTTTGTTCTATTTGGCCCTCAACAGTTTGGATAATACCCATTTGAAATAATGAGGGTGATTATTTTTTACTCAGTTCACTGATTCAAATGCTAAATCTTCCAGAGCCACGTTTACAGACATGCCTAAAAATAAGCAGCTCTCTGGGCATCTCTTAGCCTAGTCAGGTTGACACATAAAATTAACCATCACAACCACATATCAATATTAGGTCATTAATTGAACAAATATACCATACTGATGTGAGGTACTATTAATCTGGGAAACTGGGTGCTACTTTCTATACTACATTTTCAATTTTTCTGAAAATCTGAAACTTTTCTAAAATGAAAATTCTATTTAAAATGTGTATTAAAAGTATTTACTAAGGGGCTTCCCTGGTGGCGCAGTGGTTGCGCGTCCGCCTGCCCAGAGGAAAGCCCGCATACCACAAAAAAAAAAAAAAAAGTATTTACTAAGACCTTTCAAAATATTAAACAACTTCCTCCTTTTCCTGCTTTACTAAGATTTCTTACTATGAATTTGTGATGAAAGTTACCATATATTTTTATCATATAATGATACAATCATTCTATTTTCCTTTTAATCTGATAAGACATGAGGAAATTACATTAATAGCTTTTCCAATATTGAAACATCTTTGTTAGTCAGAATGTTATAGAATAAGCTGGAGTAAAAAAACAACTCCCTAATCTCAGTGACTTGAAAATCAAATGTTTATATTTCTCTTGAACCACATGTTTATCTTAGTTCAGTGGGCACTGTGATCCATGTCATTGTCACACAGGGGACCCAAGTTAAGGAATATTTATCATCTGGATGTCACTGGACACTGGATGTCCCTCGACACTGGGAAAACAGAAAGACATAAGATCAAAGGCACAGAAACACATTTTTGAAGGATATTTTTTGTTGGATCGCTTCTTTTGCCATGCCTAGTCTATCATTTAGTCTCACCTGTGAATTTTTAATTTCAGATACTGTATTACTGAATTCTAAAAGTTCCACTTGACTTTTTTCTCATTATGTTTTTTTTCCCTTTGACGCAGTTGCTGACTTTAAAAATGGCGTCTAAGAGGAATGAGAAAAGTGCTTGGTAGACTCATGAAACCAAAGGGAAGAGTAGTACAAAGTGAAGTTCAGTGCCTCCCAAGGAGGAGGAGTCTAGAAACAACTCAGGCATTCAACTGAGATTCATATGGGATATATGCCAGGGATAAGTGTGAAGTGGAATTCCACTTGTCCTTAGCAGGACTGAAGCTCATACTTGAATCGTGTCATTTCCCTGATTAGATCAAGATTACAAGGACTTGCTGGTTCCCCTTGCTAGCAGCCTTCCAGAGCAAAAGTAAACCCTGTCTGGGAGAATATAAATTCACTCAGAACTTTAAACTATAATTTTTATTTGCAATGTCTGGCACTTAATTCATAATAATCAAGCATATGAAAAGATAAGTCTTGATCATTAGAGACAAAAACTGGAAATAGACACAGGTCCATAGGAAATCTGGATGATGCAGTCACAGATACAGACTTTAAATTAACCTATTTAATAAGTCTAGGAATTGCAAAATATGTTGGAGAGAACTATGGAGTATAAACAGGAATCAAATGAAAATTCTATAATTGAATTTTTGTCTCTATCTGTTCATAATTTTTTCCCAGCAATGTTTAATCTGTTGTTAAAGTGATCCACTAAGCTTTATTTTTAGTTATATTTTTTAAAGATCCATAACATAAATATGAAAAGACTATCTGGAATGATATATGTAGAGGAAACATAGAGAAAAGTTTAAAAGAGAAAAGTGCCAACTTAATGTTAAGCTAAAGAGGCAAAGAATATACAAGAATATATGCCTTATGATTTTATTTCTATAAAATTAAAAGGCAGGAAAACCTAACCTATAATGTTAGACGTCTTCACAATTTTTAACTTTGGACAGAGAGAGGAGATCGTACTTGGGAGATAGGGAAAAGCCTGGCTGTTCTTGAGTGCTGCTAATGTGGTATATCTTGGCTAGATTTGTAGTTATATGGTGTGTCCATTTTGTGATATTTCTTCAGGCTATACTATACTATACACTCACTGATTTATTTACCCTTTTATACGTATTGTACATCAGAAAAAAGTTTACTACAAAATAAAGGCCTTTATGACTTGTCAAATTTACCAATGCCCTCCCCATTCCCTAAAGTAAGAATCATATCAATATTTACCAAATTTAATTTTGGAGATAAGTGATTTTCCTGTGATAATCTGTTAATTTCAGGATTTCTTATTGATAATAATGTAAAATTCTAATTTAAGAAGAGTCTCAGTCATCTAGATGTCTACTTATTATTGCTATTTGATTTTGGCCCCAGGTGTGTCAGGAGGTCAGCTCAACTGGCGAGAGCTGAGCTGTCAGGTGTCAGAATAGCCATTAAAGCAGCAAGACAACAAGGAAAGTAAAAATCAATCCTTTAATCACTTACTATGATAGCGTAAGCAAGTGACTGCTCTATTTTCCCCCATGGAACAGCAGGCTGGTTGGTGATAAGGGAACTCTGAAGGAAAGGTCCTGGCAGTTTTATACACTCTCAGGTCTTTTGGCTTCCTATGATTAGAACTGATTGTGCCATATCTAAAAAGTGTGTTTCTAGCCCACGGTTGTGAAAACAGCTACTTTTATTTTCATACAGAACCTTTAAAATATTTCCTGTTACATTTAATGTATGATCTGTTGCAAATTGCTTTTTCTGTATGATGTGATGTGGAGTAGATTGTGTTTTTGTTGTTGTCTGCTTGTTTGTTCAGTTTTTTAAAAAATATGATTATTCTGACTGTCTTTTCCCCATTTCATTGCATTGACAACTTTGTTGAAAATCAATTAATTATATATGTGCAACTCTATTTCTGGAATCTATTCTGTTTCATTAATATGTGTTTGTTTTTTTAATCCTTATGTGAAAACTGCATTCCCTTGATTACTACAGTACATATTGTTATTCAGAGAGTATAATTTCTCCAGATTTGTTTTAGGGATTCCAATATATTATATTCTACTCAGACTTAATATTGTACTACTTCACATGAAACGTAATACAAAACAAAACAAAATAATATAATTCCATTTATTCCTCCAAACCTTTGTGTCTCTTGTCATATATTTTATTAATGTTATTATTTTTGCTTTATGTAGTCAGTTGTCATTTAAATATACTAATAAAATAAACAAAGATAATTCTTATATTTATCCTTAAAATTTCCATTTCCAGTGCCTTCCATTCATTCATGTATATCTGAGTTTCTGAGTGTCTATCTAGTACCATTTCCCTTCGGCATGAAGAACTTCCTTAACCATTTCTTATAGTAGTTTCTGCTGGTAACTAATTCTCTCAGCTTTTGTTTATCTGAAATTTCTTTATTTCTTTATTTCAATTTCAGCTCCTTTTATGAAGGGTAATTTCTTTAGATATGGAATTCTAGGTTGACAACATTTTTTAAACATATTAATATGTTCATCTATTTTCATCCTACATTCGCTATTTCTGATAAGTCTGCTGGAATTTTATGTTGATAAAACATATCTAGTTTTTTTCTGTCCTGTGCCTATTCTCTTTATCTTAGGTTTTTAGAGGTTTGACTATGATATACCTATGTGTGGTTCTTTATATTTATCTTCCTTTGGAGTTACTAGGCTTCTTGGATCTGTGAATTCTCATTTTTCACCAAATTTAGAAAATTTGGAGGCCAATATTGCTTCAATTTTTTTCCTTCTCTCTCTCTTCTTTCCTTTGGAGAATCCAACTGCATGTTGATCCCTCATGTAACTGAGTGAGTCTCTGTTGTTTTTTTCCCAGCTTTTTTTCCATTGACTCAGTTTGAATAATTTCTATTAATCTGAATTCAAATTTGCTGATCATTCTGCTTTTCCTGTAACTTTTTCATATCAGATATTTTATATTTGAATTTTTCAGAATTTGTTAGAATTCTTGTTCATAGTTCCCATATTTTTTTGAGATTCTCAGCTGTATTTCTTTTTTTCAAATTCTTGATCATATTTATAATATCTGTTTTAAAGTCCTTATCTGCAAATTCCAACATCAGTTTCATTTTGGGGTCTCTTTCTATTAGCTCTTTTATTTTTTTGGTGGAAGAATACATTTCTATTTCCCTTGGCTATAGATTACATTTCTGGTTTCTGTTTTCTCATGTCTAGTAATTATGACTTTTTGCTATATTGTTAAATGTCTGGATTATCTTTCTTCCTCTAAAGTATTGTGTTTTGTTCTGGCAGACAGCTAAATGAAAATCGATCATTATGAGCTTTTATTTTAGGCTTTGTTTGCATGGTTCTGTTTCAGTGTTTTGCTTAGCTCTAGTCTGTGATCCTACTTTGGAAGCATGATTTTTCTGGAGTGTCAACTGCACACCTAGGGTACTCAGCAAGAATCTCCACTCTGGCTGGGTCATACTGTAAAGTTTTCAGCACTGAGAAACCTCTAGTTCAGTTATTAGTCCCTGGCAGCTACTCTCTGACAGGCCTTAAAATCTCACCCTAAGCATTCATAGCCTTTCCTTCAGCCAAGGGACAGAGGCAATAACATGCTGGCATAAGTATTTTTCTCTGTACAGCTTTCTTTCCTACTCTCTTGCCTCACAAACCAATTCCAGCTCGGAAGCTCGGAACTCTTATTTCTGCCTGCTTCATTCATGGAGACTGCAGATTTTGTCTTGGGTTCCTCCTCTCTGTGCTGTGGTCTAAAAAAAATCTCCTAGGCAACAAGTCAGAGTGAATGCAGAGTTCACTTGTAAGAGTGTTTCTCTTCTTTCAAATAAAATAGGCTTGCCCTCTTGTCCATTACTTGAAAACAACTGCCTCATATAGTTTATCTCTTTTCATACTTGTTTACAAAGGGTACAATAGTCTGATACAGTAATTGTGCCATGGTTAGACGTGGAAATCCTAAATATGTATTATTTCCATTTAGATAAAGAAAACTTGAGGTGTCAGGTTTGCTATATTTATCTCAAAGCAATACTTTTGAGGAAAGTGCATTCTTCTTTGTCTCAACCTAAAGAGGAATTAGCTTGATTTAAATTAATTTGTTGGAACCTGGTCTAGAATATTACCATGGAGACAACAGTATTTAAATATTCACCTGAGATTACAGGCTGACAAAACATCACCATCATCATCATCATATCATCATCATCAGATGAATACTGAATATTGAATATGAATATTCAATATTCATATTGAATATTGAATGAGTATTGAATATTCTTACATATAGTACATTTTTGAACTCACTCATTTTTGAACACTCATGGCAAGCTTGTGATTTGACAATATTTTATATAAAGAGACTTTGACAAAGAGAGATTAAATAATTTGCTCAAAGTGACACATAAAGGATGCACTGGAAATCTAATAGAAGAAGATTCAGGTCATACTCTTAACTAGTGTGTTTTACCACTGCAAAAGACCAGCCTTTTCCCTTGTGATTTCCAAAAACATGCTTTTCTTCACTTCCTGATATACCACTCTGTTCCACTCCACTGCCTCATAAAATAGGAGTAAACTGAGGCGTGTAGAAAAGATGGAAAATACAATCAGAATTAGAGATAGGTACAGTGACAATTTCTAGGAAAGAGCATCTTATGATCAGAATTATTAATTTAAGACATATCTGTACTTCCACTTCAAATTCCACATTAAAGATGTATTATTTATATTTCGGGACTCAATTTAGATGTTGTTACTTCTACAACAACTTTACTAAATACTCACTTTTATCTCACCTCGAAATTGGATGGAAAGCCCCTTTTCTGGGTCTTGGAATCTTTACCACAGTGCTCATAACACTATGCTGTAAATTGCCCTTTACTTATCTACTTATGGACTCCAGCTCCAAGAACTTGAATCCTGAAATCTGGGACTTGTATTATTTACTGCTTTATCTTAAGAATAGGAGCACTGTGCCTAAAACACGGAGGGAGTGCAAATTAAAAAATTATATGTATACATACCTTGTACAGCCAAGAAGGTTGAAACACAGCTATACATGATTCAGCAAAGATCTGCCTTCAAAAACAAGATGATTTCCACCTTTGCCATCACTCTGATAGTGAAGCCCAGCCTGATTATGCTATGATTATTATTATTTTTCCTCAGGAATCATTCGCCACTGTGTTTGTACAGTGGAAGATAGGCTCATTTACCGCTTGAGATAGTCATAGAAAGACCAGCTTTTTCATGTTAACTGTAGCTGTGAAGTATTATTATTTACCAACAGTATAATCTACTAAAATTTTCATATGCTCATGTATTATCTCAATTGTTTTAGGAAATAAATGACAGTTGAGATATTTGACAGAACATATAAGCATTAAATGTAAAAGAATCATTTAACAGCATAAATTTTTAAATGGAGGGCCCTTAATTAGTAAGAAAATACTTCCTTTTTCATACAGATGTACAATCAGGGTGTTAAAACAGGTCACTAAAATTGTTTTAAAAGGTGATGTAACCTGTGTCACACATTTGGCAAAATATGAATGCTTTCAGGAAAATAATCCTACAAAAACACCTTTAGCTAAAAATAACAAGTTTTTTCCCATTCTACCTTTCCCTTCTCTACAAGTGGGTCTCACTTAGTAAACTGTTTAGGTTGCTTCAGGATATAAAAACTGTCAAGAACATTATTGAGACATGGGGGAAAGTTGGTAGAATCTTCTCTGTCAGAATAGATGACAACTAATTATAGTCCAGAAATTGGAAACCCGTGGGGAGGAAGTGAAGTCTGAGTCAGCCCGGATAAGATTGTTTGAGGATATTTTTGATGGTGAGAGTATTTATGAGTTGTATTAATAATAGATGAACTAAATGTTATAGCACTAAAATTTGAAAACATTCTTACTTCACCACTAGGAAGTTGCTTGCTTGGCAACAATAATAAAAATAAAATAAGCATTAAATAATAAATCACTTCTTTTAAAAAAGTTTTCATGGTGTTCTTTAATATTCATAAAGTTGTTAACAAAGGTTTTTAAAAGCTTTACAGTGTGTCATTCTAAGAGAGGCAAGGGAATATGTTTTCCTTAATTTAAAAGATGCTTGGTGGTTTCTTTCTATAATGACCGTGCTTTCTTAGTTCTAATGTTGTTCTCAGTGTATTCTCTATTATTAAGCAATGAATATTATTTATAATAAAATACCACTATTAGTTTACCTTTCTATGAGCTAAGATTTGATAATTAAGTAATGACCCTTGAGATTTTATTCTCTATCTTGACAAGGGAGAAGAAAGGGCTTCTTGGTTTTTCTCTTGAACCTGCATAAAGAGCTTTCTTCTAAGTCAGTCTGCAGACCTAGGGAGTATGCTGGAGAAGCAGTACCGGCATGCTTTGATTTGATGTATTACTAAACTTCTAAAGTCTGAAGCCTCAGTCAGACTTTGGTGCCACAATGACTAAAATTTTACCAGGTGTATTAGAGCATTTGTATTAAGCAGTGTCCCTTTGCTTTAGGTTTTAGTTGCAAAATCAAATGTGTGCCTCCATGGGGGAGAAGACCGACAATGCAGCCAGTTCGGTGTGAATGAGTATATTAGATCCTTTGTCACTCCATCTTGAAGCATGTGCAACAGATGGTGAAAAAGGTAACTGTGGAAAAGGAAAGACACATTTTATTTTCTCATTTGCCCACACTACATGTAAAACTAAAAAGAGAGATAGAGCCAGATTAGATAGACCATAAATAATAAAACTGAAAAGAGATAAATAATAAAATAAAATTCAAAGATAAATAATAAAACTAAAAAAAGATACAGACAAATAACTATCTTCCTATTTCATGGACTAATTAACCTTACATGTATAATTCTAACAACAATTTTACTGTCATGATAGGAAGCAAAGCTAGAGCAATGAGGATAATTCCTTTATTTGTTGTCCATTTCATTACGGGACTATGGTTTCATTATTATAATTGACTAGTAAGGATATGCGGAAATGGAAGACTGCCTTGGAAACCCAGTAAACGAATAGAAACAATATATTTAGCATATGAATGGGTTTAGAATTTTAGCGTTTCATACAGATTTGTAAACACATATAAATTTTCTCTTTTTCCAAGTAATTTGGGAACTTTTGCAATAATAGGCTCAAATACTACAAAAGCAAAAAGTTACTACAATAAGTAATAGGAAAGGTCAAAATTCTAGGAGGACAGCGAGCTGAATAGATAAGAGAAAGAGTCAGAAAACTTAACTCTGAGTTTCTTCAAAAACTGACAAAGAGGTGCAGAAGAAGAAAGCATAGTTATTCAAGAGGGAGACACTTTCTCATTACTCCAGGCTTGGGCTAATTTACTTAAATGCATAATTATTCAAAAGATATTGAACTCTATTGAATGTTTTTTCTTGATAGCAGCTGTACAGAAACTTTGGAGAAATTCTCTATAAGTGCATATGTGAAATTATTTTGTGAAACCCCAAAAGACAATTTCGACTGTCATGCCATACATGTAGGTTCATAAGAATCAGAATAATAGAGTACATTTTCAAAGAATTTGGACAATGTACCTTGATAAAAGGAGAGATCCTGGAGAATCTAAAAAGAGATTTCAGGTCCCAGTGCCTACGGATGCCTGAGGTATAATTGTAAATGAGGGAAAGGAGCTGATTCTATTAAGAGTTAACACCTATGTACTGCTTACTATGTGCAAGGAAGTCTTATTAGCAAATTTAGCAAATAAAAGTACAAGACATTCAGTTAAATTTGAATTTCAAATAAACAATGAACAATTTACTTTTTAAATTTAAATGTGTCCCATGTAATATTTAGGACAAACTAGTGCACTATTAGGGACATCTTACACTAAAAATTATTAGTTTATCTGAAATTCAAATTTAATGGCACATTCTGTATTTTATCTGGAAACCCTGTTGAGCACATAAAACTCTTAACTCATTTAATTTTTCAAATAACCTGACCTAGTAGATATTGTCACTTCACAGGTGATAAAACTGAGGCAGAAAAAGGTTATATTGTTTCCTCATGAAACTTTCATGAAGATAGTGAGCTATGAAACTAAGGCTCAAAGACAGAGGTTCCAGAGACTGTGAAACTAACTGCTCTCTAACTAGCCTCTGCATCCACCCAGGGATGTGGTGCAGACCAGGCTCAACTGGAGAAAAATGAAGGACCAATAGGCAGCAAACCTCTGGTAAAATATTAAATCTAATAATAACTCCGTGTTAGAATCCCTGCTTCTAATATCATCCCACTATAATTGTCACCCTGCTGCCATATGATTTTTCTAAAATTTAAATATGGTCATGTTAATTACTGGTCCAGATTCTTCAGTGGCTCTTAGACCCTCATGATAAAGTCATATGCTTTTGCATGATAAACTAAGCCTTCATAATTGGATCCCTGCCCATTTCTATTACTTCACCTCTATTCATCCTCCTTTATTTCTCTCCATTTACATGTATACACATAGGTACTGTGCCTCAGAAATAATGAACTATGTTAGATTTCTGAATAAAAAGAATATCAGAGTATCATCAGATTATCTGGAATATAAATGGGCTCAATATAAAGCTGTTAAACAAATGCTCTTTCCTATCACCTTGCATTGCCTATGCCATTACGCCATTTTCTTTGCACTCTTTCCTTTGGCAAATTCTCACTATCTTTCACTCTCTGAATGCTCTCTTCCTGGGAAGCTGTGCTTGACTCTCCAAGGCCAACTTCTAAAATGGCTCTAACCATTTTCTAAATTGTGCTTTAGATTTAAAGTAGTTTAATTTTGATATCAGACTTTTAAGCAATATTAAAAAAAAACAGAAACAAACAAATAAATGCTTTCCAAAGCTTTATTACCCAGTTAGTACATTTAGTTATCTTTTGTACTTGCACATTATTAGGTCTCAAAATGTGTGTATCTGTTGATTGAGTGATTGATTCCCTGCTTGTTATCTGTAAATGGCCTCTTAAACAATGAATTAGTGAATAAACTACATCTTTGCATAAAGTAATCCCTGATAATAAAACTTGAGATATCATCGATTCAAAACCTTAGGAGTTTCCCTGGTGAAATCTGAAACTGGCTCCTGTACGTGGAGGGTAAGAAGGGACTGGAGAAAGAGGCAGACCACTCCAGATTGGTCAGTGGCAGTTTTAATAAGCAAGGGGACTTAATTACGAGGCTTGTCTTAGGTGGCCACATGACGAGTAGATCTCTGCATCTGTCTGCCAAAAGCATGGAAGTCTAATATAGAGGCCTTAACTGGATTCAGTCACGTATACAGTCCAGATGGTGTCAACAGCACATGCTCTCTCAAGGCTGCGTCCTTGAAAACGGCTCCCACTGGGGGACCAGTGGGCGGAACGTACATTCCAAGGACAGGGGAGGAGATAACGAGCATCAGATTGCCCAGGTCCAGTGATCACTTCCTCTTGATTACTTCCTCCAAAAAAGATTTATTATGTGCATGTTTCCAGAAACAATGTATTAAAACTGGTAATATACCATCAAGATTCATCTAAAATACTACTGAATTTTATGCCGAATCTTATGATGAACAAAATTTAAAATATATAGTAACTGCTCAATAAATTTTAGTTGATTATTAAATTCCAAAAATGACAGCTTGAATGTACTTATGCATGTTAATATTATATTCAGTCTTCCAGATGTCAAAGCTATAATTCTCAGTAATATAAGTGAGTCACTTATGCTACCTCTTTATCCCTTCTTGACCAACAGAATGAAACAAGTAAAGTAAATTGATAAAGTTTTTAAAATTGGGCTCATGCTGGTGTTGTTTTAGTTATTGTTGTTGTTCTTCTTTCTCTTCATCCTCTCTATTCTCCTTCCCTCCTTCCCCTACCCCTCCTCTCAGTTGTTAGAAAATTGGAGAGTAGCTTGGTATGGAAAAATAAGTAGTTGGTGTCAGAAAAAAAAATCATATATTTGCTATCAGAAAACACTACACAAAGCTCTATAGAAGGCTATATATAAAGAATATATATAATATTTTTACATCTTTAATATGTTTATATATAGTGTATGCAGGGTATCTGTTATAGCACATATGTATGCTTATATGCATATATAAAAGATACACATATGTTTATATACATAAACACAAGATATATGTGTGTATATATCTGTATATACATTTACATATATATATATCCTAAAATTAAAACAAGTTTCAATATTTAGCAAATTATGCATGGGACATACTTGTAGTAACAAATTACTCATTATTTACCTTAAATTCAAATGTAAGTGAGAATACTTTATCTGACAACCCTAAATATACAGCAGTTGCCTAAATGCCATGTCACGTCTTTAAATTTGTTTCTGTTTGCCTGCTCGTACACTTAAATTAGGCTTACTTCAGTGTTACTCTGTGTTGACAGCAGAGAGAAAACAAGTTTGGGAATTAGTAGTTAAGTAAATATCTAAGCAGACATCAATTTTAGAGGTCTAGCTTTTTTTTTTTTTTTTTTTTTTGTGGTACGAGGGCCTCTCACTGCCGTGGCCTCCCCCGCTGCGGAGCACAGGCTCCGGACGCGCAGGCTCAGCGTCCATGGCTCACGGGCCCAGCCGCTCCGCGGCACGCGGGATCCTCCCGCACCGGGGCACGAACCCACGTCCCCTGCATCGGCAGGTGGAGTCTCAACCACTGCGCCACCAGGGAAGCCCTAGAGGTCTAGCTTTTTAAAATGCTTATTTATGCTGATGTGTTAATACTAAACCATCTTGTCTCCAACTAGCAAATGGTTGAGACTTAACATTTGTGTATAAGTCAATTGCTTGGGACTTAGCAATTATGCTTTTAAGGAAGAATATTCTACAAGATTGTTAGTTCATCAGGCCATATCACAAAAGGCTATTTGATATATAATATAGTTGAACTACCTGTTAAAATAAATTTTAAAGTATTCTTTAGAACTCAAGACAGGTACACAAATTGTATTCATCCTTCTGTGATACTGGAGAGGAAAATTGGGTGGCTTCTTATACCATAGGACTCACTATTCCATCCTAGAAAGGATTTTGACCTTCCAGTGGAGCCCACTGTATGATTATGGTTGTTTTGTTTTGTTTGTTTTTTGCTGTACGCGGGCCTCTCACTGTTGTGACCTCTCCCGTTGCGGAGCACAGGCTTCCGACGCGCAGGCCCAGTGGCCATGGCTCGCAGGCCCAGCCGCTCCGCGGGATCTTCCCGGACCGGGACACGAACCCGTGTCCCCTGCATCGGCAGGCGGACTCTCAACCACTGTGCCACCAGGGAAGCCCTAATTATGGGTTTTTTAAGTTTAGTATTAGTGTCTCAAGGTTGCTCACTATTCTACAGAGAATAAATTTTCATCTGATTGTCTTTTTTAAATGACCTCCTATTCTTTTCCTTTGAGTTTTTGTTTGCCTTAAGGCTTTCTCTGCTGATTTTAAACTGTATTTTTTCAACATTTAATGAGAGAATTGTATGGTTATGATTATGAGATGGAGAAGAAGCAAAACACTAACAAACAGCACTGCCATTCTTGAGCATGTGTTAGGTACCAAGAACTGAGCTAAGCACCACTGTCTATGGATTATAAATATTACTTACAGCAGCCCTGTGAGTAAGGTTGTATTTCCATTTTGCAGAAGAGGGCTATGAGTCACAGAATAGTTACCCAAGTTTGCATGGCTGGTAAATGGTGGAGGTAGGATTTAAACTCAATTTTTCTGACTTCAAAGCACCTGTGTACTATTCATAATGCTATGGCTTAGACAAGAAATCTGATACATATGTAGTTGAGAACCAAATATCATAGCATATCCAAGCAATTAGTTGAAGTGGACAGTTTGAGATAAGTTGGCTGAAAATATCTTGCATAAAATAGCCCTATACAATGAACCAGTGGAACATAACAATGTATTCCATTTGTCTGACATTCTTGGTTTCAGAATTTTACTTTTTTTGTTTATTTCTTGTTATTCTTACACTAGCATTTTCAAGACCATTATATCATATAGAGAATGAAAACTCCAAAATATTAAATTCTAAAAATGACAGTAAGAGGTAAAACAGATTCTCAAATGTGTGTCTAATGACCCTGAGTTTATTATTTTCTCCAATATACTTTTTTCCAAAAAAAAATATTGTGTCAGCAGTGTTTCATTTTGTATTTGTCTTAAGACTTTTAAAACGATCTATTATATTATAATTACCATAAAAATGGAAACTACATAATTTTGTAAGATATTTCTTTCCCTGATCAGACATATTGCAAAAAACTGTAACACTTTCTCAGGCATACTTGGTGTGGCTGATATTTTATAGTGCTTGCCCCATTGTGGAACCTCAGAATGGTAATAATAAAAACACTGGATAAATATATAGCTAACATGTTTTGAATGATTACTATGTACCAGTGGCTATGCTCAAACTTTTACATAAATTGTCCTACTTAATCCACCAAAATAAGAGAATGATAAAAACAGAGTGGCTGGCTTTTCTGAACAAAGTATTGCAGTAATTTTTACATTTAATAGTTTCATGGGTACATGATTCTTTTTTCCCCCAAGTTTTAGACAATTGTGTAAAACAAATGAAATATTGAAAACAACCGAAAATATGGAAGCACAATATCACAAATGATCAAAAATACACAGGAAGATAACAGAATAAATGAGGCATTAACACAGGGTGACTGTCTCATTGGAACAAAAGGGAAAGAGGAAAGTTTACCTCATTAAACTAATATTCATTCCCAAAATGACAGTCATAAACTTCTGAGAAATGTCGTGGATATTTTAGAATGTCTATCCAGCCTCTACAGATTTCTATTCATCTGAGAGTATACTAATGCCATAGTCACTTTTTTCAGAACCTCATCAAAAATAGCTCATTTTGTTACTAAGAGCAGAAAAGGAATTGAAACTACTAGATCTTCCCATACCCTTCTAGGAGTCCCACAAAAGGACTTGTTAAAGTTGAATCCAAACTCTTTTATGTTCACTCCCTGCTATGGAATTTTTGATGCACACTATTTTTATGTACATTTTCAACATTAATTCTAACTTTTAATTTGCAATGCCTTTGTTTCAAGTATAGAGAAGCATGTAGCTGGTTTCCATGTTTTGATCAATGCCAAGCACTGACAGGTTCAGCACTGGTCACAGTGGCAGAAAATCTTAGAAACAGGAACTCTGGTACAACAGATAAAGCACAGACTCTGACTTCAGATAGTGTTTAAATGTTTTCATATACAGATATTTGGTTTCTACACTCCATTCTGCTACCAAGCCTCACAAAAAACATTTCTTCAGCTTGAAACACGAATCCTTACATAATTAACCATTTCCTTACTTGCTTTGTGGTCATTTCTTCCAGGACATCTTCCTTGGCACTTCATATCTTGAAGAGGGGGCCCCTCCTTTGCACTTCCATGGGGCCCTGAGCTAATATCATCAGTGGATTTCTCCTAGACTGATTAACATTCCTATCTGTGTCTACCCAGTTCTCTGTTTGATTTCCAATACCTATCTTAGGGCCTGGAACAGAGTAGTTCCAGCAAATAGAGGTCCAGTTATTGTTGGATGTTGCTGGATGTCCACGACTGGCAGTGCCATCTCCATCAATAATCTCCATCTCCATCACTGGTGTGGCTGCTCTCTACCACACTGCTCTAAGAAGTGTGTGGTCTTGCCAGTGGATGTGGAGGTCCTTCCTCAGCTGTGGCCTCTTCCTCTACAGGTTGTCTTGTCTCTCCCTTTCTTCACTCTTTTTGCATTAGAATGGATAATTTCAGAGAGCAATTGTGGCTTCTCCTTTTCTCTAAACAGGAATTTCTCACCACTAGAAGTATGGCTAAGGGAGTGGGGTGAACAAGAGTAGATCAACAGATTCATGAACTGTTCATGTGCCAATTTACAAAGCTTGGACTGTCTTAGAGTTTGTGGTGAGTCAATGGAGGGCTTTAATTAAGAGAGTGACAAGGATAGATTTTCATTTTATTTATTTTTTTAACATCTTTATTGGAGTATAATTGCTTTACAATGATGTGTTAGTTTCTGTTTTTATAACAAAGTGAATCATATACATATGTTCCCATATCTCTTCCCTCTTGCGTCTCCCTCCCTCCCACTCTCCCTATCCCAACCCTCTAGGTGGTCTCAAAGCACCGAGCTGATCTCCCTGTGCTATGCGGTTGTTTCTCACTAGCTATCTATTTTACGTTTGGTAGTGTATATATGTCCATGCCACTCTCTCACTTTGTCCAATCTTACCCTTCCAGCTCCCCATATCCTCAAGTCTATTGTCTAGTAGGTCTGTGTCTTTATTCCCATCTTACCCCTAGGTTCTTCATGACCTTTTTTTTTTTTCCTTAGATTACATATATATGTGTTAGCATACGGTATTTGTTTTTCTCTTTCTGACTTACTTCACTCTGTATGACACACTCTAGATCCATCCACCTCACTACAAATAACTCACATTGTTTCTTTTTATGGCTGAGTAATATTCCACTGTATATATGTGCCACATCTTCTTTATCCATTCATCTGATGATGGACACTTAGGCTGCTTCCATGTCCTGCCTATTGTAAATAGAGCTGCAATGAACATTTTGGTATATGACTCTTTTTTTTTTTTTTTACGGGGGCTATAATCGTTGTCTTTATTAGGCCTTTCAACTGGAATATTTTGGAGAAAACAGACAGCA
>NC_041220.1:89609437-89610567 GCF_002837175.3 Physeter macrocephalus | reverse complement strand
GTTCCCCTGCATTGGCAGGCGGACGCGCAACCGCTGCGCCACCAGGGAAGCCCTATGACTCTTTTTGAATTATGGTTTTCTCAGGGTATATGCCCAGTAGTGGGATTGCTGGGTTGTATGGTAGTTCTATTTGCAGTTTTTTTTTTTTTTTTTTTTTTTTGCAGTATGCGGGCCTCTCACTGCTGTGGCCCCTCCCGCCACGGAGCACAGGCTCCGGACGCACAGGCCCAGCGGCCATGGCTCATGGGCCCAGGCGCTCCGTGGCATGCGGGAACCTCCCAGACCGGGGCACAAACCTGCGTCCACTGCATCGGCAGGCGAACCCTCAACAACTGCGCCACCAGGGAAGCCCTATTTGTAGTTTTTCAAGGAACCTCCACACTGTCCTCCATAGTGGCTGTATCAATTTACATTCCCACCAGCAGTGCAAGAGTGTTCCCTGTCCCCCACACCCTCTCCAGCATTTATTGTTTCTAGATTTTTTGCTGATGGCCATTCTGACCGGTGTGAGATGATATCTCATTGTAATTTTGATTTGCACTTCTCTAATGATTAATGATGTTGAGCATTCTTTCATGTGTTTGTTGGCAATCTGTATATCTTCTTTGGAGAAATGTCTATTTAGGTCTTCTACCCATTTTTGGATTGGATTGTTTGTTTTTTTGTTATTGAGCTGCAGAAGTCAGGGAGCCGGATTCCTCCAGCTCCATTTTTCATTCTCAAGATTGCTTTGGCTATTCGGGGTCTTTTGTGTTTCTCTACAAATTGTGAAATTTTTTGTTCTAGTTCTGTGAAAAATGCCAGTGGTAGTTTTATAGGGATTGCTTTGAATCTGTAGATTGCTTTGGGTAGTAGAGTTATTTTCACAAAGTTGATCTTTCCAATCCAAGAACATGGTATGTCTCTCCATCTATTTGTATCATCTTTAATTTCTTTCATCAGTGTTTTATAATTTTCTGCATACAGGTCTTTTGTCTCCTTAGGTAGGTTTATTCCTAGATATATTATTCTTTTTGTTGCAGTGGTAAATGGGAGTGTTTTCTTAATTTCACTCTCAGATTTTTCATCATTAGTGTATAGGAATGCCAGAGATTTCTGTGCATGAATTTTGTATCCTGCAACTTTACCAA
>NC_041220.1:89601670-89608955 GCF_002837175.3 Physeter macrocephalus | reverse complement strand
AGCTTTACTTCTTCTTTTCCGATTTGGATTCCTTTTATTTCTTTTTCTTCTCTGATTGCCGTGGCTAAAACTTCCAAAACTATGTTGAATAATAGTGGTGAGAGTGGGCATCCTTCTCTTGTTCCTGATCTTAGTGGAAATAGTTTCAGTTTTTCACCATTGAGGATGATGTTGGCTGTGGGTTTGTCATATATGGCCTTTATTATATTGAGGAAAGTTCACTCTATGCCTACTTTCTGCAGTGTTTTTATCATAAATCGGGGTTGAATTTTTTCGAAAGCTTTCTCTGCATCTATTGTGATGATCATATGGTTTTTCTCCTTCAATTTGTTAATATGGTGTATCACGTTGACTGATTTGCATATATTGAAGAATCCTTGCATTCCTGGAATAAACACCACTTGATCATGGTATATGATCCTTTTAATGTGCTGTTGGATTCTGTTTGGTAGTATTTTGTTGAGGATTTTTGCATCTATGTTCATCAGTCATATTGGCCTGTAGTTTTCTTTCTTTGTGACTTCTTTGTCTGGTTTTGGTGTCAGGGTGATGGTAGCCTCGTAGAATGAGTTTTGGAGTGTTCCTCCCTCTGCTATATTTTGGAAGAGTTTGAGAAGGAATGGTGTTAGCTCTTCTCTAAATGTTTGGTAGAATTCGCCTGTGAAGCCATCTTGTCCTGGGCTTTTGTTTGTTGGAAGATTTTTAATCACAGTTTCAATTTCAGTGCTTGTGATTGGTCTGTTCATATTTTCTATTTCTTCCTGGTTCAGTCTCGGCAGCTTGGTTTATCAATTTTGTTTATCTTCTCAAAGAACCAGCTTTTAGTTTTATTGATCTTTGCTATCGTTTCCTTCATTTCTTTTTCATTTATTTCTGATCTGATCTTTATGATTTCTTTCCTTCTGCTAACTTTGGGTTTTTTTTGTTCTTCTTTCTCTAATTGCTTTAGGTGCAAGGTGGCTCTGAAGAAGATGGATTTGAGGAGAATAATATTAAGCAGCATGGAAATCAATCATAAGGGCATTCAATACTACAGACCTGTATATTAAGTGCCTATAACAGGGAAACAAGAAAACTTGTTTTCTGTGAAGGGCCAGATAGTACATGTTTTAGGCTTTGTCACAACTACTTAACTCTAACTCAGTAGCTAAAAATGTAGACAAAAGGTAAATGAATGGGCGTGTTGGTGTTCCAATAAAACTTTCTTTATGGAAACTAAAGTTTAAATTTCATATAATTTTCATTTGTCACATACTATTATGCTTTAAAATTTTTTTTCAATGATTAAAAATGTAAAAAAAAAATCTTATTTGCTAAACACACAATAACAGGCCCGAGGCTGGATTTGGGCCAGGTATCATAATTTCCTGACAACTGGCTTATACCATTCATTTGTTCGTAGAAGAGAGGAGGGATTAAAAAAAAACTAAAAAGTTATAAAATTTTGAATCACTGGTCCAAAAGCTTGGATTTCATGAGCTCCTAGACTACTACATGCCAAATAGTAAATACTCAAGTATTTTTTGATGGAAAATATATCAAAATTTGGTGACAACAGATTCTGGTGAAGAAGGGGGCAAGAACAGATGTCCTATTTTAAGTTTTGGTGATTTAAAGTATTGTGTGGCCATTATCCATCACAGAGAATTCTGGGAAAGGAGATCTGGAAAGCAGAGGCAGATGTTTGTCTTCTTTTGTGTTTGGCTGTGCTTCTACTCAAGACAAGGCATTAGCTGGTTTTGAACTGATTAGAATTCTATACTTAACCTCCATGGTATCCAGAGTTTCTGTGTAAACAGTTCTAGATCTCTCTCTTGGGCTGCATGATTCTCTTAGTGAAATATTTCCCATAGGCTCTTTATACCTTAATTAGCAAGTTCTGTGAGCTCCTTTCAGTTGGGAACTTTCTTTTGAAGTTTTTCCATTGGAGAAAGGACACATGATTTTCCTCACAGAATTTTATTTTGTTACATCATCATCATCATCATTTTGAGGTACAGACATGAGAAGTCATGGCCACCAGGTGGAAAAGCAGGTAAAATAATTATTGCATTTATAAAATTATTACATTTTCTAATTCAACTCCATCTTAGGCTTCCCCAAGGCCAAGGTGAATATTGCCATTAGAGTCCCTTCCCTTATAGTCTCTGCCTTTGCCTCCCAATCCCTTCACTAAGCTTGTGGACGATTCTCCTCCTCCTCCACTCCTCCTCTTCCTCCTCCTCATCATCCTCTTCCACCTCGTCCTCCTTTGTATTCATGAGCATTTATACCATTGAGACTTGTAGCTAATATGACTCATATCTGGAGCGAAATTTAAGTACTTTATTTCTTAGTATATATATACTAATATGTTCCAAATGGAATAATCTGAAATATAGCAGAGCAGATGAAAGGAAGCATATCAAATATGGCATTGGAGAAATTTATCTGCCAATTCTCATCCATGCAAATCATCTGTGAAAAAAAAGGGATGTCATTTTGGAGCAACCAAATAAAGAATCCAGTTTAAGCAATGGAGGAGCTGCATTTTGAGCGCTGTCACATGAACTGGGTCTTATAGGCTATAGCTTTCATAAGATAAGCAGACTTTTATTGTATAAGAAATCTATGGAATTCAGAATTATAGAGAATTTGAAAAACTTCTAATTAAAAAATGGCATAGGGGAATCCTACAGTCTGATTTGGTCAGTTGCTTCCTGGCCTAGTTATGAATTAGAATTACTTCTGCTTACTAATGGCATTACATAAAACAGTAAAATATTTTTACAAATCAAGGTGATGCAGGTTAATAAGAACAAGGTCTGCAAGCATCATTGAATACATTGTTTATAATATTTAAGCAACTATTCATGAGTAAAAGTAGGATAAATACAACATTATCATTGCATTTCATATTTGTACATACATTATGTTGGCATGGTCTCTAGCATTATTTTTCTTTAATTCTCCTAGTTGCTTATTATTATTTTAATTTTATTCTGGCCTGTTTTCTTTTTTTTCTTTCTTTTCTTTTTTCAAGTCATTTTTTTCTCTCTTTACTTTTACATACATGCAAAAAAATTGAAGGAGTTTTGTTAATTGGTTAGAACATTTTATTCTTTTTTTTTTTTTTTTTTTTTTTTTGCGGTACGCGGGCCTCTCACTGTTGTGGCCTCTCCCACTGTGGAGCACAGGCTCCGGATATGGTTAGAACATTTTATTCTTTTTTTTTTTTTTTTTTTTTTTTTTGCGGTACGCGGGCCTCTCACTGTTGTGGCCTCTCCCACTGTGGAGCACAGGCTCCGGATACTCAGGCTCAGTGGCTATGGCTCACAGGCCTAGCCACTCCACGGCATGTGGGATCTTCCTGAACCAGGGCATGAACCCGTGTCACCTGCATCAGCAGGCGGACTCTCAACCACTGCACCACCAGGGAAGCCCAGAACATTTTATTCTTAATGATTAAAATCAGAAGCAAAAATAATATAATCCTGAAGATTATCCTCCCCTTCTTCCCAGCACCTGAAACAAGATAGAAAAAATGAAACACAAGATTGGAAGGCATAGAGACCTCATTTGGATCCTGACTCTCTTTCTACTTCTATTTCTAAAAACTTAATTCAAACTGATTTAAAATCTAGTAATGTATACTTAGTTTGGTTAAAATTGAGTGGTTAATCCTCTCATTAATTAATGCATTTATTTTTTCAATACATGTTTGTCGAACCCCTGGTATGAAAAAGGCCATATGCTCAGTACCTTCAATGATAAAAAAAAAAAAAAGATTCTAAAACATGAGATCAGCCTTCGAGGGACTAAGAGAAGGTAGATGATATGTGTATATTTATATGTGATGCATAGCAATATAAAATGGAAATATGAATTCTTTAAAAGACAAAAAAGTAAATATTTATATAAAACCACCCAAATATCTGAGTAGATAACTCAGAATGGACTTTTGAGAGAAATGTCATTTTATTTTGACCTTCAAGGATAGAATTCATAAAGACAAGGATTAGAGGGGAGAGGTAGATGAAAATATATTTATCTAGGATTCCAGGCAAGAAGAAGTTTATGTAAATGGATGAAGTTTGAGAAAAGAGAGCCAGTAAAGTAATATAAATTTATTCTGTAGAGGTACAAACACGGTTTATAGAGGTTAATCTTAGAGCTGTGATGAAGAGAGTGAAAACTCACAGAAATTGAGACATTAGAATGGTAAATTATATCAGTTCCATTTTCTCTCTGCCTCTAGCCAAGCATAATGCTGATAGTTATAATAATAATATTAACACAATAGCAACAATAAACATTTTCAGTGCTTACTATATGCCAAATCCTGCTAATAAATTATAAATAAAACTCTAAGTTAAGTACTATAATTGATCCTATCTGATAGATGAATAATTTGAAGCATAGAGATATTAACCAGGTTCCTCAAAATAACATAGTGCCAAACAGGTAGAGCCAGGAATTAAAATATCATGCTTCAATCTCTTTGGTATCTGGAAAAAGAAGGAAATAGGTAAAGAAGAGTGGAATAATGATGCACATAACTGAAAACTGTGTCCCACAGTGTCCAAAATTGAAAATGGAAGCCATCAACTTTGTTCTCTTTGTGCTTCTAATCTCAGCCAGAAATCTGATGGCAACCCTTTCCTCCTCCACCTCTCTGATTCCAATATTATCTATTCTACATATTCAAATCATTTATGAGAATTCCCTCCATTAGTCCCCGATTCTATCTTGCTTGACTTACTGTGAGAGGTATCTAACTAGTGTCCAGCCTCCAGTTTTCCTGATGTCTCCCCAACCAACTACCACTCCATAGAGCATTCTTCCTAAAATGCAATTCAACATGACACTCCACTGCAAAAAGACACCTGTCATGTCCCTCAGAGCTGATGGAATAAAGTCTAAATTCCTTCCTCTGGCATAGAAGACGAGCTAACTAATAAGTGTCCTTTTTTTGCCCTACTCTAATCTCCAATCATATGTAGAGACTAACATGCTTTATTTTTTTCTGAGGAGCAAAATTCTTTCATATCTACAAACTTCACCATTCTCATGCTTTTGCCTGGATCCACCTGGTGAGCTATGACTTTCATTTAAAGACTCAAACCAGGGCTGACCTCCTTTATGAACCTTACCTGAACTCAGAGATCAAAACCTGTTTTTCTATTTGCAAATGTAGAACCCTATACTTTCTTTTAGTGGAGTACTTATAATATTCCAAAGATTCCTTTATTTAAATTCTGAGCTTACCTTTAAGATCTTTGAAGTCAGAAGTAATGTCTTACAGTTACTGGCCCTCTCAGGGGTCTTGCACAGAGCTTGGCACCTACTGGGGGTTGAATAAATGAAACATGAATTAATGAGGAGGGTTAGAGATGTAATTAGTAGATCCTGGCTCCAGCAGTTTACTCCCTCTATGAAGAAAGCAAGCAAAAAAAAATGTAATTGAAGGAAAAAATAAAACAGAGGTCTCCCATCAGGGCTTTCCACTGTCCAATTTGTCATATAATTTAATTATATTCTGGGTCAAGGAAGCCACATAGGATAAGACAGAGAGTTTACACTGTGTTTGTGACAGTGCCTGAGCTTTCATCTAATACTTGAAAGATGAAAGTCTGAATTAAAGCTTTCATCTAATACTTGAAAGATGAAAGTCTGAATTAGTTGAGAACTGTCACACACGCCTGTTCTATGCTCCCAAAAAGATGCCTGGAAAGCCGGATTTGAGGGGGTGAGGGTGGGAGGCAGAGAGCAAGGCAAAGACAGAGGAAAGAGGGTGTGGGGACGACGTGAGAGAAATCCAGGAGGGCAGAAAAGAAAATGCAAGATAATTAGCTGCTGTGATTAAAAGGTTTCACTTTCCAAATCATTTTTCCATCTAATGCACACCATGTGAAATGTTAAGATCTATTTCGAGGCTGAGTAATATGCTGTAATACAAGATTTTGATAAATAATTACCTTCCTATTTTATCCATAAAAATATTAAGACAGATTCTTGTAATTATCATAACCAAGCACTACAGGGTGCTGGTTGGGCCTTGATGAATTGCCTTTTCCTGCCTGACCTAAGTGTTTGACCTTGAGCCTCATGTATGAACACCTGGGGGCAGAAGCTGGCTCACCTCTTTCTCATTTTCTGATGTTCAAGCTTCACTCTTCCCTTAGGGAATGGGATTATGACAGGCACTTTATCTCAACACACTGAGTCTCCTATGAAATTGTCACTTTCTCTTGCCACCTTGCTAGTTAGTTCAATATCATGACGA
Source organism: Physeter macrocephalus (assembly GCF_002837175.3). Taxonomy (NCBI): domain Eukaryota; kingdom Metazoa; phylum Chordata; class Mammalia; order Artiodactyla; family Physeteridae; genus Physeter; species Physeter macrocephalus. Next base: position 89,602,690 of record NC_041220.1, on the reverse strand, counting down.
GATATACAGAGTGACATTTTGTACAGAAGCCAAGCTGGGAGACTTGTTTAGGGGAAGTGCACTGCTTTACACACATTTCCGAAGAACAAGAAATCAAGGAGGACACGGGAAAGGCAATAAAGCTGGGCCATTTCACAATGAAAGTGGTTTGTTTGTACAGCTCTTCGTGTGTTCACACATATTATCTCAGTTAATTTTCACAAATTATCAAAGAATGCTATCATATGCCCCCCATATTTTTATTATTAGAAAAAATGAGGTTTTGGCATAGGGCTGAGAAAGAAGCATTAATTTCTAGGCATACTCCTCTTTGTGTGGTATAATAGCTTGTAAGTGAGTTTATGAAAGGGCCAACAGCCAAATTCTGGTGATAAAAAAATAATAATACATTTAGAGGATGAGTCCAGAACACCTAATTATTACCATGTGAGCATTCTAATCCATGCATTTTGGGGAAATATTTTAATCACTGAAAACTCAAATTTTACTTAGTTAATTAGCAGCTGGCACATCAAATGATATATGATGCCAATTCTGGTATAAAACAGAACTTTAAAAATAACTTATGAGTAGGTAGGAAAAGCTTTTTTTTTTTTTTTTTTTTTTTTTTTTTTGCAGGCTCAGCGGCCATAGCTCACGGGCCCAGCTGCTCCGCGGCATGTGGGATCTTCCCGGACCGGGGCGCGAACCCGCGTCCCCTGCATCGGCATGCGGACTCTCAACCACTGCACCACCAGGGAAGCCCAGAAAAGCTTTTTAAATAACTAAAGGGCAGTGAAATAATGAAATTGGATTGAGGTTCAAAACATCAATTTAATCTAACTTCATCAGAGAATTATGTCAACTATTCAAGGATCATTATCATCAGTGGGCGTTCTTTGCTCTTCCACTACTAATACCTCCAGTTGGCAATTAAGCAAAAAGGAGACAATTAGGGGCTTCCCTGGTGGCGCAGTGGTTGAGAATTCGCCTGCCGATGCAGGGGACACGGGTTCGTGCCCCGGTCCAGGAAGATCCCAC
>NC_041220.1:89538383-89601573 GCF_002837175.3 Physeter macrocephalus | reverse complement strand
ATCCCACATGCCGCGGAGCGGCTGGGCCCGTGAGCCATGGCCGCTGAGCCTGCGCGTCCGGAGCCTGTGCTCCGCAACGGGAGAGGCCACAACAGTCAGAGGCCCGCGTACCACAAAAAAAAAAAAAAAAAAAAAAAGGAGACAATTAGTGTGAAATGTAATATTTCACTCTTGACTCAATATTTGTTGAGTTCAAGGTCCATAAATAGGAAAATCTATTTCTTATAACTTTTTAACGTTGCAAACTTGATTTCTTGCTGTTTATGGATATGGTTGAAATTCCCAACAACTAAGAACAGTAAAACAAACAAACAAAAAATTTTGCTAGGCACAAAGATAATCTGGATTTTCTTAAGATCTTATGTATGCTGGTCTTGCCAGCCTTCTACCCACAATGCAATGCTGCATATGCAAAATGAAAAAAAATAAAAAGAACAGATGGGAAACAAAGTTGTGCTAAACTAGGCATTCAAGGGGAAGCTAGCAGCCGTAGGTATGCCAAAAGTTACAGAAAAAAACAAAAAGCCAACTTACAGAATTCATGCCCCTAGAGCACATGACACCTGCCTTAATAGTCAAAATGAAAGGAAAATTGAAGAGAGAATCTAAATGTTCTTGGAATTACCAAAAGCAGAATCATGGGGTCTCTCACTTTCATTTTTAACTAAAGGAATTACTTTACAAAATCTTTCTATAACATTTTCATAAAGTTCTGAAAACACTACATTCTTGAAGATGCAACCCAGTTTTTAAATGATCTTAATTTGATAGTGTGAAGATATGAAATTATTTTTTCCTGATATTTCTTTGGATAATACTCTGTGCATCTCAATTTCTTATCACTGTTTGATCAGTCAGGGGCTTCCATAGCAGTTTTAGTCATTTAAAACACAACAAAAAACAAACTTTCTTTCAAGTTAAAAATTCCAGTCACATATACACTCACCTATTCTTTTTCTCAGCCTACTGCTATGTATGTGTTCATATGTATATGTCTATGCACCTATGTGTATGTGTATAGTAGTGATGGATTCTGCTAGCTATTCTTCCTTTCTCCCCTTTTCTGTCCCAATCATCTAAGAGTAGGAGAAAATTTAGAGGTTACCTGATATACTTGACGGCCTATGTAACATCCTTTTTTGTCTGTTGCTTCTCTTTTGGTGGACGCTAATAATCATTGATGTCCTCTGTATGTCAGACATCAAATGGTAGTTTTCTAGCGGGAAGCATGTTTAGTTCTTCAGAGCTTGGTATGGGAGTATACTCTTTGGTCATCTTAAGTAGGAGATTTACTCTGGCTTGACCTGCTCCAAACACAGCTGCCCTAGGATCGCCCCCATCTTCATTTCTAGCATCAGTGCTGGTTTTCATAGGATGAGATTATATCAGGATTATCTGTAGCCTGCCCAACTTCTTTACTGTTCAATTTAATAGTGCAAAATGCATGCACATTTTAAGCCAATCATGAGGATGCTAGCTCTGTTTTATAGATCACAATCTATTGGCTGTCATAAGAAGTATGTCTAGAATAATATTCATAGAATTCAACACTTTTATTACTGAAGCCAAAAAAAGAAATGAAATATATAAATCATAAAATTAAAGACGATTAAGGAAAGCAGAAATGGTAATAAGAACAAAGCTAGACATTAACAATTAAATAGATTTTTTAAAGTAGGATTATTAAAATGTCCAAAACCCTTCTTTGACCAAACAAAAGAATATATAAATTAATTAGATTAATGTAATCAAAATGCAGAAAGTAAGGCCTCAGACAAATGCACATTGATACTAAAATAGTCAAAAACTGATTTTTACAATATCATGCTAATAAATTTGAAACTTAAATGATGTATTATTTTAAGGTAATATTTGTTTTAAAATTTAATTTCCAAAATTATTTGTCAAAAATAAGTAATCCATTAATGATTTTTATATGAAAAATTTCAACTTTCAGCATATGATTTTCTCAATAATTTAATTTTATAAGTGAACTAAATGAGGAAAATAACCAGAAGTTTTTGTTTTTGTAACACATATCAATACCTGACAGAGTACAGCAGACAAAAAAAAAAACCAAAGCACAGAAATGTCATTCTATTTTACATCTAAAGTGTGACGTAAATCTTAAGTTATGCTTTAAAAAATAGAGGAATTAACATAGTTTGCAAAATAATGATACCTTCTGATATATTAGGGTTCATTCAAACAAGTTCATATGATAATAATATAATTCAATATAGTTATAATTCAAGGAAGAAAAAAAACCCCAATAATAGACAAAAATAATTTGGTAAATTAAATTTCTGTTTTTATTTAAAGCAATGTAACTACAAACAGTTCATAAAAAAACAAAAACAAAAAAATCATCAGTAATAATAAAAAAAATTACCTACCTTTTATACTAACTTGTATATTAATTCTAATTACTGTCAGTTAAAAATGTAATTAGGCAAGAAAAATTGCAAGAAAACAAAGCTGAGTTTCCACTTTGTCCCACATACTATATTTTTGTTGCTCCTCTTTACTGTACAAGTCCTAAAACTAGCCATTTACACTTGATGCTATCAACTCCTCTTTGCCCATGCTTCTTTAATTCTATTTCAGTTAGGATTTTGCTCCAACTAGTATACAGAAATTGATTTCTTCAAGGTCACCAATAACCTTCATTATATTTAATGCTCAATCATAAAGTATTACTTAGATAAAACAGTTGACTATGCTTTCCTCCTTGATTTACTATGTCACTTGGATTTCAGGACACCATGCATTTTTGGTTTTTGTTCTGTCTCACTGGCTGCTTCTTCTCAGTTTATGTACTACCTTCTCAACTCTTTCAAACCTCTCAACATTGGAGAACTCCTGAGTTCAGTTCTTATATCTCAACTCCACTCTGTCTGCCATTACTCTCTTAGTGACCTTCTCTAGTTGCATGCCATTAAACAATACATCTATATGCCCTGAAATCCAAAATTTATATCTCCAGCTCAGATTTTTTGCTGATATACAGATGTGTATATCCAGCTACTTACTTGACTTTTACTTGTCACCTCCAAATGGATATTTAGTAGACATATAAAAATGTGTATGACTAAAACTGAATTCTCAATGTTTCCCCCTTTCCACTCAGAGGAAGTCTTCTAGTCTAAGTTGATGACAATTCCATAATTCTAGCTGCACAGACCAAAAACCTTGAAGCCATCTGGCTCCACATTCGATTTATCATGAAAATCTACTGATTCTTTCAAATTTTAGTATATCTAAAAGCTGACCACTGCTCATAACCTCTACCGCTAACACTTCCACCTGAGCCATCATTAATTTTCATTTAGCTTAGTGCACTAATTTGCTGACAGATATTCTTCTCACTATAATTGACCCCACTCCTTATAATTTGCTCCCCAAACAGCAGCCAGAGATAATATCATAAATGAAAGTCAAATCATAGCTTCTGCTCAAAACTTTGCAACATCGGGATTGGGGGAGAGGGAGGCACAAACTATTGGGTGTAAGATAGCCAATATTTTGTAATAACTGTAAATGGAAAGTAACCTTTAAAATTGTATTTAAAATTTAAAAAAAAAAACAAGAACCAACAACTCTGTAATCACTCTCTAGTTTACTCAGAGTCAACAACTTACAGAGGTATAAAATGCCCTACATGATACAGTTGCTATTTTCCCTTTCTCTTTTTGTCTGATATCATTTCATTATCTTTCACTCTATTCCAGCCATATTGATCCTTTTCTGTTTCTCTGTAACACCAGGCATATTCCAAGATGCCCCCCCCAAGCCTGGAAATATACTCTTCTGGATAATTCCTTCAATCTCTTCATATCTTTGCTCAAAACTTATTTCTTTTTATTTTCACAATAACGTGCCAATCATCGATTTATTTTCTTGCAATTGCAAATTCGCCCTTCCTTGTTGGTTATAATAAAATGGGGATGAGCTCTTTAAATGTTTTCTCTTTGTCAGCTGGTATGTGTTAACCTTTGCAGGAGAGGGCACTGAAGAGACATTACAAGAGAAAGGTTTTTCTCCCTGCTTCCAGTATGCTGTCTCAGCAGGCTCCTGCAGGGCAAAGGACTGTTCCAGAGTTTGGCTCCTACAGCATGGGAGGCTTCTCCAGCTCCAACATTCTGTAGCATAATAATTTTCTCCAGCATCTGGGATCCTGCAGAGTGCTGTGTTCAGCTCAGCAGTATCAAGAACTTCTGACACTACCCTCAGGCAATTATGTTTGGGAAAATCTTTCACACAAACCCAAAATGGTAGATTCCAGCAAGTTCCACGACCACACACCTCAGTGATTTCTCTGCTGTTCAGTGCATCACGGCCATGCATCCTCAGACAATGTCTGAATTGCCATTTTACTTTGTACTTTATACATTTACCGTAGTCGTTAGACTATGCACAATTAAAAATAACAATATTATTAAATATTTTAAAATATAGTTGTGACATATTTCTATATATCTTTTCATGTACTTAAAAATTACTTATTTATTTGCATCAGATAGGTGCAGCCCCTTTGTTGTGCTTACAACTTCTCTATGATCAGCCATTCTATGCACATTGGATAACACGTGAATATTTGAGATTCACAATTTTGCTGTATCTCTGAAAAGTCTATTGTGTTTTTACAGATTATTATTTTGTTCACCAACTTAGCAATTATTTAGCAAGATGGCCAAATATAAGTTTAGCAAAAAAAAGTGCATTGTTTTTCTGTAAATTATATAGGAAATTCAGCAATAAGTAGAATTAATATATTTAAATGATGTGAAAATGAAAAAAATAATAAAATTCCAGCAATCTGGGAAAACGAAGTTATGGAGAGAGAAAGAAAGAGAGACAGAGACAGAGACAGACAGTCACAGAAAATGAGGGGAAGGAGACAACTTATTCTGAGCATTCTCTGCTTTCTATTATTGTTCAGACAGTTCTTTCAGAAGGCAATGGCCCAGAGCTGAAAACTAGATTTTTGTTGTTGTGATCAAAACCCAGTTGCCTGATACTGCCGATGTCTTATGTGCTAGAAACACATTTAAATGATAATAAAACAGCAGTATTGAAGATGTTCCAGCTCATATTCATTTGACAATGAGAAAGTATAGTATGCTTTGATTGTAATTGCTGTCAGACTTTGCAATCGTTCTCCTACACATGTTTATTCTAAATTTATTTTCTCTATAACTTGAAATGGTGTCACTAGCCAGTCAGCAACGAGGAAACAACAGGAAATACGTCAGGTAAACCTGGGAGTTTTTCATGCTGGAAACGTTAGGCCTAAACGTATAGTTCTGACACAAGCTGATTTATAGTGGTGCTGTTGGTTATTTACTGTGTTATCATGAAATAACTCTGTTGTATTTTTTGTAATTTACCAAGTGCTTTATGTAAAATTCTAGGTGGTGATTTAACACAGCTCTCTAAATAATTCCTCTCCTCTGTTAGTCCCTGATGCTCACTCTGATTCATGTCAGACTGAAGATGAGAGGTTTCCATATAAAACAGATAGTTTATGAGTAGCAATCTTTCTATAGCAGCCATGTTAGGTATTAAAGCGGTCTCATTTAGGAGCAAAAATGCCAACAGGCATGGCCAGAGACTGCCTGTGAAATCATGGATCTCCACAGCTGTCAAAATTCCATCTAATCTGCTGCAGCCAAGACGCCCTCTAAAGCTTACTGAACTTCCCATTCATCTTGAGAAGAGTTCTAACCAAATTTGGAAGAAAAAAATAGGACTATGTTAGGGAATAAATCAGCTTAGTATTCTCTTTTTTTCTCCTTTTCTTCCACCAAGTCTTAATAAACATATAGGTACATATCCTAGGTTTGAAAGAACAAGGTTATTCGGTGTGATATGTTCTATTCAATATTTAGAGGAATAGAAAATGTAAATCAAGTTAGTTATCCCACCAGCATACCTGGCAAACATCAATAATTTATTAAAGAGACAATATGAAGTGAACAGTCAGCAATTATCCAGTTAATGTGATCAATCCAGGTAGGCCATGGGCCATGGCTGATTGAAACCTTACTAATGATAGATAATAACGCTATCGTCAAGTAGTCTGTGTGACATTAGTTATCTATCATTATGTTTGCCCAAATGAAGAGGCTGATGCCAGTTTGGATCTATTCATTTTTGCACATTTTAAAACATGACCAACATTAATCAATTTGCATAATCAGATTAAAATTTTTAAATGATAGTAAGATAACTGTGAAATTGCCCCAATTTGGGCTTTGTTTAAAAAGCCATTGAATCAACAAGTAGATGTTGGAAGTTATTTCACTTGTTACTTTGGGAACCAGCATCCTAATCTCTATCCACTTGGAAACTATGAGTACTAATTTTTTTGTGACCCATGCTTCCTAGAAAATAGATGTACCCTGAACCTTGACTTGACTGAAAGACCCAATCAGAATGAATCTTGAGGTTATTCTAGCTGCATGTTTTCAGATATAGATAAACTTGTCTTGTTATTAAATTTTATAACACATCTTCCACTAATCAAGAAATCAATGATATTATAGGATATAATTTCTGAATATCTAGATTTATGATCAGAATAAGTAAAGAATCTGTTTTCAAAGTTTTTTTACACAATTGTAGCCTTTTAAAAAATATAGACCTCTGTAAATTAAGCCATTTACTTTGTATATTTGTGAAGGACAAGGTTATATCAATAATTGAATATCAGTTCACACATATAATTTTAGATAAACTATATTTTCTTCTCTCTGTAACTATCTTTCCTGTTTTGTATTTCTACTTATTTCACACAAGTACTGGTCTCTGGTGTTTCTCAGCCCCTGTTTTAGTGCTGGAAACAGATTTCCTACCTTGATGAATGAGCTCTACCAGAACTTATATACTTTGATGCCCTGGCACCCTTTGGATTAATAATGAGAACTGCTGCTTCCTAATAGGTATTGCTGTTAACTCTAGTGAGAAAAGGGATTTTTACAAGACGATTTATTGACTACACAAAATTATTCCAAAATGGATTTGCTGGATGACAAGTAACAATAATATTACCAGTTGATATTAAACTTACATAAATGGAAAGTTAATATAAAAAGCTGATTTAAAACAAATATTTCTGTACTGACATATCCAAAATGAAAAGACCTAAGTCCTATATCTTAATGGCTTGCAGGCTGGAAAATCAACTGCATGTAATATAGGTAGCCAAATACCTGATGGTTGTGATAGCTCATAGATAACCTTGAGAGAATAATTATCTATAGATCTATCCAATTCCTTGCCTTGATTTTTCTCATCCCAACAGTCTCCAAAATTTGTGTTCCTATACCAGTGATAATGGCATTTTTTATCAGAATACAACATGGAATGCTATGTTCTCATCTATTAAATGTCTCGAACTACAGTCCAGCCTTCAGAAATGAAATAAAATCTGATTATATTAAGCATATTGTAAAAAGGATATTATCTCTTTGCTCTATACAAGTGGAAGGAAAATAAGTTTAACTGCCCACTGCATGATGCGTGGGTGGGTGTATCCTACTAAATTCTGGCAATAGAGTTATGAGGTGGGATATCTCTATCTCTATCTATCTATCTATTATCTGTCTATCATAAATGTGGACCAAAATTCCAAGAGGAAAAACAATTTGTCCTGAATCCACAAAGCTATTAAATTTGGAATTAAAATCTAGGTCAGTCTAACTTTATAACCAATGCTCTTTCCATTATATTAATACAGGTATAAAAACTTTTGATTTATTATTGTGATTATTACTGACTTATTGTGGAAAGAAAACACATATGTTATGTAAAAGCATATAATTTTAAAAAATGTAAATCTGTTTGCTTACGACTTCTGTGGGATTCACCAGAAAACCAAAAATAAAAACAAAATCAACATCAAGCATCTCCTTTCTGCACCAGTAAAGAATTAAAAAGCTTTTTTTTTTATTACAGTATAATTACTTTACAATGTTGTGTTAGTTTCTGCTGTACAATGAAGTGAATCAGCTATATGTATACATATATCCCCTCCCTCTTGGACCTCCCTCCCCCCCTCCATTCCACCCATCTAGGTCATCACAGAGCACCAAGCTGAGCTCCCTGAGCTATACAGCAGGTTCCCACTAGCTATCTATTTTACACAAAGCTTTTAAAGTATATTCTGTGAAGCAAAGTTCTTTGAAGATTTCTGAAAAGGAGAAGGTCTAGTGATTTAGACACTGCGTTCACCACTTCATGGTACCCCTTGTACCTTTTACCCAAAGATGCTGGTTGGTAAAAGACCTAACTCAAAATATGTTAAGATGGAATCACTGGTCACATATATACCCTTCATTTTAGAGATGAGGCATTTGAAGGGAATTATCTGAGCTTACCCAGACAGTTAGAGGGAGAGCTGGGACTCAAAGTTACGCTCCTGATTCCCTTAACAGAGCTCTTTGCACTTTACCAAGCTGCTTTTCTGATATTTGACTAGCTTTGGAAATTGCAGATTCTAAAGGCTATGAATCCAAATGCTTGTGCATTTGGCTTTTCCTTTGTGTATTTTATAATAGCTCAGTGGCTGTGGAGAAGGTAATCTACTTCTCAGTGTGCATGTTCTTTTACTACCAACGATAATCTACTGAGTTCTGGAGTTCCCGTAATATAAGCAACTCCCTTTGTGACTTTCAATTGCTGTAGGTCTGTAATGGTGCTTGGCACTTTAATAATTAGTCTACAGGGAGCTATAATAGAGTAGGGCAACTGTTTTAATTAACTTATTCCCCAGAACATGAGCTGACCATTAGACATCAAATCACATTTTAGCTCCAAGAGTATTTGAACTCTGAGGAAATCACACTTGTAACTACAATGGGGATAACATTATCTTCTGTTATAAAACAATACAGCTGCAGCTGATTTGGCTTCACTGACCTCTGACACTGTGGTAAATGGAAGTCATTATTTCTATTGGAATGAATGTATAATGGAAACGGCTTAAAAGTTGGCATTGGGTAGTGTAGAAATGATGTGTGCTGGCCTAATTCATGAGAAGCAAAGCTAGAAGGGAAAGCCATTTTAAAACTTGCAGAGTGAATATTTTCAGCTGAGTAAAGAAATGCATGTTGCAAAGTGACTTAATTTGGCTCAAAAAGAACAATATTACAATAAAGTGTTTTTATGCTCTAATAACTTACTTTATGTTATTTTTTTTAAGCTATAGGACTTTCTATTTTAGTCACTCATTTATTCAGACATCTTTATTATACATAAACTGCATATAGGGAAAATGCTAGGTGCAGAGGACATGAAGAAAAGTATTTGCAACCATAATAAAATCACAAGCTAGAGTTTACAAAATATGTTTTCATCTACATAAAGGGATTTTGTTCTCACAACAAACTGAAGAGATTTTTTTCACTGGTTCATGTATCCCTTTCCACATTCCACATACAGCTGAAACATCTATTATTTAGGCAGGGTATTAGGCCCTGGGGCGTGGAAAGGAATAAGACACATAGAGTAACCTCCAAGAACTTAAAACAAAGTGGATAGGACAAGCAAGTAAAGGGGCAATTAAACGCTGTGTGATTAAGTTGGATACTAATGTTAATTATAGGGTGCTACAAGATGACATAGGAAGGACACACACTCAGTCTTGAGATTCCAGAAGTTTTCATACATGACATGAAATTTGGACTAAAAAGCTGAAGATCGAGAGGCTGTTGTCAGACCTCGAGTTGGGTAAAGTTTCTCCAGGAAAAATTAGTAAATGTACAAGGACATGGATTCAAGAGATATTTGGCCTGATTTTTAATCTTAAAGAGACTCTTAATGCCTGAATAGATAGTGTGGAACAACTCTAAAGATACATTGAATTTTTTGAAAATATTACACTGCTTCTCAGATTTGTTGAAAATATACTTACTATGTGCATGCATGGTCCTAGGCATTTTCCACATGCAGTATATCATTTTCTTCTCCAAACAAACCTCTGAATTAAGATGATTCTACCTTAACACTTTAAAGCATGCTCTCTATTGACATGAATTACAGAATCATAGAGTCATAAAAAATCAGATATGGGAGAAACCTTTAAGTAACAGAATGCTTGAAACCTTAATGGATTCTTACTATTTCTGACAAGTCTTCATTTAGTATAAATTAGAATATCCCTATTATACTATTAAGAATATTCATTCCAGGTTTGAGCATCTTCAGCATTTGTTAAAATTTTCTTTGGCTTTCCACCCATCTTCTCAAACACTACTTCTGAAGTCACTTAAGTAAATCTAACCTCTCTTCAATAGTAGTTACAGTCATTTCCCTTTATCAGCAGGGGATACTATCCAAGACCCCAGTGGATGTCTGCAAACATGGATAGTACTGAACCTTATGTATACTTTATTTTTCTATACATACATACCTATAATAAAGTCTGATATATAAATTGGACACAGTAAGAAATTAACAACAATAACTTATAATAAAATAGAATAATTATAACAATATATTGTAATAAAAGGTATGTGATTGTGGTCTCTCTCTCTCTCAAAGTATCTTATTGTTTCGTACTCACACTTCTTCTTGTGATGGTGTAAGCTGATCAAATGCCTACATGATGAGGTGAAATGAGGTGAATGAGGCAGGCATTGTGATGTAGCATTAGGCTACCTCAGTTGGCAGTTCCGCACCTGTGGACTTGATCTGTGATTGGTTGAATGCACAGATGCAGAACCTGCAATTACAAAGGGCTGACTGTACTACACCATTTTATATGAGACTTGAGCATCCATGGGTTTTGTTATCCATGGGAAGTTCTGGAGCCAACCTCCCATGGATACTAATCTTCTGATAACACATTAGAAGGACTGTCTGCATCGGGTGATCCTGGATCATTGAGCCATAATGATGTCAATGATTTGATGTCAGGAGTAGATGATGTTGATGGTTGGGGAATCCCAGTGGGGCAGAAGTGGGACAGTGTGACATTTCATCACAGAACTCAGAATGGCATGCAAATTAAAACTTATAAGTTGTTTATTTCTGGAATGTTCCATTTACTATTTTTGGACCTCGGTTGACATCAGATAACAGAAACTGTGGAAAGCAAAACCAAGAATGGGGTGGGGGGGGTTTACTGGATTTGAATTTCTGAAGCTGTATCTCAGGCTCCTTATAAATCTTACATTTAAAGTCAGCATATAACCATATAACCACAGGAGCCTTGTTAGAGTTAAGCAGTTAGGTTATAAAATTAGGAAGCAGACTAACTTTGCTTTCAAGGGTTGTACTACCAGCAGGTGAGACAAACCTGTAAAATATTGACTCTAATGCTAGACAGAGTGATGTGCGTGCCAAAAGTAAATGGAACGTGCCACCAGAACTCAAAGCAAAGATCCAAATGTTCTCACCCAGATATTACAGGTGTTAGAAAGGAAAAGGTATTTTAGGTGAGCCTTACAGAATGGGAAGGCCAGGCCCAGAATGAAGTGAATGGAAATCTAGGATAAGAATAGCCATGTGCACAGCCTGTTCAGTGTTTATAATGACATGTTTGTTTCAGGGTGTTTACAATAATGCAGGAGGGGATAGGATTAGAAAAGGATTATAAGTGTGAAGTCATGAAAAAAAATCGTGAGCTTCCAAACAAAACACAGAGAGAATGTTCTAATACAGAATATCACTTATATGTGGAATCTAAAAAATAATACAAAGGAATCTGTATACAAAACAGAAACAGACTTACAGACATAGAAAACAAAATTATGGTTACCAAACGTGGAGGAAAGTGACAAATTAGGAGTATGGAGTTAACAGATACAAATTTATACATAAAATAGGTAAGCCACAAGGATTTATTGTATAGCACAGGGAACTATATCCAATATCTCATAGCCACCTATAATGGTATATAATCCACACACACACACACAAAACCTGAATCATGATACTGTACACCTGAAACTAATGCAGTATTCTAAATCAACTATACTTCAAAAATTAAAAAAAAAAAGAGAGAGATCTACTGCACAGAAGTGACTGATCAATATACATCCTTCCTCCTTGGCACTTTATAGAGGAGAGAATGACTGTGCTGACCAATTAATCTCTTCTATTTTAATACAATGCTTCTTTGCAAGTTTGTTTTCTGAAGTAATATACGGACTTTGGTTTTTTTAGGGTAACCTCTGCACTATTATCAGTTTATCCTGCTGGAATTTTGGCTTCCTCACAAAGTCCCAGAAGTTCTTTATATAGTACCTTGAAGCATAACCCCAAATCTCCCCATGAATGCTCCCAAAATATTCTTAAAAACAGTTTAATATTAAACTGTTAAAATAGATACTAAAATGATAAAGCATTTTTAATATTTTGAAGCAGTCTTTTAAAATTTGGAGCTCTATGTTCCCAAATACTGTTATCCAAGACATAGTCATGCTTCCATAGATTTTAGTTTCAGCCAGGATAGCATAATGATATAATGTTTCCAGGTACATCCATAAGAGAGAGAAAGCAATAACCAAAACAACTCTCTCCCCTGGCATCAGTGACCCTCTGGCCAGACACCCCATCTTCCCTTCTATCTTGGTCTGTTTTCAATTTGGGCAATGCTACATGCAGCAACGTCCATCATTGCAAATCATTGAAATTGTTGGAATAATCTTTGTTTCAAGGACTCACAGGGACCTTTGCGTTCTGAATTAGGATTACAGATAATCATTAGAAGAATAAAAAATGCTATACCCAATCAAACTTGTGTATATGCTCTACCTGAGCAAACTGTATAAGAAAAAGATCATTATAATACTAGTTTCCAGCACCATTCCCAGGTAATACATTAAAACTGACCAAACACCCTCTTCCTTTAGGAGACAATGCACAAGGTCCAACTGACTATGTACCCATCAGTCTGGTGTCTCCACATTCATTTATTCCAATCACTTAATAAATATGTGTTGAATGTCTGTTATGTGTCAAGAATGGTCCTAGGTTCTAAGAATACATCAGCAATAAAATCAGACAGTAATCTCTGTTTGGGGGAGACAAATAGTAACCAATAAATAATAGATAATAAAATATGTTATGCTAAGAGGTTATAATGCTGTGGCAAAATAGATCTGGGAAGAGAATTAAGGAGTCTAGGCCAGAGGTTAAAAATGGTGGATGCTATCAGTCTCACTGAGAAAGTGACATAGGCATGCTTTGAAGGAGGGAAGAGATGGACCAACAAGGGAATCTGAGGGAACATTCAATGCCAAGGCCTGAGGCAGAGAGAGAATTCCAGAAGCCTTATAGTTCTAGCATGTAGTGATCATGGAGGAGAGAAATAAGAGGTGACATTAGGAAGAAAAGAGGGACCATACTGTGTCCAGCTGTGTAAGGCATTGTAAAGACTTGGGCTGTTACTTTTGGCAAAAAGGTTGGCATCAAAGAGTATGAAACAGATGAATGTCTTACTTTTTAAAAGAAACATTTGGCCTCTGTGTTGAGAAGGGCCAGGAAAGGAGAAAGGATACAAACTGGGAGACCAATTAGGAGACTATTATGATAATCCAGAAAGTGATAGCAATGGGGTTAGAGAGAAGTGTTCTGAGTCTTTATTGAAGTAGAGACGATGTGATTTCTTAACTGATTGATGTGGCGTATGAGAAAAAGAAAAGAGTCAAGGATGTCTCTAAGGTTTTGACTGAACATCTGGAAGGACAGGATTGATATTAATTGAGTTGAGAAAGACTGTAGATACAGCAGGTTTTGGAAATGGACAGGAGCATACTCTAGATACCACTTTCCCAGTTTTCCAGAGCCTCTGCACAATCACTCCCATGCCAACCTGTAATGTCTGAACCCTATTCCTTCAAAGGTCCTGATTGGATCATTTGAAAAAACTAAATTTGAGAGCTCCACCGAACTAACAAGAAAATGCATCTTGAAAACTCCTATTGCCTCAGGTTGAATGATACCTTCATACTGTCCACAGATCTCTATTCAAGTGAGCAGCGTAAAATAAATAAATAAAATAATAAATAAATAAATAAATAAAAAATAATTATCTTAGACCAACTATCAAGTGAGAGCTGTGCTAAAATAAGCTGGGCTGTTTGGAAAGTCAGAATCTCAAAATGACATCTAAACCATACTATGTGTGTAGCTTCCTACCTTGACCCTGAACCAAGCCGGGAGTGCCAACTTACCCATTAGGTTCAGTAGGTAAGATGCCATAGCATCTTAGGACCCGTGATAAGTTTAAAGGTGCACAAGAAAGCTTTAATTTATTGTAAAATCAGAAAAATAAATTAACATAACCAGCCTGGATTAAATTCACCTTTATATGAAAACAATCATAAAATGCAATTTTATTGTTTAGTTGAAGAAATGACCCACAAACACAAAAATGACTAAGACCCAGGAAAGTTGTACTGTGACCCAGAGGTCTAGATCGAATTATGACTCTACACCATACTTACAGTCACCTGGTATTATTGAATTTATTCTTTTGCAATGGAACACCCAACTCTATATCATCAGAGATCTGAAACTCCATTTATCAAACTATCCCTTCAGATGGATATTTGTTTATAAAGATGATACACTTGGTTTCTGAATATTGTCTGTTAACTCTTGATTGCACTACACTATTTCTTTGAAATTAAACATTAGGGAAGTACAGAGAAACATAATAATATTTTTGCTTTCAAAAGCCAATGTGTTTCTCCTTTTTAAAGAAATTCTTCTTGGATATTCTCTGTTAAGAGTTGAATCTTGGAAATATGATTCAATAATCAAGGGAAATAATTACATAAAAGTGCTGGACTAGGGCAATCTAAAACTGCAGATAAAGGTAATCCCATATCTGATACTCCACAGGGTTGGCAAAGCTATATTTTGCTTACTTTTAGGAGTCTAAAAAGGATTGATGGACAAGAGCACAAATGAAAAGCAAAATGAAACAGCAGTGGCAAATCTGTTTCTTTCTGCAAAGTGAGCCAAAAAAGATTTTTGATTGATTAAAAAAAGGCTGGCCACTCTACAGTCACAGCTGGAATACTTAACTAAAAACAATAATAAAACTAGGCAACTCTTCTGATTCACTGAGAACTATCTTTTGTATGTAAATTTTTGGTTTTGTTTTGTTTGTCTGCTTGTTAGTGCATGGAAGGCAACATGGAGACTTAAGGCATGAGGCCATTTGATGAACTTTCTAGAGATACTTGCAATGGACTGTCCAGTGATTAAAATGTCCTTGAATGCTCATTCTAGGCACCTAGGAAGGCCTGGAACAATGTCCTGGGCTGAGGTTCTGGGAGTTGGGGTAAGAAGGTAAGAGTATGCTGGCATTGCTGTGTGGCAGTGGAGCATGCTTGAGATAATTGTGAAATACTAGGGCTCAGAACCAAGATGACGGACCAGAATGAGAGTCGTTGTAAGGTCCAAAATTAGTGAGCAAGAGATGGATGCTTTAAATACAAATTGCTGCCTGAACTGATAGAATCGAGGACAAAAAATGTCCCTCAGAACCATGCATTTACCTACAATCTTTCTACTCCTTCCTCCTTTTTTTCTCCCTCTTTTACACTGTGAGAGGCAATTTAACCGGATGAATAAGAAAGTTGACTGAACAGTTTTAAACCTAAGTTCTGACTCTTCCTGGCCTTGTCCTGTTACCTAACCAGTATGAATTTCCCACTATAGCCCATTCATTAAATAGGCGTAAGAAGTAAACACCTCATACGTTTGTTTTGAAGTTTAAATTTGATCATTTATAATCAGCACAGAACTTGACATAGTACAAATGCTAAGCAAATATTAATTATTTTTATGTTTTTTACAAGAAAACGCCAGACAGAGTTTGCAAACAAGATATTACAAAATTTAAAGTTTACTTTCACATGGGAGTTAATCTTTCTGTCTTTACCTCTCTTAAATTTCCCATTCAACTATTTTGAACCCACTAGTATTTATTGGAAATAATCTTTAAATTCTAATGACTCCAATTTTCTTAGTTACTCTCCAGGAAACAATGTATAATTTTTGCCAATACTTGGTCTCTCTTTCTGTCGTCCACTTTAATAGATTTAAAAGCCTTTAACAATCAGGTAGTTTGTTTTCCCATAAACCATCATTATAATAAATATCCCCAAATGGCTGAATTAGCATTTCTTTCATTAAAAAAATAGTATTTGAAGATGAATACCAAGTAGACTAATAACCACATGACACAATGTGGTTACATTTAATAATCTATCTTTTAAAAAAAAATCACTCTGAAATTACTGTAGTACTGCTGTGGTACATCCTTCTTATAATTCAAGTCTAATGCTTCTATTCATTGAAAACTTTAGAACTAAAATTTTTGATGAAAATAGTACAAAATGCTCTGCCTCATTGTTTAATAGCACATAAAAGGAAGATATGTATAGCTGATTCACTTTGTTATAAAGCAGAAAGTAACACACCATTGTAAAGCAATTTTACTCCAATAAAGATGTTTAAAAAAAAAAAGGAAGATGAGCTGAGAAAAAAAATGCAATCTGTCTTTCAAATATGAGCTGCAAAACAGAAAATGATGCTGGGCCATAGAAGTTCCTAGACACTATTTCTTTTTTTTTAGCCAGCACTTGGCATTTTAGTTTTATGTCTGTGACTGGACTTTAAGACTACTTTATTCATCTCAGTATTCTTTCTTGCACATTCTACTCATTTTTTTCTCACAGTTCCTGGCACTAATGTGCCCTTAGGAAATGTCTTGAAAGTATGAATTATTGCAATTCATTTGAGCTTATTTAGGGAGTAAAAATTATGTGTAGGCCCTGTGTTAAGAGTTGGGCATAAGACAAAGAACAAAACAGATCAAATCCCTGTCCTCAGTGTGCTTATATTGTCATAATGATAACAGTCATAGAATTTGTGACAGTAAGTAGCATCCAACCAGAAGGGGTATGCACAGGCCTGAGTGTAAGGAGAGTCTGTCATGAAGCTCTGAGATTCTGGGACCTATGAAGGTTTTCTCTGGAATGGGCAAAATACACTCTTATTATGCTGTTTCCCTTTCACATATGGAGTTTTTTGGGAGGAAAAACACAACTGTCAAATAATTCAATTTCTATCTCCAAGGGGAAAAGGTTCAAATTGCAAAGCTTCTGCCCAGCTGGTGCAGAATGAAGAAGTGACTGCTTATATTGGGGATGGGGAGTGTTGATGGCTCCAAGTTTTTGAAAAAAGTATTACAAATAAAGACTAAAATTAAAATTTCCAGTGCACAGGCTGAAAATGAATATGGAAAAGGAGAAGGATAAAGAATGGAACTAAAACTACTCTGTGGGGTAATGTGAAAGATATACTCTATTTGTGACCCATAGGAATGTCTGTGGATTACATGATCTTTGAAAAAATAGTTCTCTTCTTTATATGGTTTCACAAGGTATTTGTAGTATATACGTAAATGCAAGTGTGTGTGTTTGCCCAATAATTAAAAGTTGCCAGAAGAAATTTTTTTAAAAGGCACATACTTTCACCTCACACTGACTGCAGTACTTCTAGTGGGATTGGACCCTGTGTCAGGATTCTGCAGAGAAACAGAACACATAGGATATGAATATCTCTATCTCTGTCTCTATCTCTATCATCTCTATCCCTCTATCTCTCTGATAGAGAGAAAGACAGAGAGAGACAGGTAGACAGATAGATAGAGACAGAAAGAGAAGAGAGAGAGGAGAGAGAGACAGAAATTTATTCTAAGGAATTGATTGGCTCGTATGATTATGGAGGTTAAGAAGTCCCTAAATCTGTAGTTCTGGTCTGAGTCCAAAGACTTGAGAAGACAGAGAAGCCAATGGTTTAAGGTCCAGTCCCAGTCCAAAGATAATACAAGGCCACTGTCCCAGCTTGAAGAGAGTCAGGCAGAGAAAGTGATTTCTCTTACTTTGCTTTTTGGTTCTATTCTGGCCTTCAATGGATTAGAGGAAGCCTGCCCACACTGGAAGGGCAGTGTACTCTGTGGATTATTATGTGCCATTGTCTGGGTGAAGGGAGTTTTGGGGATCCTAGAGGGATACCATATTCTATGTGTAGATGTTGAGATGCTCCAAAGAGGGGAGGGATTGGAAATATCAAAAATTAAAGAAGGGGTTTATCTCTCTCTCTCTCTCTCTCTCTCTCTCTTTTTCTGCCACTCATGCACACTAGTCATGTATTAGTGGAATAGTAGAAAAATTTGAGACTGAGACATAAGTATGTGAGGCCTTTTTGTGTCACCTCTCTGCTAAGGACAGTAATCACAACCATATTTCATCAAAGGGAGATCCATGTTCCTGGAGAGGGTCTGGAACAGGGTACAGGAAGCCAAACAGAGGTAAAAGCGAGACTTGGGCAAGGATGCTTGTAACTCTATGAACTATCTCTGGAGCAGATAAAATACAACTCTTTCCCCCCTAAAAATTAGAATGAGAACATAACCTATAATAGATATGTATGGGCAGGTTGGTGTTAGAAAAGATAGACATCTGAACTCATTTGAAAAGCCCATTGGCTTGTTCTGAAAGATAATCAGTACTTGGTTCCTTACCAAAACTTCTCTGACATCAAGCAAATGCACAGCTCATGTTTATCTAGATAAAAGCTGAATCTATGACTGTAGGTTTAATATTACCTGTCAGTGAAGGTCCTCTTAAAATAGATATAAAAATAATGGACTGACTATGTGTTGCTTCTTTTAAAAAGCCTAAATTATTACCGTGTCTTTTGCCTTCTGTGAAGCCCCACCACTTAGCACAGTGCCTGGACCACTGCATGCATCTCCATTGAAGAAATGCACAAAGATTCTGGACCAGAGTCTTTGATGTTTTACATCTGCTCAATGAACTTGATTTTTTGAAAGAATTCTATTATCAATACTTTTGCAAGGAAAAATGAAACTGTTGGGTCAGGAACTGTTTATCTAATCTATCTTTCATGATTATCTGGATATTTTAAACGAAAGTGGGCCTGAAGGAAGAAGTAAAGAGTATTTTCCTCTGAGAACAAGGCATACTTCATTCAAAATATACTTGGCTTTTAGCCAGGCTTTCCAGACTTTCATTTATCTTTACTTAAATTCAAGTGTGTGACTGAAGATAAAGGTCACTTTATTTACCAAAACCAAAATGTCAACAAATAAGCATTCTCTCTCCTGCTTTCCTCAAATCAGCATGCATGGAAGAGAACACAGTGTTCTAAGACCTTCTCCACAGAGATATTAAATGGAAGCTTTAATCCATACAAAATATGTTAATTCCTGGTCTATTTAGCCCATGGGAACAGAAAGGATAATGTGTCAGGAATCAAAATCTTGAGTCCTAAATAATCCTTTCATAAGTCTTACAGAGCAGGAATCCCTAGGAATAATTGAAGTGACCCTGGAAGATCTGGGCCGAGAAGTAGGACACGAGTTCTGAGGGCATCAGTGCTATTAAGTGTACGTATAACTGTAGACAAACTGCTTTGACCCTCTGGCTCTCACATTTAACCACCTACCTGAAAATTGGTGATAGAAACTTACCATAAGACTGATTGCTGTAAAATGGAGCTGGATACTGGAAATGGTGGGAATTCAATAACTTACAAAAGCTAAAAATTATCATATGCAATTGAATTTTAATGGTAATGATCGTGATGATGTGATTATACTAACTGTGAGTGTGGACACTTTTTTATTGGAGTATAGTTGATTTACAGTGTTGTGTTAGTTTCAGGTGTACAGCAAAGTGAATCAGTTATACATATACACATATCCACTCTTTTTTAGATTCTTTTCCCATATAGGCCATTTCAGAGTATTGAGTAGAGTTCCCTGTACTATACAGTAGGTCGTTATTAGCTACCTATTTTATATATAGTAGTGAGTGTGGACACTTTTGATGAAGCTTCTGTGTCCTTGCTGATGTGTGCACAGTGGGACACGTCCATGAATTCTGCCATTCTGGAACCACTTTTTTTTTTTTTTTGGAACCACTTTTTTGAACCCCTATTATGTGCCAGGCACTGTGATGTAGGTTGTACAAGGTAGTAGTAACAAACTGTTACAACTGTTATAGAGAGAATCTATGTTTGAACTTGAGAAACCAATGGAAAATAATATTAGAATGTAAGCAGTATTGTGATATAAAGCCCAGGGGGTTGGGGACTGCCTAGGAGATGCCCTGAACCCAGGCATCCAGGAGGAAAACAACCAGCAGAAGGGATTGACTGCTGCAGGATGGTTGCCTGTGTTGTTAGAAGTTGAGGTTCAATTCTTAGAGAAAGACTGATAAGTAAAATTTCAAGTGTAACTTCCATTTTTCTGGCTTTTATGGGAGGTAGTAACTAAATTTCTCTTTATTATGAAAAGTGTGTAATTTATTTAATATTAAGCATCTACAATAAGTAGGAATTTGGAGATCAGCTGCCATTTATTAACTGGGCACTGTTTTATGCTTAAATATGTTATTTCATTTAATCTTAAAAACCAAATTGTGTGCTAAGCTTTATAGGTGCAACCAAAAAATGGGAAAAACAATTGAGGTTCATGAGGATTAGGTACTTTGTCCAAAGACACTCAAGTAGGAGTTGTTGGAACTGTGATATAAATCTAGGTGTGTCTTCCTCTGACATTTATACTCTCTTCCCCATCTCATGCTAAATGATAGTAGTAGAAAGCTTGTTCACATCAATGTAACTTGTTTTCTTATAAAATTCAAAATCTTAATCTTAAGTGACAAAGATTTACATTAGAATGTTAATAATCATCTCCAATTAAATAAAAAGGAGTGGTATTCTTATGATACTTCAGTTGTTTAAATTACACATTCATAGTTCACTTAAAACAATCTCTCAGAGACAGATGTTTAGAGCCTTCACTTTAAGTGGACTCTGTTGCCTCATAATCCTTGGTCCAAGTCATAAATAGAGCTGGTAAAACTTCTTATAGAAATAGAAATGGCTTATCTAAGCTTTTAAGAGCTTTCAGAGACAGTGACGAGTCTTTGGATGCCTGCCTAGTTAAATATGTTTTTATAAGCACCCTAGAAGTTTCTCTAGTATTTTTTCAGTCCCGAGGAATATAATTGAAGGGATCAATTTATTTTTTAGTATAGTATGTGTTAACTCATGAAGAGTCCAAATAAAATGACCTCAGTTGTCTTGCCTGCAGAGAGAAAGAAATTTGCTCCATAGCAGGACCTCTAATCCAAGTTTTGTCAAATTGTTGACAAATCAGATATTCTTGTTATCCATTGTGTGTAAAGTCTGGCCTTACTTCTCTAATAACTCCCTTATTTGTTTGTAGTCATAATTGATTTTGCATTTAATTCAGTAATTCATTCAACTGTTCTGTGTACTGGGAATACACTGGTAAAAACAAAACATACAGGTTCCTGTTCTCTTGGATCATACCTTCTGGTGGTGGGGGGGCAGTTTTAGGGAGAAATTATAAGCAATAAATAAGTTAACTTCAGATTTGTTTTATGAAACTGATAATCAATTTTCTTCAGTAGGATAGTTCAAATCCATCACCGTATAATCTGAAAGAATACATTTTCTTTTCTACATATCAACAACTTAATGTATTTTTAAAATATTGTACACATTCAGTGACTGTGTTTATCTGATTAGCCCTCACTAGGACTTTTGTCCTGTAAGAGAACAGGGTCCTCAAGAAATGAAGCACACAGTGACTGTTTTATGGGATATAAAAGGTACAAAACATCCGTTGAAATGCTAGAGTCCATGGAATGGTGCTGGGAGGGAACAGTTTGCTCTAGTCATACGGGTGGGCACTGTGACAGGGCCCTTGTCTTAGAGCATCTCCGGTTAATTGCACTTTACAAAAATGGTCACAGCAAAATATCTGGTGTTACATAGTCTTTCAGAACTTCGATACTCTTCCCATCAAAAGGTGAATTCTGAATGTTGTCCCCTCAAAAAGGAATCATATATGGTGACATGCCTCGTGTGGTAGAAGTGACACTTCATGGATTCCATGGCTAAAAAAAAGTGATGCAGCTTCTAGCTGGTTCTCCTTCTCTTTTGGGATCTGACCTTGAGATCCGTGAGCTGACATATAGGTGTACCTCTATCATGAAGTTTACATATTAAAGAAGCCACATGGAATTAGAAAGAGATGTCCAAGTAGCCCCTCAAATTTCAGTACCTAATCATTTGAGTCTTCTTAGTGTCAACCACTAGAAATATAAGTGAACAAACCAGCCTCAGCCTTCTAGTTGAGCTGGCTCATGCCATGTGGAACAGAGATGAGCTATCTCCACAGAGTTTTGTCCAAATTATAGATTAGTGAGCAAAATAAATGCCATTGTTTCAGACTAGTCAGATCTGTGGCAGTCAGTTACACAGCACTGCAACTGAAACACTTATATACGTACAAATCAAGAGATACCACCATGTGACATGTTACAGAAACTTAATATGTCCTACATAACTGAGTGGGACAGTTAGAGATTTGCCTTGACTATTGAATGTGCTTGTTCTTAGACACACAAAAAAATGCACCCCACACTGAGATTTCTAGAACACTTTTTTGTTCCTCTGAGTAACTGTCTTTCGAAATAGAAAAATCAGAAGTAGGAAATGCATTTTTGCTTTGCAGTCATTGTCTTGGTGTCATTTTTCTGGACAAAATTCAAGCAAAATACTAACTGGTATTTTTAAAACATTTGTGCTCTATACATCATAAACTGGTTAAAAATATTAGGTTGGCCAAAAAGTTCGTTTGGGTTTTTCCATTAACATTTTACAGAAAATCCCAAATAAACATTTTGGCCAACCCAATAAAAAGGATAGTGAATACGGAAAATTGAAGTATTTGGCTCTAATTTTTTTGCCCTGCTTTAATCCATATCCTTTGTCGTATAACTTTCCAGTGTCAAACCATTATGGACAAGATCTACCTCACCTCTTGAATCTGAACTTGGTTTTGTGACTCATGACCAGTGGATGTGAGTAGACTTGAAGTCATGAAGAGGCTTAAAAACACCTTTATATAATTTGCTTGTGCATTTGTGTTTCTATCATTTCCATCAAAACATGCCTGAGGTTACATGCAGGAGGTTGGAGATACGTGTAGAAGAGCTGAAAAATGCCAATAGCACAGTCACCCAAGGAAGGACAGTCTAAATCAATTGACAGCTAGCCAACCCAGGCATGGAACTGAACTGGGCAGAGATTAAAAGCAACACCCAATCAAGGTCAATATAAATCTCTTGCTCTCAGACTCATGAGGTTATTAAAAATATTGTTGCATCGTGCTGAGTTTCAGCATGGTTGTGATATGCATCACTGACACAATTAATATAGTATGTATTAAATTTCAACAAATGGCTTTAACATTACCATGGGGAAGAAAGTTATGCATGTGTAAGAATGGAATTTTTACTTGAGCAATAATTAAACAATGCCTTTTTGGTGTCTATATTTGTATTTCAGATACCTCAAAACATCTTGTAGTGTCATAAGTAGTACAATGGCGTTAGAGAAAGAATAATTCACTCAGGATTGCAATGTGCAGAAGATTACAGAAAAACATGAAACTTAATAGGATATGAAGTAATAGGAGCAACCACTAAAAAATTTAAAGGAAAGTATAACTGATATGCTAAGCAAGGAGAGAAAATGTAATCATACAAAATGATCAGTTAAAACCAAAAAATGCAGAAAAGAGAGGAAGACAAAAATAGGAACAAAGAACAAGGGCAACAAATAGAAAACAGTAACAAATATGGTAGATATCTAACTATATCAATAATCACTTTGCTGTCAATGATCTAATGAAAAAACACTTCATCAGAATAAATTTAAAAATACTATGTAAGGGGCTTCCCTGGTGGCGCAGCGGTTGCGCGTCCGCCTGCCGATGCAGGGGAACCGGGTTCGCGCCCCGGTCTGGGAGGATCCCACATGCCGCGGAGCGGCTGGGCCCGTGAGCCATGGCCGCTGGGCCTGCGCGTCCGGAGCCTGTGCTCCGCAACGGGCGAGGCTGCAGCAGAGGGAGGCCCGCATACCACAAAAAAAAAAAAAAAAAAAAAAAAAAAATACTATGTAATTATATGTTGCCTGGAAGGAACTCACTTTAAATATAAAGATACCTAGAAACCAAATGGATGTTGAAAAATATACCATGATAATACTAAGCAAATAAAACAGGAGAAGCTTTATTAATTTGAGGCAGAGAAGACATTAAGAAGATTTATTAGGAATAAAGAAGGGCTTTACATAATGGTGAAGGGATCACTTTTCCAGGAACACATAACAGTCCTTAATGTGTATGTGCCTGGCAATAGAGCATCAAACCACATGAGGCAAAAACTGATAGAATCACAGGGAGAAATAGATGAATTCATGCTCATGGTTGGAGATTTCAGCACCTCTCTATTAGAAAAGGACAGATCCAGAAAGCCCGAAATCAGTAAAGGCATAGTCAAATTCAACAACAACTTCAATCAACTGGATATAATGGATATCTATAGACAATTTCATCCAACAACAGAGAATAAACATTATTTTCAAGCCCATATGAGATATTCACCAGGATAGACCACAATCTGGACCTAAAACATACCTTAACAAATTTAAAAGAATAGAAATCAAATAATGTCTGCTCTCAGATCACAATGGAATTTAACTAGAAACAAATAATAGAGAATTAACTGGAAAAACTGGAAACTCCCAAAATACATGGAGATTAAATGATATGGGTCTACATAACTCATGGGTCAAAGAAGAAATATCAAGAGAAATTTAAATTATTTCCAAGTAAATGAAAATAAAAACACATCTTATCAAAATTTGTGTGATGCAGCAAAGGCAGTACTTAGTGGGAAATTTATGCTGTTGAATGCATACATAAGAAAAGAAGAAAGAACTAAAATCAATCATCTTAGTAAAGTAGAGAAAGAAGAGTAAATTATATCCAAAGTAAGAAGAAAATAAATAAGAATTAGAGCAGAAAGCATTTAAATTGAGCACAGCAAATCAGTAGAGAAAATCAACATCACCAAAAGCCGTTTCTTTGGAGAGTTCAATAAAATTGACACGTCTCTAGCCAGTCTAACTAAGACAAAAAGAAAGAGGACACGAATTACTTATACCCGAAATGAAAGAGGGGACATCATCACAGATCCCGTGGACACTAAAATGATGATAAAGGAATAATATAAACAACTATGCCCATGAATTTGATAACCTAAGTGAAATGGACCAACTCCTTGAAAGATCCAAGATGTCAAAACTCACACAAGAAGAAACAGACAACTGAATAGGCCTATAGCTATTAAATAAATTGAATTCAGATAGCTCTGGGGTAAGAAGAATGACATTAAATGAGATATGAGATATTACCACAAGCATGGGCATTACAGAGACTGAGATTCCATGATTTTTAATAAACTTTTTTCTTTTATAACAGCTTGAGGTTCACAGACATATTGAGTGGAAGATATGAAGTGTTCCACCTTTACACATGCACAATCCCCATTATCAACATCCTGCACTAGAGTGGTACATTTGGTACAATTGATGAACCTACAATGAAACATCATTATCATACAAAATCCATAGTTTACATTAGGTTTCACTCTATGCTGTTGTGTACTTTATGGGTTTGGACAAATGTATAATGAAATGTATTCCCCATCATAAAATCATACAGAGTATTTTCACTGTCCTAAAAATCCTCTGTGTTCCACCTATTCATCCCTCCCTTCTCCTTAACCCCTGGCAATCAGTGATCTTTTTACTGTTTCTATAGTTTTGCCTTTTCCAGAAGGTCATATAGTTGGAATCATACAGTATGTAACCTTTCAGATTGGCTTCTTTCACTTAGTAATATGCATTTAAAATTCCTCCATGTATTTTTAAGACCAGATTGCTTATTTCTTTTATTGATAAATCTGAATAACATTTCATCTTATGGATTCACCACGGTGTATTCATCCATTTTTTTTTTTTTTTTTTTGTGGTACGCGGGCCTCTCACTGCTGTGGCCTCTTCCGTTGCGGAGCACAGGCCCCGGACGCACAGGCCCAGCGGCCATGGCTCACGGGCCCAGCCGCTCCGCGGCACGTGGGATCCTCCCGGACCGGGGCATGAACCCGCCTCCCCTGCATTGGCAGGCGGATTCTCAACCACTGCGCCACCAGGGAAGCCCTCCATTTTTTTTAAGATGAAGAACATCTAATTGCATCCAAGTTTTGGTAACTATGAATAAGGTTGCTATAAAACATACAGGTGTAGGTTTTTGTGTGGACATAATCTTTAGTTCATTTCATGAAATACCAAGGACTGCTATTGCTTGGTATTATTGGTATTATATGATAAGAGTATGTTTAGTTTCATAAAAAAACTAACAAATTGTGTTCCAAAGTGGCTGTACCATTTTGCATTTTGGCGGGAACCAGCAATAAATGAGAACTTCTATTGCTCCATATCCTCACCAGCATTTGTTGTTCTCATCGTTTTGCATTTTGCCCACACCAGTAGATACATAGGGGTTTCTTTGTTTTTTAATTTGCAATTCTCTAATGACATATGATATTGAGCATCTTTTCATATGCCTATTTACCAAAGCTATGTCTTCTTTGGGAGGTGTCCATTCAGGTCTTTGTCTATTTATTAATGAGGCTGTTAGTTTTTTTATGGGTGAGCTTTAAGAGTTCTTTGTATATTTTGGAAAAACAGCTTTTTATCAGATATATGTGCACAAACGTTTTTTTTTGCCTGTCTGTGGCTTGTTTTCTCATTCTCTTGACATTGTCTTTCTCAGAGCGGAAGCTTTTCATTTTAATGAAGTCCAGCTTATCAATTATTTCTTTCATAAATTGTGCCCTTGGTGTTGTGACTCCATATTTTTTAGCAGGGGTTTCTCAGCTCAGAATTAAGAGGGAAGCTGAGACAATACGGTTTACATTCTTGTCATAAAGTAACTTTTTATGTGGGAAAATGAGAACTAAAGAGGTTTCAAAAGAAATAAGAATTATAAATATTTATTTAGTATGTTTAAAGTTTCTGGAAAACACCTAAGACCTTTACATTTACTATTTGATTTAATCCTCACCACAAGTATATATACATGGCTCTATAACATAAAAATCATTTTACAAATTAGGAATGTAAAACTAAGAGAGATTAATTGTATTCCCAAGGTCAGGTAGCTGGCTACTGTTAGAACCAGGATTCAAACACAGGAAGATCCAGGATTCCAACCAGTGAGGATTCTGTAACACCATCATATTTATTCACTTCACTACCTCAAGAATGTTTTTAGAGAACAATGTGCAAGTGTTCAGGCTCACAAGATGTGGATATGGTTATAAATGCAAGAAACGGTTCCAGTAGTTTGAGGAAATGAAGCAAAAGCCTTCTTTAGTTTCTTTAGAGCCCGAGTTCCTTGGCGCCTCCCTCCTCTCATACCTTCTTATCATTTCATTATTAACAGCCTTGGATAATCATTAATTATGCAC
This sequence comes from Physeter macrocephalus, assembly GCF_002837175.3. Taxonomy (NCBI): domain Eukaryota; kingdom Metazoa; phylum Chordata; class Mammalia; order Artiodactyla; family Physeteridae; genus Physeter; species Physeter macrocephalus. The sequence continues at coordinate 89,574,100 of NC_041220.1, read as the reverse complement.
CATCAGTTATGCTTGTATTATCGTTTCCAATAGATACAACATCTGATTGATTTGACAAAAATAACCCCCTTGTTTAATTGTCAATTTGCATAAATTCACATGCAATGAGGTGTTGCACAGTGATTCTTTAGGCGCTGAAAACAGCAGCAACAACCTGAACAATGGGAGGCTCAGGCTCACAAATTATTGCCATATTCATCTGGAAAGGAATTCCATTAAAACTGACTTTCCTTTGCCTGGAATAGTGATGAGGAGTTTGCGAATTTATGCTACCATGGACTTTATGGGGAGACACTACCGGGGAACACGTACCCATGACCACTGGCAAGACATCTGTCCTCCAAGTAATTAAAATCGCTCCTGTGTTGGTCCAGGGCGATGGGTTTCATGCTGGTGCTCTCATTACAGAGCTGGCTGTCTGAATGTGACCTCCAAGTCCAGGGAGTTGAATGAGTCACTTCCCCCACCGACTGGGAGTGAGGTTTCTGTTGAAGGTGAGTGAGGTGAACCAACATATCTACTCTAAGTCTGTTTTTCTTTGCTTCTTTGATAATAACATTTTCAAGTGCCTACTACGTGCTAGGCATGAATTAGGAATCATACACAATTCTATTCACATTGAATTCTCACAACAATCTTAAGAAGTTTATGATAATATCATATTTTCATTGGTACAAATTTGACAAGTGGCAAAGCTGCAACAGATCCTAAGTCTAATGGACTCAAATCTCTGCTATATTATCTCCCAGTACCTATGTGTAACAATTTAACCAGAACCTAGGAGAACCTAGAGATACTGTTATTCATATATGGGACATATATATATATTAAAGCATATTAAGATAATTTCTTCTATTTTCTCGTGGGGCTGCATTACTTAAGCCACTACTGGTCCTGAGATGGTTTTAAACAAAGCATGGTTACACAATATACTTTCTGGAATTTGTTGTCGTTGTTGTTATACTTTAATACCGTTTGATATTTTTATGGTTCTACAATTTTCAAAGAACATCAAAGCTAAGGTGAATAACATAATTTCTATGACATTTTTGGAATTTAAGTAGTATTTTAATCCCCATTTTACAGATGTGAAAATTCAGAAATTTACTTGCCCATAATTGTAAAACTCTTAAAAAAAGGACTTAAATAAAAGACCTCTAATCTCAAGTCTATCCTTTTTCCTCTGCACGTTCATGCCTTTATTATTTATTTGTTTGTTTGTTTGTTTATTCCTCTTTCCCTCTTTTATTTCAGGTGAACAGTGTACTCATGATTGCTCCTGAGTCCCCAGAATATTTACGCAGGAATACTTGAGCACCTACAGAAGGTAGTGAGTGTCACAGATTAAGACACTTTTTAGTGAAGTACCTTATCCTATTAGAACATACTGTTGCTGAGTCCCACACTCTCAAGATCCAGAAAATGTATTTTGTATGTTATTTTTCTGTCTTCTCTACCCCAGAGCTCATGGGCCATCACAAGCTTTGAACACTGGGAAATCTCTGTCATCTAGTCTCATCTGGCAACTGCTATCTGGACAAGTGTCTTTTTCTGGACATTTTCACTTTATGTCAGACTAACTTCCCAACTTAACCAAAGTACTATGTAGACAACTGCCACAGTAACTTAAAAGTTAACAAAAGTTCACTAAATTTAGGTTCTCAACAAGTTTGAGAAATAACAGTATGCATTAAAAAAGAACAAGAAGTAGTAATAAAACAAAATAAATGAATATGTATCAAGAACTGATGGATATAAAAAGTAACCAGCAGGAAATTTGAGAAAGGAAACATATACAATCATTAAAATAAAAAGTATACTCAATAGCTGGAATCACAACTAGCTTAAGCCTAAGTACAGAGTATATTTGTAAACTCAAAAAAATACTAAAGCAATTATTAATAAAGAAAAAACTATATAAAAAGAAAAATCAAAAAATGAAGACGAAATTAGCAAACAATATGAAGAGGAACCAAACGACAGAAGCTCTATGGCGGAACTTTAAACTTTCTTTGATGCTATTAGTTGGGGAATAGATGTGATCAATCCTGTATGCTGATGAGAGAAAAAGAAAATAATAGACAGTGAATCTTAATAAAAAGCAAAAATTTGGAGTCAATCAGAACCTCCTTTTTTTTAGTAGGGGCTTCTCTTGTCTTTTGGGCACAGAGACAAGTCAATATGCTACTTCAATGCTTTGTAAACTTTACTTGGTTATTAAAACATCTTTACTCAGAACTGCTAATTTCAAACACAAGGCTAAATCAAACCCCAGGATTTTCCCCATTCTTGATGATACCATAGTGGTTCCAGAAATAGATATCCTCTTCTTTGCTGGTTTTTGGAGGGGTATCTATCATATAGCAATATGAAAAAGAGGCTCTGGTTGATGAGATTTTTCTAATACAAACAAAATGCAAGTGATGCAAGTTAAATAACAAACCCTCACTAGCTCAGGTGTCTGCTTTGGGGAATGAAATATTTTCCTTTGCTTAGGATACATGCTCATATACAATGTGAGACAACTCTACCCTTGCTAATGTAGGGTTTCATCAACTGTGAAGTAATGTTTCTTACATACTGGCTAATAGTTGCATTTTAATGAAGATTATACCATTTTAAAAATTTGGGATGTGAAAGTAACCCCATTTTAAAACAACAGATTTATTTCTCACTTATGTCTTTATTTTTTTTGGAAATTACATAATTTTAAAATCTCAAGTATTTAAGCTACTATTATAAAATCTCCACATGAAACCTGTTTTAGTGTCAAAAGTAGCCACACCCTGCTATATTCTAGCTGATTTTACTTCTTGGTTATGATTATTTAAATATAGTAGAATGAGAGATGAACGGGAGATTAGTTATATAACACCTTCAAAAATATTTGAATAGTAATGTGTTTTAAATGTTTAATAAATATGAATGAACACTACACATTCTAAAATATATAATTGCACATAAAACCCTTGTTCTTATTTTAAATGCATTCAGGGGAAAGCTGTTAAATAAAAAAAATGATATTCCTAGGGTGAAAATCATAGAATTGTATGATTCTTATGCCTCTACTTATTATGCAGTCTTAATAAGTAGCGGGCTTTTATAAGAATGAAAAGTTATTGTTATTCATTCCAACCAATTGGACTTAAAGTACTGTCAGTTTTCAAAAGTACAGTGCTAAGTTTGCACCAGTTCTGGAATAGCTCATACTTTTGTTAAAATACATTTGGTTTTTCTTACTGCAAGAAGTAATTGAATTTTGACATAAATATTGCAGTTTGCTCAGTAAGGTTACAATGACATAAACATTCGTTAATATAGAGTACATGTCTCAAAAGGAATAAATGCCACCAGATTTCTGCTTCATTATATGTAAGATATGGTAACTGGAAAGATACTATCATTAGGTCAAATATCTTTGATCCCTACTATAGAGATTGCTAATATTTTAGAAATTAGTTGAAGTTAAAGACTTATCTGTCCCCTGATTTAGATAGTGCTCGTCAGGGCAATGTCATTTTGTACAATATTGAGTTTCATTGTGAAACTACACTCATCATTTGAGGCCCAGACTGAATCACATCTCTGCTAGAGGCATTTATCTTATTAATTCATGGCATACAACGATTGGAATAAACCTTAGAATTCATCATGTCATACTGTCCTAGACCAGAATTTCTGAAATATTTTTGTAAATGTAAACTTTGCATCAGCAGCACATCTCAAAACCCCTCATAAAATCATATCCTTTAAGGGTGATGCCCAGAAATATGAATTTAAATTGGCACTCTAAGTGATATTTTACATTATAAAATTGTCAAACCACTACTCCAGCTGGGCTTGAAATCCTTCTTTGACAACTTTTCTAATGGTTAAATAATTTGGAGAAAAAAGTGCTACTAGGGCTTCCCTGGTGGCGCAGTGGTTGAGAATCCGCCTGCCGACGCAGGGGATACGGGTTCGTGCCCCGGTCCGGGAAGATCCCACATGCCGCGGAGCGGCTGGGCCCGTGAGCCATGGCCGCTGAGCCTGCGCGTCCGGAGCCTGTGCTCCGCAACGGGAGAGGCCACAGCAGTGAGAGGCCCGCGTACCACAAAAAAAAAAAAAAAAAAAAAAAAGTGCTACTACACTACACTCAAATGCTGCTCAAAATCTAGGCAGTTCTATTATAAATATTATTATGCCTTACACTTTGTCAAAATTCGTTGCTTCCAAACATCTATTTCAGCTTTATGAAACAATAAAGAAACTTCTAATCCTTCAATACATTTTAACAATTTATGTCATGTTAGTTATAGCCTCACGTTATTAAGTTCAAATAAGAACTTTTATCACTTTCTCATGACGTGGTTTCAGGCTTCCTAACTCTACCTACTTATTAAAATTCTGATAAATTTTACTGGAAAATATTCCCCTTAATGTAGTGTATACAGCATCAAATGCAATATTTTCCATGATAGGATGGGTCCCACAACTTAAAGGAATGAATGAATGAATAAAAGCATAAAATTTAAGTGGAAATGAACATCTTTGAAAACATGCTGTGTCACTGGCACTACTCAAGTTCTTAATATTCCTTGTTTTATGTAACACTGCCTTAAACATATGAGGTGGGACATTTATTATTAAGTGACTTTTAATATTTTCCTTAATATCACATCCTTAACTATGGTTGCACTAGTATTCAGAACCTGGTCTGTTTGCCACCAGACCTTGTGTTTGCTTTCTACATACCGTGCTTATAAAGGAATTTATTATCTTTAGCCTAAACAATGAAATTTCTATTGACCTCAAAGTAATCAATAACTGTTCATAAAAGGGTGAGCAGTATTACTTTCAAATGTATGAAAGAATGAAATCTCATGATGTCTTATTAAAATAAGCAACATTATGATCATCAATTTTATGATCATGACAAGCATTAATTCAATGATCAAGATTAGCCAATTATTAAATTAAGGAATTTCTAACTATTATTTTATTTAATCCTCAAAATAACCTCATATGGTCGATATGAGGCACCAAACAAAGGTAAGGACAAGATCCAAAAAGCTTCCAGAGGGCATCAACAGACCATGTGCAAAAAAGGAGAAATGGAATGTCACCAGGATTCTCAGCAGTAACATTGAGAATGGAATAGCTTTATATTTTGTCTGAAAATACAACAAAAGGAATAAAGGCTCCTGGAATATTAAGGAGGAAAATTTGGGAGTTGAGAAAAGAAGCAAATGTCTTATGACTACATTAAGAGAAATTTGTTGGGTTTCTTTCTTCCTTCTTTCTTTTCTTTCTACTTTCTTTCCTTCTTTTCTTCCTTCCTTCTTTCTTTTCTTTTCTTTTTTCTTTTTATGCTTTTGATGTTTAGCTTAGAAAAGTAAGCTACAAAAAAAGCAATTGTTAACTTAAAGGGAGAAAACAAAAACAACAAAAGCAAAATGTTTTCATAAAAATGAAAACTATATTATATTATGTGGCTTAGTTATAAAAACAGTCTATTTCATAATACAGTCAGTGTTTAATATTGATATAGACAAAATTTGCACTATAAATATTTTTGGAAAGATGGGAGATGTGAATGTGTGAGTGTGTGTGAGAGAGAGAGAGAGAGAGTGTGCAAGGTCAAGAGAAAAGGAATAAAACTCTTTTATAAGAAAAATTCATAGATAATTTTCTAAAAGAAATAAGTAGGAAAAAGGCATTTTTTTGTCAATTTCAGCTTTAACATAGGAGGAACTGAGAAGTCATCTCTCCTACTCTTACATTAAAAAAAGCTAAAACATAAAATAACAATCAATAATGATTGCAGAATCCATGAAAGAACTGAGGTCTCAGGGAAAACTGTCACCCTAAAATCTGGAGAGACAGGCAGATGCAAAAAGTCACAGCTGATTGCTGCTTATCTGGACCAGAAACATTAGAACCATAAATTAAGAACACTTAAGCTGTAAGTTTTACAAATTACTGGAGGCTGAGTATAGACTAGTTTGAGAGTAAGAAACTCCTGGTGGCTGCAGTCTTGTGCATGTGTGGGAGATGGGGGGAGGCACACTTTCAAGAGTTTTAACTACCACACCAGGTTCTCAAGGGAAGGAGTCAGGAAAGATTGCCTCAGGATCCTGCAAGATGAAGGGGAGGAATAACTGTTGTGAAATACACAGAGTACATTCTACACGCAAAATATCTTCCAGAAAATAGTTAACAGAGGGAACGTTTTCTAAATTATTCTATGAGGTTATCCCCATAAAAGAGGCTAGAGAAGAAAATAATAGGATTGTACCAATTAATACAGAAACACATTTAACAAAATTCAACACTCACTCATGATAAAAGCATTCAACAAACTAAGAAAGGATGGGAGCTTTCTCAACTTCATGAAGCACCTCTACAAAAAAAACCTACAGCCAACAGCATACTTAGTGGTGAGAAACTGGACTCTTTCACCTTAAAACTTGGAAGAAGGCAATGATGTCCTTTCCCATCAATCATATGGAGCATCACACTGGAATTCTTAACTAGTACAATAAGCAAGTAAAAGAAATAAAGAATAAGCAATAAAGATATACATATTGGAAAGGAAGAAATAAAATCATCTTTGTTCACAAATGACATGAATGTCTATGTAAAGAAATCCCCAAAAACCTATTAAAATAAACAAATTAATTATTAATTAGATAAATGGATAGATTGATAGATGATAGACAGGTAGATAGATAGATAGATGATAGATAGATTGATAAACTTCCTAGAATAAACTAGTATAGGAAAGATACAAGATACATGGCTAAGGTAGTAAAGTCAATTACTTTCCTATACAGCAGCAATAAACAACTGGAAATTATAATTTAAAATAATACCATTTATGGTACCCCCCCTAAAAAATACAAAATTAAATATCTAACAAAATACATATACAAGATTTATATGTAGATTCCGTCGAATTCAGTATCATTAAGATGTTGTTGACTGAAAAAAATGCACAACCTAATAGCTGAGAATTATATTTTATTTGGAAGGCAAAACTGAGGACTTAAGCCCGGGATGCAGCCTCTCAGATAGCTCTGAGAGACTGCTCAGAAGAGGTAAGGGAGGAGCCAGGATATTTCAGAGTTTTTGCAACAAAGACTAGGTAGTCACAGCTTCAAAAGATTTCTGTTAATTAAAGAAAACCAGATATTTCTATGTAGAGGAAGATACAAGCCTCTGGGCTCTTTGAAATCATTCCTTCGATATGCACCTTAACTATCTAGGACCAGTATCCTGCTTCTCTCCATCCTGAGTGCCCTCAGGGTGCACAGTTGGGGGTGGCTGAAGGCTTGGCAGCAGGGCAGCCTGTTTGTCTCCATCCTGAGTTTCCTGTGGGACTCACCCTCTGGGGTGGCTGTAGTGGCTTGATGGATGCAACAGCCTTTTTTACTGATATGGCAGGCAACATTTTTCATTTCACAATGTCAATTCTTCACACCTTGATGAATTGCTTTAATGCAATCTCAATCAAATCCCAGGAAGCTATTCTATGGGTATCCATAAACTTACTATAAAATATAAAGACAAAGGCCCAGAATAGTCAACACAAGAGTGAAGAAGAGGAACTAAGTTGGAGGAGTCACACTACCCAATATCCAGATTTATTATAAAGCTACAATAATGAAGACAACATGGAACTGGTGCAAGAATATAAGTGTAGAACAGAAATGAGTCCAGAAGTAGACCAACATATAGTCAACTGATATTTCACAAAGAGGTAAGGGCAATTAAAAGGACAAGGGACAGTCTTTTCAACAAATGGTGCTAAAACATATGCAAAAAGTGAACCTAGATACAGACCTTACATCCTTCATGAAAGTAACTCAAGATAAATCATAGATGCAAATGTGCAATGAAAATCTATAAAATTTCTGGAAGAAAACACAGAAAATCTGAGTGACTTTTGGTTTGGCAGTGAGATTTTAGATGCAACACCAAAAGCATGAACAATGAAAAAAATAGTAAAGTGAACTTTATTAAAAATAAAATCTACTTTTCTTATAGTGCAAAACACTATAAGAGAATGCAAAAACAAGTCACAGAAAGGAGAAAATATTTTCAAAGCACATATATGATAAAAGACTGTTATTCAATATATACAAATAACTAGTGAAATTCAGAAATAAACATACAACCCAATCAAAAAATGGGCAATATATCTGAACGGATACTTTACCAAAGAGGATAAACATATAGCAAATGAGCATATGAAAAGATTCTTAACATCATATATCATTAGGGAATCTATAAATGAAAACAATAATATGATACTTTTATGGCTATTATAATGACTATAATCCAAAAACACTGGCAAAAACAGTTTTTTTTTTTTTTTTGGTACGCGGGCCTCTCACCGCTGTGGCCTCTCCCGTTGCGGAGCACAGGCTCCAGATGCGCAGGCTCAGCGGCCACGGCTCATGGGCCCAGCCGCTCCGCAGCACGTTGGATCCGGGCACGAACCCTCGCTCCCTGCATCGGCAGGCGGACTCTCAACCACTGCGCCACCAGGGAAGCCCCGCAATAACAGTTTTTAGGCAAGGATTCAGAGCACCATGAACTCTCATTCACTTCTAGTGGGAATGCAGAATATTATAGTCATTTTGGAATCCGTTTTGCAGTTTATGAAAAAGCTAAGCATACTCTTATCATGTGATCCAGGAAATATATTCCAGGGTACTCACAAAACTTCCTCGAAAACTTATGTCCACACAAAACTTCACGTGAATGTTTATGGTAGCTTTATTCATAATCACCAAAAACTGGAAGCAACTAAGATGCTCTTCAATAGGTGAATGGATAAAATACTGTGATACAACTGTACAATGGAATATTATTCAATGATTAAAAAATGAGCTATCAAGCCATAAAGAACATTGATGAATATTAAATGCATATTGATAAGTGAAAGAAGTTAGTCTGAAAAGGCTACATATTACGCAATTTCAAATATATGATATTCTGGAAGAAGCAACACTACAGCTTACAGTAAAAGACCAGTGGTTGCTAGGGGTTTGGGGAAGGAGGGAAAGACTGAATAGTTGAAGTACAGAATTTCTGAAGTCAGCAAGTCTATTCTGTGTGATTCTATAATGTGGATCTGTAGTTCTCTACATTTGTTAACATTCATAGAACTTTATCGAAATAAGAGAGAAGCTTCATGTATGCAAATTAAAAAAAAAACTTTAGGAGGTTGGGAATTCCAAGCTGGGATGCAGAATGTGACCGAAAAATCTAACTGTTTTATACATGTATGGAACAACCTCACTAAAATGGAGGAGGGAGAGCCGAGGACTTACATAACTTTGGGACTGGGTCGAGTATGTAAGACTAAAGACAAAAGCAGCTAGTTAATAAAGTTCTTTCTCACCGTGGTACACATTAGCAATCCCAATACTGTCATAAATGTGCACTGCAGTTGAACAGTTAAGTAAATGAATGGTGGGTGTTGAGTTTTCTCACCCTTTGAGTGGGAGTTTACAGATAAGCGAGGGGGAGAAAAAGGGCTGGAATGATTCATTTTAATGGATTAGAGTTGGAGACATCAGCATGAACTTAATATAGGTATAGATGGTCACCTGTACAAATATTTACGGATATAAATATATACACTCTAGTCTATACACATATGTTTCTTGTTCTGTCATCTGAGAGAGCCTACAAACAATAAGAGCCCAGTAGCAGAGAGCACACTTAGTGCATAGATCTAGGTTTCTAACACTGTTCTCCAATAAAAAGACCCCAAAAGACCCCAAAAAGACCCAAGTATGTCTTACTTGAAAAAATGGCTGATTCTAAGACTGGGGCAGGAAATCTATAAGATGATCCCAGAGCACCTTGTAGTGCCAGAAAGTACAGAAGCACTCAAAAATTAAACAAAGCAAAACAAACAACAACAAAATGCCCACATTGTTGAGGTTATATCAAAAGGGCATGTGAATCAACTGAAAGAAGATCCAATGGGCACAGTTGGAAAATGTGAATCACACAATAAATCAAGTACTATTGAATTATACCACAAAGTTTAAAATAAATGTCCATGAGTCACTCTGCTATGAATAAATACTTGACCAAGTAAATACATAGGAAAGAAAAGAAATACCTGTGAAGGAAAATTCCTGTAGTTTATGTAGCTCTATCTCCCTCAAGAGATGGAGCATAACTCCCTACGTCTTAAGTGAGGACTGTACATAGTGACTTCCTTCCAAAGAAGGCAGTATGGAATGGGAGGTGGGGAAGGAGTAACTTTCAGTGAGAAAACCTAACAGACACAGCCAGATTGTCCAGGTGAGCATCAGGTTGATAGTATGTATCCTTGATATGATATTGTGAAAATGCACTTTATTTCTGTAGTGGTCCTCTCCCAAACCCATAACCCAGTGTAATCATGAGAAAAACATCATATACATTCTAATTGAAATAATGTTCTACAATAATACCTAGCCAGTACTACTGAAAACAGTCAAGGTCATCAAAAACAAGGAAAAAGTCCGTGAAACTGGTACAGCCCGGAGGAGCCTACCACAGTCTACAACTAAATGTGATGTGGTCTTCTGGATGGAATCCTGGAACAGAGAAAGGACATTAGGCAATCATAATGTATGAATATCGGTTTATTAATTGTAATGAATATAACATACTAGTGTAAGATGTTAACAATGGGAAAAATTGGTGAGAAGTATATGAGAATTTTCTGTACTGTTGTTAATAGGGAAGAACAAATCTGACTCCATATCGGTACACTTATTTTTGGTACAAGTTAATCACTAAAGGGATATTGCCTATATTAAAGTATACATAATGGCCCATCTCCTTGGACCCTGCCTCCTATTTGTGAGTGTTAAACTCAGATACCTTTGTTTAAGCTCACAGGATACATCTTGACCAGGCCCACCTATGAATGGCTGCAGGAAGGAAGAAATTAACACATCCCCTCCAGAGTCTGTCTGGAACCAGGAAATATTTGCAACAACGTATCACCGTTTTTTACTTGACCTCCTCACCTCCCCTTCTTTGCTCTATAAAAGAAACTAGCATCCAAAGCCAGGCAAGATGTTTCGTTGGGACACTAGTCCACCATCTTCTCCATTTGTGCGTTTTCCAAATAAAGTCGCTATTCCTTGCCCCAATAACTTATTTCTCGATTTATTGGCCTGTTCCTGTGAGCAATAAGAGCTTGGACTCAATAATACTATCTTCTCAATTTTTCTGTAAAATTAAAAGTGTTCTAAAAATAGTTTATTAGAAAATATTATTTTTAAGGAAAATCCAAGTAAGTGGAGAAGAAAGATCTCCAAGTGTTTGCTTCTTAGGAATAGTATTCAAGTGTTGGAAATGGCCGGATGGGATATGATGGCTTTCCGTTTTTTGTTTTTTTTTTTTGGTTTTTTTTTTTTTTTTTTTTGCGGTACGCGGGCCTCTCACTGCTGTGGCCTCTCCCGTTGCGGAGCACAGGTTCCGGATGCGCAGGCTCAGCGGCCATGGCTCACGGGCCCAGCCGCTCCGCGGCATGTGGGATCCTCCCGGACTGGGGCACGAACCCGTGTTCCCTGCATTGGCAGGCGGACTCTCAATCACTGCGCCACCAGGGAAGCCCTGGTTTTCCTTTTTAAATTAGTAGTTTTCAATAAAATTAATTGTGAGAGAATTTCTCTGCAAAAAAGAGAAGACAAGGGGGAAAGAGGAAGGAAGGAAGGAAGGGAGGTAGATAAAAGTCTTAGGTTAACCAGCTCCAAATTACCCAGGTAATAATGGGTAAAACAGGGACTTAAACTCAATTCTTTCTGATGCTCAAGCCCACAGGATCAGTCACTTTTTTGCCTTTCATAAAAAGAGGACAAAATGGACAGAAGGACAGCAAGGTGTCTCTTGCTTAACTGTAGTTAAAAGGTAAGAAGTTTCATTTCTCATTCCTTCAGCAAATCCATGGAAAATGTATTCAGTGCCAGATGTTACAGAGCTGAATAACTTATTACAGTCTAAAAGAGAAACTTGGAACTTGCCTCAAATGTTGCAAACAGTTAAGTCCATTTTACCTGCTTTGCCTTTTAATGTTCTTTAACAGCTGATCTTCATAACCTCTCTTATCATATCTTCTCTGTGTTATCATTGGATTTTGATTTGTAGGGCCAGGTTCTGGGGTGCACCTTTAGTTTAAGCTGGTAGGAAAAGATTCATCATCTTTATACAAAGCGAAATCCTGTTTGGGAAGCTTAGGAAAAAAAAAACCTCTGTTGGATTAGAGTGAGAAAGTTCTTACTGCAATGTGTAAAAGCTGCTTTGCACATCATTTTATTCACTTCTTAATCAGTGGAGAATAATATATTATTGTTAGGTCAGGGCATAGTGCTTTTCTTCTTCAATGTTTTGTATTACCCATGTAGCTAATAGAAGGAGAATGGGTGGGGTCATTTTCCCCTCCCCCACCTTTTTAATGGTAGCCCAGAGGGATGAGGCTAATTTTCTGTGTAATTATTTTAAGATTGAGTTAGAGAATTTTGTTTTACTTGATTCTTTTCTCCTGTTGTGTTTTCAATTGAGAAGGAACACAATCTTTTTAATGAATTATGACTGTGTAGACTGGAAACATCTCTAAAGATTCAGACCTAACCCCTGGGGTTAGTTTGGTTGTGTTTTTTTAGAGCCCAGTCTGGGTTTTCACGAGGCCATGTGCGTTTCCTCTGCAGTTATGTTAGGAAGGGGGAAATGTCTTTGCTATGAAGATTCTAAAAAATGACTGGGAGAACAAAACACTATTTATGAACAATAATTATTGTCTATAATATTATCTATTATGAACAATAATTAGGAAAATTTTTACTCGAATTTATCCCTCTAACAACTAATGTAGGAAAACCACAAAAAGACTTTCTCCTTTTAAAATAGTTAATAATTGCCTTTCTTTATTGTTTCAACTGATGTAAAATGACATAAAAGCCACTCTTCTCTTCTAAATCACATTTCAAATGTTAAAAGAACACCCAGACTGCAGCATATAAGCAAAGTTACAATTAAGTTACACATGGATTGTCTTCTTAATTTTAATTGACACATTCAATATATATCATTATTTATCCCTTTTAAAGTAAATTAATATTCTGTGAATTTGAGGGATTCTTAATATTAGGCCATAGTAATCAACATCATATTTTATTGCATTGTATCACATTATTTCACATGATTATTTAATGTTATAGAGAAAGCACCAGAATAAGAGTCAAATCATTGCTAGTTTCCCTAACATTAGCCAAATCACTTGGATAAGCTACAAGATCTTTCAGAGTTTCAATGTTCTCAAATTTAAAATGGAAATAATACATGCTCACTGTGCCTTCCAGGGTCATTATCAGTGACAACGTGAAAAATGTTTGAAATTTGAAGATACCAATAATTTTTTAACAAAGATTATAATTAAATATTTGAATTATAGGCCATCACTACATTACAAAAGATAAAACCTTTGCAAGCAAAGATGTAAATGTATTAATTAAAAGAAATATAAAGTTTTACAGGTCAAGAAATTCATATTTTAACCATTAAGGCAAATTGAAGAAGCCATCAAATTAAAGACAAATATGATTTTCTTCATTTAAAAGAAAACCAACATTTTGACTCAGTGTACCAAGCCCTGTAAACAGAACATGACTAATAAATTTATTATTCAGAAAATATTTAACTTGAGAATCATTTAATGAATAAGGATACATTATTAACATATATCAATTATGAATATTCTTTTAATGTTCTTGAAGATACTTGAAAACAATATGCATATTCCTGTATTTTAAATAACTTTTATATTCTTGTTTGTATGATAATTTTTCTTATTTCTACTTAGTGTATTTGAAAATTTAACCAATTTTAACTTTTTTAATTACCATAAATGACAATTAATACATTATATGTACTCAGTGTGGAGAAGATTCATTACATAGGTTCTGATTAACTACTTCCAATACATTATTTATAAGTGTATTGCTTAAACTGCACTCTTGTATTACTTCTGCAGCAAAATTCTCAGGTATAACTTCTTCCTCTGTGACCAGAATACTTTTTTCACTTGAGATGCTACAGTTAAACTTGATTCATTTCAGATTACACAATTCCAAATTTATGAAAATTTAAATAAGAGCTTGTTAAAAGCTTATCCTTACTTATAAAACCACTTATAAAGCAAAGAAGTTTTACAAATAATATCTAGAATGATTATTTAAAATAGCAAAATTAATTGTTTTGATTGACATAAAAGTAATTTGGAGGCAACTATGCATATGCTACAATATTGATATGCTAATTATGAATGATTACTTATCAAAATAAATTCCCTAAAGATGCACCACTGCTAAGTAACATGCAACTTTAAAGTTAGTTACAAGTCAGACCAGCCCTCCTCCAAATAGTCAAATTCAGGAAGAGTTAGTAATGTATCTTCCATCTGTGTTATTAGGTTATAAAATTGTCAAAATCATACATATGCAATTTACATCCCATTTTTATTTCTATAATTTGCTTAGTGTAACAATAAGAGGTAATCTTTGAAATGCAGTAATAGTATATAATCTGATACACACCCTAGTTCATCCCCTCAGTATGGCAAAAATGAAATTCTTAACTAACAGTCGTGGAATCAACTTCATAATTTTTTCTAAATATGAAGCTGAATCCAGCCTCCGTACCCTGACACTGAATAAAATCTCAGAAACAAAGTTTTGGGTGAAGTAGAAAAGAAAGGCAAAGGAGGTCACAGCAGGCTAATGCCCTCAAAACTGTGTGTCCCGACCTGGAGTGGGTAGTGAGGAGTTTTATATTAATGGTTCAAAGAGGAGGGCATGAACAGCTCGTGGACATTCTGACTGGTCAGTGGTGAGGTAATTGGGAGTCAGTATCATCAACCTGGGTCCAACTGGTCTTGGGTCTACATGCTTGTGGGCAGCATACAGTTAACTTCTCCCACCTGCGGGGGGTTTCAGTATCTGCAAAACAGTTCAAAGATATTACTATGTATATCCCTTGGTGGGGAATCAGGACCTTACCCCCAGGCTGCAATGTTATTTCTCTTGACTGTTCCTCCCTTGTCTCCACATCCCCTTCCTTACCTAATTAGCAACTGCTTGAACCTGCCCATTGGAACTCAGGGAAGGTCATGGAGGCTGAATGAAGTCTATTTCCTGTAATCAAGAAATGGGGGACACAGAAAAGTTTCTGTGCCCAGGAGCCCCATAGGGTCCTGCTCAGTTTCAAATACAATAAAACATTTTGTCATCCTTGCTTTGTAACTGAACCCAATATTTTTAATTTACATTCTCTCATTGGAGTCTTCATTAAACTAGTGCTCATGGGAAAACAAACTTGAGATTTTAGAGTTTTTAGAAGATCACTATGTTCTTCCAGATGGATCCCTAAATGTTTTAATGTTGTCAGATTATTCCAAGTCATGTTCTCAGTTTGGAAATTTAGAAATTTTATTGTATATTCAGAAGCTAGATAGCCTAGAATGGCTGACTCCTTCAACTGAAATGCATAAAAAGCTATTGTATAAAATCAGAAGATCCATTTCAGTGAAAACGATAAACAATAATTAGATCAGATATTTATTTAGGCCTAGAGAGGTCATCATTTTATTTCCCTCTCTATGCAATCCCGTGTAAGCCAGATGATAGATGATTGCTTAGAAATGATAAAAACAGAACAAAGAGGTATTATGTATAGTATTCAGATGTCTAACAACAACAAAATTACATACCTTGATGGAACCATCTTCAATATAGAGACCTAGCTGCCCTAAAATGGGTCAGCTGGCCTACCAGGTATTCTTGGCCCTTAACAACACTGATGACACTGGTCTTTGTAATTTTTTCTCTCCTCTTTCATTCATTCTTTGCTCATCAAATAACCTTTTAATTAATCATTTTTTCAATTAATTGAAATAAAATAGTTATTATAAGTTAACATTTATTTTAAATGCTTATAATGTGCTAGAAACCATTCTGAGCACTTTACAAGAGTGATTTCAATTAATCCTTTCACAATTCTTCTAAAATTCAAAATTTTACAAATTAGGAAACTAAATTTTAATCAGTAAAGTAACAAGATTAAATGGACATAGTTGGTAAGCAACGGATTTAGTACTCAATCCCAGGTGTGTTTGAATGTAAACTGTAAAATTTTGAGTCTCAGTAGCTTTCCATTTCTTATGATAGGGCAATCTTGCTCTCATTTTTATCTACATTTTTGGGAGTGGGGACATTTCTCAATTGTTTCTTAGTACAACCAACCTTTTTATTACAGAAGATAAAACTTAGTTTTAAAAATGTCAAATAACTTGCTGAAGTTGCTCGGCTAGTAGGGACTGGCAAGGGACTTGAATCTGGATCTTCCACATTTAAAAAAAATTTTTATTTTATTATTATTATTATTTTTGTACAGCAAGTTCTTATTAGTTATCTATTTTATATATATTAGTGTATATATGTCAGTCCCAATCTCCCAATTCATCTCACCACCACCACCACGGATCTTCCACATTTAAGGCTCATAATTGTTGCAGAGACAGTGTCCCTTTGGTAACCACTGGGCTCCTATATGTGTACAAAATTCACTGACTGACTAAGCAAGAGATCTCTTTGGAGCAGTTATTTCTTTGGGGAGTAGTGCTGGTTAAGCTCTCTGTATGCAATCTGAAGAGTCTTAACATCATTAAAAGCACGTTGCAAGTCAGTTTAGGATACACATTTTTCTTCAGTTCATTTACACCTTAGTTTCAAGCAGACATGGCCACAAATAAACCTATCAGAACTCTCATTTAACATTCTGGGTATTCTTTTCTTTGGAATCACTTATTCCTGCAGCCTTTCAATTATCACTGGGGCTGCTGGAGATTTCCATTTTGGGAAAATTAACCTTTTTCCTCCCACCACAGTTCTTCAAAGCCACCCGCTACTGTTGCAATCGAAATGACTCAGGAATGAAAAACTGGAGCCACCGGTGGGAGAAAAGATTCTCTGTGAGGTCCAAGCCTTTCTCTCTCAGCCGTAAGAAAAAAAGGTAAGTATTGTCAAGTACAACTGAATTTCCCTTGAAAAATGTTTCAGGCAATCATGCAGTGGATTATAACACATTATATAAGATGATCTCTGTATTTTTCTTTTTTTCAACAAAGATGAAAGAAAATTGTATGCGTACATGTGTATGTTTGTGCCTTCTGTATAGTAATTCTAACGTTAGATAGAACTACTTATAGCATTTTTTCAGATTAAATTGACTGTGAAATCAAGGAATATTATAATCCGGGCAGAAGTGAGGCAGATGTGCACTAAGTCACTCTACTCAATTCCATTAAGGAAAACTCGTTAAAATCTTTTTTTTTTTTTTTTTTTGCGGTACGCGGGCCTGTCACTGCTGTGGCCTCTCCCGTTGCGGAGCACAGGCTCCGGACGCGCAAGCTCAGCGGCCATGGCTCACGGCCCAGCCGTTCCGCGGCATGTGGGATCCTCCCGGACCGGAGCATGAACCCGCGCCCCCTGCATCGGCAGGAGGACTCTCAACCACTGTGCCACCAGGGAAGCCCTAAAATCATACTCTTTAGGCCCTGAAAAGCTAAGAAAATATATTGATTCCTTATTAACAAAAGTTCTTCAGCACCTAGCGTAGTGTTCATAAGTAAGTGTAAGATGAATAAACGGATGAATGAAAAGGTCACAATTTGTCAACATCCTTTAAGAAAAAGCACAATGAAGAAGAAACAACTGTCACCTAAAGTGTTAAACTTTATCACTATTTTTTTTCAATTCTAAGCACCCAAATTATTTTAGAAAAGAGCTGAGAGCAATTTCAAAAATAAAACCTTTATAAAATTGTTTTTAAGACACTAGGCCTAAGTGTTCCTCTAGTCCCACAATGTTGGTTAAATTATAAAGTATTTCCAATTTTTAGCTGACTTTCCACTTTTTAAAAATAAACAATTCAATAAAATTTTTGTTATAACCGAAAATAGTCACAGCCCCTTAGAGTTCAAACTAAGGGAAATTGTCCTATCATATTTGCAGTACCCTTTTTCTTATATGAGTAATGGAAAGATAAACCACATTGCTTCGAATTCCTGTGAAGTGGTTCTAGTGTATCACATATCATTCCAGGGTACACTGAGTATGTGAACTCTTCTGCCTTGATAATCTTGTGTTTGCTACCGTTTAAGGCATTTTGTAAGTCTTAGAGATGCACTCTGCATTCTGCTTTTGAGTCTTCTCCAACTGTAGGTGTGTAAAAGTTTAAAACACGATTTATAATCAAAAATGGCTAAAAATACTTTTTTTTTTTTTTTTACAAACAGGACCTGGTAAATCTTCACAGCAATTTAAAAATAAGTTTATTTTTGTTTTATAGATGAGGATACAGATAGAGCATAACTGCTCAATAAATCATTACTAAATGGTAAAGAAAGCTCAAAAAGCCACTTTTCTAAGGTCACGAGAAAATGAATTATTATTTTCATGTTCTAGCTTGGGAACTGGCCCATCCTACTGTTTGTGGTCCCTTGGAGTACTGGGAAAACTTGCACTAAGCACAGCACATCTGCCTTGTGAAAGGAATGTTCTCAAGTTTCACTTGTGAGACAGCAATTTTTCATAAGGGTTTGGACAGCTTTCATCTGACACAGGCATTAATCAATGATTTTTATTTACCTAGATAGTTAATCTATTGCATCTCATTTTTTTCTTTTTATATTGTACTAAGTATCTGTAGTTTTTTTATATGTCTCTTCAATAAAACAGAATAGAAGAGAACAATAGAATTTCTGAATCAACTTAATCTGATCTATTTTCTTAGATTAAGGGTCCCCAATGGTGGAGGCTCAATTTTAACATGGTGTTTCATGAATTAACATCTACTCCATTAGTTCCTCCCTACCTTTATGTCATTTATAGACATTTCTCCAAAGAAGACATACAGATGGCCAACAAAAACATGAAAAGATGCTCAACTTTGGGACTTCCCTGGTGGCGCAATGTTTAAGAATACGCCTGCCAACACAGGGGACAAGGGTTCGATCCCTGATCCAGGCAGATCCCACATGCCAAGGAGCAACTAAGCCCGTGCGCCACAGCTACTGAGCCTGTACTCTAGAACCCACGAGCCACAACTACTGAAGCCCGCGTGCCTAGAGCCTGTGCCCTGCAACAAGAGAAGACACCGCAATGAGAAGCCCGCGTATCGCAATGAAGAGTAGCCCCCATTTGCCTCTGCTAGAGAAAGCCTGTGTGCAGCAATGAAGACACAACACAGCCAAAAGTAATAAATAAAATAAATAACTTTATAAAAAAAAAGAAAGATGCTCAACATCACTAATTATTAGAGAAATGAAAAGCAAAACTACAAAGAGGTATCACCTCATACCAATCAGAATGGCCATCATCAAAAAATCTACAATGAATGCTGGAGAGGATGTGGAGAAAAGGGAACACTCATGCACTGTTGGTAGGAGTGTAAATTGATACAGCCACTATAGAAAACAGTATGGAGGTTCCTTAAAAAACTAAAAATAAAACTACCATATGACCCAGCAATCCCACTACTGGGCATATACCCAGAGAAAACCATAATTCAAAAAGACACATGCACCCCAATGTTCATTGCAGCACTATTTACAATAGCCAGGACATGGACGCAACCTAAATGTCCATCAACAGAGGAATGGATAAGGAAGATGTGGTACATATATGTAATGGAATATTACTCAGGCATAAAAAGGAACAAAATTGGGTCATTTGTAGAGAGGTGGATAGACATAGAGACTGTCATACAGAGTGAAGTAAGTCAGAAAGAGAAAAACAAATCTCATATATTAACACATATATGTGGAATCTAGAAAAATGGTATAGATGATCCTATTTGCAAAGCAGAAATTAGAGACACAGACATAGAGAAAAAATGTATGGATACCAAGGGGGAAAGGGTGGTGGTGGGAGGAATTGGGAGGTTAAGATTGACATATATACACTATTGATACTGTGTATGAAATAGACAACTGAGGGGAACATACAGTATAGCATAGGGAACTCTACTTATGGCACTGTGGTGACCTGAATGGAAAGGAAGTCCAAAAGGGAGGGATGTGTCCACATATATGGCTGATTCATTTTGCTGTACAGTAGAAACTAATACAACATTGTAAAGCAACTATACTACAATAAAAAAGTAATTTAAAAAATAGGGACATTTATAAGAGTTTCAAATTCTCTGTCTTAAATAATGGTATCTGAGATCTCTCTCTTCCTAAAGAAAGTTTATAGATAGCAGTGGACACTTCAGATTGTTTTCCCAGGACCAATTCTTCCCTCCTTCATGAACCTAGCCCTGCTCCATATACCAGGTGCAGGTGTAGAAATTGACTGCATTTCCATTTTAGTCATAGGCTTAGTTTAGGAAAAGACAACTTTAGAATTCACCAGTGACTCCTGGGGTAAGACCTGGGGTTATGTTGATCCCATCACACTGAAGGTAAGGACTTATATTTCCTTATGCCCTAACAAATATGACTGCTGTGATTATCTATTGTTGTATCACAAATACTCCCTGAACTAAGTGGTTGAAACAACAATCATTTATTTTGTTTGTACATCTGCAGTTTGGGCAGGGCTAGATGGGGATGGCTAGTCTCTACTCCATGTGGCATCAGCCAGGCAGCTGGAGTAGGGAAGGAGGTTTCACTTCCAAGATAGTTTATTTACATGGTCGTAAGATGGTGCTGGCTGCTCCCTGGGAGCTCAGCTGGGAGTCTCATGCTCTTCATGTAGGCCTTCCCCAGGGCTGAGGTGGCTTTTTCACAATGTGGCCACTGGATTCCAAAAGCCAGTTTTCAAAATGAGATGAAGTCAAAACTACTAGTCTTTTAAGGTCTGGGCCTGGAAGCAGGTACAGTCACTTCTGCCATATCCTATTGCTTAATTACTCAGAGAGCCCACCTAGATTCAAGGGGAGGTTACATAGGTTTCATTTTGAGATGGAAACAGTGTCAAATTAGTTGTGGCCATCTTTAATATTAAACAATGCATAAGAAAGCCCATAGTACTGAATGGCTCTCATTTATGTGAGATAATAAATTTACTCATTTTTAAAACAAATATTAATTGGGTTATTTTTAGTTGCTACTTATATCATTTTAAGCCAAACAGAGTTATAGCAGAATTTGGAAGACAATCTGAAAAAAGTTTACAGTCCAAAAATTAATAGCTGGAAAAGAAAGAGTATCAGTAAAAGGAATATGAAAATTAATTTCTGTTTATTTGGTGTAATATGGTTCATAATAAACTATTCAATGACAAAAGAACAACTGAATTAATACTAATTAATAATATGTCAAATCACTTGAGCCAAATGAAAATTCCTTTATTATCATGGGTGGGTAGTCATGAACTACTTGATTTGTTTGTTTTACAATCTGTGGCAGATGTTAACTACATCCTAATTAATTTACCAATGGAATTTGAACATTATTTTATATCTTACAAAGTCTTTAGAATAATAAAAAATAAATAATGCTATACAAGTCTTGTCAGAAACAATTGATTTATCTGTCATTCTGTCAATCAAAAATTATTTTATCAAGAACATCTAAGCATGCCAACAATAATAATTTGGACCTAGTTTGTAGGTAAATGATCCTAAATTCCACAAAATGAAAATTCACGTCTGTGGGTTTTTTCATTGTTTGCTTGTTTTTTGTTTTTTCATTTCCATCTGTCTTATTGTAAAATGAAAATAATAACCAGAGAAATAAAGGCATAATGTATTAAAAATTTTTTCTCTCTCCTTCTTCCCTTTTTTCTTCCTACCTTTCTTTCTCTTCCTTCCTTCCTTCCTTCCTTCCCTCCTTCCTTCCTTTCTTTTTCTTTCTCTCTAACTCCCTTTCTTTCTTTCTTCCCTCCCTCCTTCTTTTCTTTTCTTTCCTTTTCATTTCTTTTCCTTTCATTTCTTTTCCATTTTTTTTTAAAATTTCTTACCGCTTAGTGTAAATAACTGAATAACCGAATTGGTACCATTTATATCTTCTAAGAATGAGGTGTTAAAACTTAGTTTTTCTGTTAAAGTATAACTGGAGGAATTTATATTAAAATTTCAAACTCTACACACCTAGAGATTATAGTCTAGTAAATGTAGATGAAATCTGCAAATTAAAAAGTATCTCAGGTAATTTTCTTCAAGGACTACTCTTTGAGAAAAGACCTGATTAAGGGGATGAGGAGGCTGAAAGGAATGAAAGGGAAAAGGCAAGAAAGGAACAAAATATAGATCTAATTATAACCAAATATAGATCAGTTAGTCCACAACTTGCGATAAATATGGGTTTTAATTTCTAATATTGTCTCTGAGCTTCTGCATTGTTTTAAATTCTGACCTAAGTAATTAGATAAATTTGATCAATATAATGCTATTGCTACTACATTCAGGTATAATCAGAAATTCAAAAACATGCATAATTTTGATTAAGATCATTTGATACCAGAATACTTATTTCTTAGAATGAATTGACATGATATTTAAAATGCATATTTGAAAAAAACATTGCCTATGTAATATACTAAAGTAAAAATATGGCTTAATAAAAATTATCCTAAAAATTTCTTAAATCACTTACAAAATAAAGTATGTGTACTTATAAAACCCTGAAAGCAATAATATTTATCATATAATAAAGAGTACTTATTCAAAGCACAATTTTACAACCATGATTAAATTTCCCACAGCTGCTAGCACTCCTCTCTTCCTTTCTTTCTCTTTCTTTCCCTCCATCTCTCATTTTTACTAAGTAGTAACAGTCAAAATTGTATCATTTACACACAGGCAGTTATTAGGGACCTTGGCCTAGTATTTTACTTCCTCAGAGCCTAAATGTCCTCATTAAAAGTATGGCCTTTTATGAGATGATTGCTTAATGTTTTAAATGTTTATCTCTTTTCTCTCTCTTCCCAAACCCTCTCTCCATGTGTTTAGCTACAGATACACACAAACACATACACACTCATATTTGCATCCAGCTACTATACTTTGATGTTGACCTCACACATCCAGATTTTTATATGTTTTTATAATTTCAGTAGTGCACATATTAAGATAACTCAATACTATAGATAATCATAATTAGCCCTGTCAATGCCACCATTTCCATTATCATATGCAGATATTTGTATACAACTGAACAACAAAATAAATATTCTGATCTTGTATTTTATATACCTCAGAGGACAAAATCTACCAATTTAAGTTTAGGTTTGGTATTGCTGGATCTAATAACTGACCAGATGAGATAATCTTTCTGTATCTTTCCAGTCCAAAAATTTAATATTTCTTTGAGAAACAGAGCAGCTCTGGTACCAGCACAAGTGTGTCTACTATATTTGCAAATAAATCTGGAAATGGTGTTAATAAGCTGTACCTGTTTCCACTGGAAAAAGTTGAAAAAAAATTAACAATATAGTATTGACAGGAGAAATACGGCAAAAAAAGTAATAAATGTAAATCTGTTACACTAGCTACAATGTTGAACAGGTATAGAATACATAATGTAAACTTCTTTTAATTTTATTCTGTAGACTATGATGTATATAATTTTTACTCACCTAGGCAAGACTCTAACTCCATTATATTTTTGGAAAAGGTCTATGGCCTATTTGGCGTTAGATGTTGCCAAATTATCCAAATAGAATTTGACATGACCAGCTTACAAAAGTCTTATAATTTTGAATATAGTAAATTTTAGACAAATAGATGATATTTCACAAACTACAAACTTGGTTGATGTTTTCCTGGGTGGTCTCAGAATATATTCTGTACTCTGAGCACATTAGGAGCATGTCTCTGCATAAATGTTGAACATTAGAGTCATTAAAATTTAGACTGGAATTCTGGGGGAAAAATAAGGAGAGAGAATTGAAGGTTGGAGATGGAGCAGTTTAGGAAATTTTCTTTTTCTTTTTTATTATTCCTTAATTTATTCTGTCTCATCTCCAACTTCAAAACCTACTTATTGAAGCTTGCTTCAGCAGGGTGAAGATCTGACTGGAGTACATGACACTGAGAAATTAATACACTATAGAGTTGACTCCCTCTCAAGTTTTATTTACTGGTTAGAACAGGTAATTTCTTTAATCCAGTGTCCTTGGGGCATGGTATACCATGCATCACTCTTCTGCCACTGGACCAATCCCTCCATTACACACACACACACACACACACACACACACACGTATTAATTAGTACCTACAATACCAGTTCTATCAACAAATCAGTAATGTTAACCACTACCAGTTCTGGGTATGGGTCAGTGTTAACCAGTACTGATTCTAGTTCTAGTTAGGGATCTGAAAAGCTATGTAATCTTCCTAACTTCAAGGTTCAGTTAAACACAAAAATCTAACATTAAAGCATCAACTTGGTGCATATCTAGGATGTTAACTTATTAACTTGTGTGAACTTGGCCTAAAAATAAAACTGGACCTAAAATAGAAATCCCTACAAATCTGTTCCAACAATTCAAAATGTTCAGTCCTCTTTCTGATAGAGCTAACTAATTCTAATGTCCCAACCTGGGAGATGTACTTCTACATGGAAGCCTATATGATAGAATAATGTCAAACCATAGAGTTTTCTCCAAGGAAATGCACTGTAGACAGTACCATAGTATTACAAAGTCTTGTTGTGGCTAAATCTCTTGCACTAATCCCAACACCCTAAATACTCCCCTAAGTGTTTCTCATTGGTGGAAAACTCCCCTTGTCTGCAGTTTGAATAAACATAGGTACCATAAAAGCACCCCTTTCCACATCCTTTCTCTTCAGTTAATTGGTCTCAATGTTGCCTCAACTCAAATTTCAAAATCAAATGTTAACGTTTATATCATCCTGGAAGAAAAAAGTAGGCGGAAAGCCTGCATTCTTTGAATGCACAGATCTGAGATCTGAGATCTTGGGAAGTCACTTGACTTCACTGTATTTGCTTCTTTCTCTATAAAATAAGAAAAATCTTGTCAGTTTCACAAGTTTGTTGTGAAAACAAATGAAAAAAAGTGGTTTGAATTGGACAGTGTTGTGAAAAAAAACAAAGCTATTTACTGCTTAATTCTACCTAGTCAAGTTTTCAATAAACTGTACACATATGAATTAAATAGATGATTATTTAATGGCTGCATACATACATAAGTGAAAGAACCAGCTTTTTACTCACAACCTACAGATAATTTATGTAACACAAATTTATTGATAAGATACTGTTGTTGACATATTAATGGCCCCCAAAGATGTCATGTCTAATCCATCAAATACATGAATATGTTAGCTTACATGGTAAAGAAGAACTTTGCAGATGTGACCAACTTAATAATTTTGTGATGAGAAGATTATTCTGGGGGGCCCAATATAATCACAAGAGACCTAATAAGAGACAGGCAAGAGGAACAGAGCTGAAGAAGGAAGTGTGATAAAGGAAGCAGATGTAGGAATGGTGAGAGGAGGGGGCCAGGAACAAAGGAATGTGGGCAAACTCTAGAAGCTGGGGAAGGCAAGGAAACAAATTCTCTCCTAGAGAAACAGGGGAAATTCTTCTCCCTCAGAAGAATTGCAGCTCTTGATTTAGGACTTCTGATCTCCAGAACTGTTAGATAATAAATCTCTGTTGTTAGAAGTGTAAGATAATAAATTTGTGTTGTTTTGAGCCACCAAATTTGTGATAATTTGTTACTTCAGCTATAGGAAACTAATACAGATTCTATGTGCTGAGCCCCATTCTAAGTGATAGAAATATGTAGATGAACGAAATGGAGAAATAAGCTGAATATTGCACTCTACATTTTACATGAATTCAAGTCATTTTTTACAACTATACAGGTAGGTATAATAAGCCCCTTCTTTATCGATGAGGAAACTGGAAGCCAGAGTAATGTGTCCATTGTCACACAACTAAGAGGTGAGTTTCCTGTCTTCAGAGCCTGTGTCCTTTACACTGCTTGTATTACCTCCTCCAAATAACCTGAAGGTACATGTCAGCATAATGTAGGTTATGCACCAAAGATTCATTTGCTGAGCTATGGCTTGTTTTGCCACTTGGGGGGAGATATGGGAGAAGAAAGCAAGTAAGGAGAAGAGGTTTACTTTGTAGAGATTCATTTGAAGAGTTGGAATTTCACTCTCATAACTCAAGATGAGTCTGCATACCCAAGCCTACTAAAACAAAGTAAGTTTTTCTTTAACTCAAACTTATTTTTAGTAATTGCTCCATAGACATTAATTTCAGATTTTTATTTGGAAATGTTTTTGTGAAACTTTTTATTTATAATTTGAAAGACCAAAATAAAACAAATGATGTCATTATATCATTTCCCTTAACACACTTATCTGACTTTTTAAACAATAGAATGGATTGAAAAGGAAGGCTAAAAATGTATTTTTAACAAAAGTGTTTATGGATAGAATTTATTAATACATTCCCACTTGTGCTGAATATTTTGAGAGTTTTGGTCAAAAGCAAGTTGAAGAACCCCAAGATCCACAAAAGTTGCTTCTAGCCCCGAGCTCATCTTATTTATTTATTTGTTTTCACTAATTGGAAATCACATTTCTTAGAAATGAAAACAAAAAGTATCCTTTTATAAAGAATGCCTTGCCTGAAGATTTTTCAACGAGGGTGAAAACAGTTGCAAGCCCATTAGTTGTTTTCCCTAAAATAATTTATTTTAAAAAGTCATTAGCTTATTAGAAAAAAAAAACTGATAGAGAGCCTTTAAGATTTCTACTTTAAATTTCAGGGATTTGCCTCATTAAAAATCAATTGCAGAGGGGCTTCCTTGGTGGCGCAGTGGTTGAGAGTCCGCCTGCCGATAAAAAAAAAAAAAAAAAAAAAAAAAAAATCAATTGCAGAACCAAAAGCCTTATGCATGTGCATGTGTGTGATGGCGTGAGAGAAAGGGAAGTATGGATGTAAAAATCTTGCCCAGTTTTATTTAAATATTTCTAAAACAAAAATCATCTTAAATGACATTAAGAAAAACTTCTTCTTTGAGATGTTTACATTTTTTTCTAGTAGAAAATATAGTGCTACTTCTGGACATGTTGTTATTATTTCTCATAACCAGGTTAGAAATTTCACTTTCTGATAATTTCCTTATAAATTAAGTCTTAAAATTGTCTCCATTATTTCTACTACTCTGCTGCAAATTTAACAGTGAGTGAGCTTAATAAATTGTAAACATTACCCAACAACGTATAAGTCATGGAGAGAAAATAAATATATGCTGACTCTGTTAGTTTTTCATTCTAAGAAAAAGAAAAGAATTGGCTGAAAATAGAAACCTAAGACTCTTGGAAAAGGATGATAATAACATACTTAGCACTTTTCTAAGTAATTCTTTTTTCCATTATCTTAAGCTATTTAAAAACCTTTGTGCTTGATAACCTGAGCTCCATAAGAGGTACTATCTGGAGGAGAGTGAAGGAGTTGATATATTTGTTTCTTCCCTCGTTGGAGACTTTATGAGCTATGTTGCAATCAACTGCTGTTACTTCCAAAGACTTCATATATCAGAGGACAATGACCACAAGGCCAAGGTCATCCTTGAAGTTAGACAAAGGAAATGGCCCCAATAATATAATGATATCTACAATTATTTAAGGGGAACAAAGGTAAGGTGTGAGAATAATTTTGCCTTCTTTTGTAGCTAGTGAAGGAGTTTCTTCATTTATGAAAGGAGGGAATCTACTCAATGTCTTAGAATACATATCTTAGGCATTGTCATTGTTCCTTTCTTCTCTCGGCTATTTCTTCTGAACTTATCTTTTACCAAGGGCTTTTAGATTTGCAAGGTGCCATGGAAGAAATTACTTTCTTCTTTAGGTTCAAAAGCAATAGTCAGGCTTGTAGTGCACACAAGTCAAAAATTTGTCATATGTTCAAAGGCACTTGTAGAATCTCAGAGCTATAATTTTAAAAATAATAAAAATAATAAATGATGCTTCCATAATATTAGAGGGTCAGGTCTCTAAGGAACTTAGGCTATGGAGAATAGATAGATGATAGATAGATAGATAGATTAGATAGGTAGATATTCTGATATAGTATTGTCCCAATAATAGCTAAGAGCATAGTCGAGGATTTCTGAGAATTTCTTTACTGCCTTTATTGTTTTCAGGTCCCTTATAATTCAATGATAATTTTCAAGAAAACTACCCAAATAATCTAATATTGGGTGAATTCCAATAGGGGACTCAGGAATTCTTTCCACTCATTCTTCAAAAACAACTTTTTGAAGTAATTATCACCCAAATACATACAGAGAGAAAACTAGGGAGTGTAAGTGACTTATCCAAATTTAGCTAGGAAGTGGAAAAGTGGAAATACCAAAAAAGACTTTTGATTTTTATGGCAAAATGTCTTTACAGTGTTCTTGTCTTTTTAATTATTTGAATGCTTTTAACAGAAACAATGTAGCAGTAGGTGTTAAAGTCCCATAAGCAGAAATAGAATGAGGCACCTTTAAAAGTTATAAATTTTTTTACTAATACATTATTATACAAATTCTTATGAGGTAGACTCTCCAATTATATTGTCTTTAGAGTTAGACATCAATGATACTATTTTTTTTCTACCTTAATGTGAGTGATAATTCTCTTTGTTCTGCTGAGTTTTTCATTTAGTATCCTTCCTGATATAAATTTGAAGAAAAAACTTTTAAAAGATAAAAACCCAAAGGAACAAAATCTAGGGTGACCGTGTCTGCAATGTGGGAATGTCCTGAATTTTAATGGGACGGGGGAAACTATTTCTATCTTTGAAGTTATGTGAGTATATTCAGTTAAGAATACATTTCAATCCATTAGGATGTTATATGATTTCAGTATGGTCCTCACACAAAAACAGGGACATTAATGAAAAGAAAAATAATTAGCTCTGTGTTAATAAGATCATGGGGCGGTACTGTCAAATATCTGTTAGAGATGTATCCCATACATAAAGTCCTAAGAAAGAACTTAGTCTCTGGCCCTAGCATAGTTGCATGGTCCTGCAGCTAACATGTGAGAAATGGGTTAAGGTCCTACATCTTCTAAATTTATATTCCGGAAGCTAGCATCACTGGCACTCCAAGTAGGCTATACAAGGAAGTTTCCAAGGAATGCAGTAACAATTCATAGCTACCTTAATGCGATATCTCTGTTGAGGGAGTAGGTTGAAAAGGCCAAGAAAAAACCCTTTTTGAATTTTTGCTGAAATGGTATAATTAATCAAATCAATGAAATAAATCATTGAAAATCCATATTATTTTCTAATAGGTAGAAAAATCCAATCAACTAATAGGAATATACTGATTTCCCACTTGATGTTTAATATGGACATATGGATCAAGATATTTTCTGCCATTTTCACTTGTTCTTGAACCATATTTTGCTAATTCCTAAGAAGAATGGAATACTAAGCAATGAAATAAAAGTCAGGCAAATTTCAATTGGGATTTAGGGCGGTTAAGAATTCTGAGGCTCTGTACAATCTTATCAAAAAATTATGTGGTAATTTCTAATTGTTATCCAAGGCAATAGTTCAGGTTCAGAGAATTCTGAACAGCAATACAAAGAAATAGGGAAGAGGTACAACAGTACATAGGTCAGAAAGAACAATGTATATAAAATCACTAATTCAAAAATTTCTTTACAGATAGATCTGGTTTCATTAGTTAAGAATCTTACATTTAATAGGTGATCATTAAATTCACTTCTGAGACAAAAATACCCTTTTAAATATGCAAATCTTTTATCCCTTCATTTTTAAAATGATGGAAATAATTTAGTTTGTTTTTAGACAGCTCTCAGTCCTAAGAGGAGAGAAAAAACTCGGAAGTTAGACTGTGTTTGGTTAATATATGTGTTTAATATGCTAAAGAAATCTAATCTTGCTTCAATATTTGCAGAAAAATATGCCATTTATCAAAAACTCTTGGGCAGTCATTTTACTGCAAGTGTTCTTTGCTTAACAAATAGATTCATTCAGCAAATATTTATGGAGCATCTTCTGAGCTCCAGGCAATGAAACAGATACAAGAGATTCAGAAATGAATAGGATAAACTGCATCTTTTTGAGGAACTCATAATCCTGTGTGAGATATATACCTTGAAAACACTGCAATACAAATGCCACTCATGTAACAGAATTTAGTACAAAGTTTTATAGGTACACTAAAGAGGAAGTGATGAACTCTGACAGAAAAAGTTGGAAAAAGTCTTTACAGAGACATTTACATTTCTAGTGGGTATAAAGGGACAGTAGATAATTTAAACATAAAGAAGTAGCTGAAATTCCAATAAAAACTTATCTTTCAGTACTGACCTTCCCCGTGTCTGGGGAGGGGGTAAGGGTGGGGACAATGAAATGCAAAGAGGAGAGGACAAACAAACAGGGTATACTTGTGAGATTAGGAAGCATCAACATTAACGGAAACAAAGCCAGATTTGGATAGGGGCCTCAGAAAATTAGTCCCGGGTGTACTGGGACACAGTGGGTCACCTCCTCCCACTAAGTCCCTGGGCTTTCCCGTCCTCTACTCCAGGTATCAAACCAAGCGCTCTTTTTTCCAAGATGCCCTGCTGGCCCAGGTGTCCATAAGTCTGGCCTCTGTGACATTTTGAATGCCTCCTTACTAAGAACAGCAGTTAACAGCAAGTTTTTGTTCATGGTTTTAATTCCTTGGTAAAGTAAATTAGGCAATGCCAAAAGTTGTGAGTTTGGTCCTTGGAGAAAATGTGGGCCTTACAAGATAGGAGAGTAAATTTTGGAGGGTTTTACTGAAGAAGTAAAAGATATCTTTTGTATCTTTCTTCCCTGGAGCCCTTCATTTTCATAACTGTGTTCCTGTTGGTTTAATTAAACGTAAAAAAAGTAAGATGTTGAGTCCACCTGCCTTGGAGCAGACCCAGGTCTGAACTTTTTCAAATGCTTGATAAATTTTACTTGAAGGTTTTGAAACATGCAATCATAGGTTACATAGTTCACTTTTAGGTCCTACTGGATTTCTTTTTTTTTTTTTTAATGTTTGAAAGCATAGTTTTATGGTAGTCCTTTTAGGAAGAATCCAGTATTATCTAAAATTATTAGCAAAGTTAAATGTATTTTACATAACAAAGTTTTTAGAATGTTGAGAATTAACTGAAAATAGAGTGATGAGTAAATGTTTAGGCTGAGATAATTTATTTCAATAAATTTCAAAAATCTTGTCTTGAAATACTATTAGTAAACTTATGTGATTTTTTTCTTTTTAAATTTGTTTTGCTGAGAGCATAGCTATTTGTTTTTATTGTAAAACAATAATAATAACAATAAAAAGCAAACTCTCAAAAATAAACTTATCTTGGAACAGGTTCAAGCAAAGTCAGTCCATTGGAAATTTGCATGTGATTCCTTTTATAAAATAAAATACCAATATCAACACAAAATTTTATCTTAGTGATACTGTGAGTAAGGTAAAAATGTACTGTGTTTAATAAAATTTTAGAAAATCATTATGTAACATTAGGGTTTACCTATGTCTGTTTACACAACGTTACAGGACAAAGGAAGAAATGATAGGAGTGTAATATTCTGCTTACCTTACACCAGTGTTTCTCACTGGTATAGTTCTTGACATTTTAGGAAGGAAAATTGTGTTTTGTAAGATATTTAATATCCACGAGCCCTAAGCACTATATACAGGTCATACTTCAGTTATTTTAACAACTAAAATACTCTTTCACATTTCCAAATACATCAGGTAAGCATGGAAGTGTGGATGCTTACAGCACCTGGCTGAACAAACAAGGCATCC
This sequence comes from Physeter macrocephalus, assembly GCF_002837175.3. NCBI lineage: Eukaryota > Metazoa > Chordata > Mammalia > Artiodactyla > Physeteridae > Physeter > Physeter macrocephalus. Next base: position 89,542,248 of record NC_041220.1, on the reverse strand, counting down.
ATCAACATGATTTGATAAAAGCATGGGTTGAAATAACAACTCCATGTTACCTACTCTCTAGAAGAAAAATCATTGAAATGGAAAATCTCAAGAAACTTCAAAATTTCAAAAAGTTCGATTTTTTAAGTTTGCCTAGTGTATGTGTGGTAAGACTATACTTCTGAAGGCCTAAATATCACTTAGCATCTTTTCACCAGGGGTTGCCTAAGAGAAAAAACATGAGCAGGAGAAGGATATGGAGCAGGGGGAATAAGTAGAGGAAGAGGAGAAACTGTTCACCACTTACTTTTAGAAAACAATCAAAACTAACCTCATTGTACCTTCCATCCTAATTTATCTTAGTCAAAGCCATGAGTCATAAATAGACTTTATAAATAACCCTCTTTACACGTATTTTAATCCCATATGGCTTTGTATCTGTCCTAATTTTACCCATTGTCCCACCTCCCTGACCTCCTTTTAGGAATTTCATCCATGAGTCTATCAATTTTTCACTGCTTGTGGCTTCAGTGAAATTATTTCATGCCTCCTCACATGACATATTTCAGAGTCCATCTCTGTAAATATCCTCTTGCACATATTTTCAGCTCCCTTTCTCCTTTGTCATTCTGTATTATACTAGTCTAACATAAACAAAACCCCCATCACACTTGGCAAGAGAATATAGCTGGAAAAAATACACATTTCAGGATAAATCACTACTAGTTCTCCATTATTACCTAAAAACCCTGCTCAACCATTCCCCAAAAGAACCATATATCTCCTCTTATCAAAGTATTAATGCTTCTCCCTATCACTCTAAGAAAATAGAAAGGATCACATTAGAACAACTTCATCATACTAGTACCAAATCTCTCAGCTTGCATTAATCTCTAGAACTTTATTTTTACTTTCTCCATAAAATGAAAGTTTTTGCCTGCTTTAATCTAAATATAATACCTCTATTTGTATCTTGGATCCAACTGTCTCAACATTCAAAGGGTTGTATCTTCAATCATTCCCTTTATTTCCTCCATCAATTTCCCCCTTTTGTTACATTATACCCATGAGAACACACATATACCCTGATATCTTCAATTTTAATAAATTGCTCTTTCTTTACCTGTGTCACATCAGCTTGCCAACTAACATGTTTTTTATCTAAGCCTCATTGTTATTTTTTCCAGTGGTTGCTCTTGTGATTGTAATTTGTCTTTAATCTACCAAGTCTACCTTCATGTAATTACCCTCTGAGGAAAAATAGGACAAAATATATATTAGGAAAAATAATAGTTGAGAAATTGCAAAATTTCCACATTAACCATAACCCATAGATCCAGGAAGCTTATAAAATCATAAAGAGGGGAAAAACTACAAAGAAAAAACTTACTTAGATACATTATAGTCAAACTTATGAAAAACAAAGATAAAAAGAAAATGTTAAAAGCAACGAGAAACAGAAACACATATTACATGCAGTCTCGTGAACAATAATATGTGTGATGGCTGTCTTCTCACTTGAAAGAATGGAGGCTGAATGACAATGGAATAAAATCTTTAAAGTGCTAAGAGAAAAACATAACCAAAAACCACCTGTCAATCTAAAATTCTATATCCAAATAAAATAAAATATCATTCAAAATGAAAGTCAGATAGATACACTTTTGGATACATAAAGGCCAAGATAATTCAGTTCCAATAGACCTGCACAATGAGAAATGGTCAAAGACTTTTTTTTTCATTTGGAAAAATATGGCTCCACTTACATATACAGCAGACAACTTGATATTGTCCTACAGCTCTCACATGTTCTGTTCTTTTATGCCACTCTCTTTTTTCTCTTCATGCTTCAGCTTAAATACTTTCTACTTACTTCTCTTCAAGTTCATTAATTTTTTCCCCTTATGTTCAGTTTGTTCATTAGTTTAATGAATTGTTCATGTGTGATTATCCATCTGTCTATATTCTTTATTTATATATATGTTTATACACATATATCTCTGCATATGTATAGATCTATATCTACATCTACATTTACATGTATTCTTACATCAGTATTTTCCTAGCATTTTCTTTTGATTCTGTTTTATAGATTCCATGTTTCTGTTAAAATTTCCCATCATTTTACACCTGTTCTCCATATTTTCCATGAAGCCCATAAGTTTCAAGTTCCTGCCTGATAATTCAAGCATCTTTACCTCTGGGTTTATCTTTATTAACTGTTTCTTCTTTTAAATATGGATTACATTTACTTGGTTGTTTGAGTGTTGTATAATTTTTCTGTAGAAGCTCTCTCTCTGCTAAACAGTCTAGCCACCCAGTTTTAGAATTGCTGTAAGGTTCTGTTTGCTCTTTAGATTTGCCTAAATTTTTATACAGCTCAGGAAATTTCTTTCTATGCTTCTGACCTTCCTCCAGCATTCAGAATATGGGTACCTTACTCTCTGCAGTGCCAGAGAAGATGTTTCTTACTTCTCATGTCCAACCTTCAGCCTTCTGCAGGTGAAAGTCAGCAATCTCTCAGATTTCTTTCAGTTCTCCTGTCCACTGCCCTCTCAGTCTTTGGTTCCTGAGAGACCAAGTTGTTTTGTATTTCAGCTTTTCTTACCTGCTTTTGGTATATTGCACTTAGGTATCTAAAGTAGATCCATGGGAAAAAAAAAAAACAAAAAAAACAAAAAACAAAGAGTGGGTGAAATTTATCCTGTGCCTGGGATATCTTGGAATTCTCTTCTGCCATCCAAGTGTATACCTAGACATTAATGATTTATTAACACTTAGTTTCACTTTTTCTTATTCCGGTCTTTGACATGTTAATTATTTTCTAGCCACCCTATCATTTTTCCAAGGATAAAAACAGCTCATTCTGCTTCTTCTATAAATGGCTTGTGTTTCTCTGAAATTTAGTTCATTTAGGTTTCCTTGAATCTTCAGCTTTCTGGTAAACTTAAAATATATTATTTTTTAGCTTATGTGGTTGTTTTTTGTTGTGAGTGTGAAGACTATAGCCTCTAACAATGTTTTAAGTTCTAACTAGAAGCAGACATTCTCTTATTTGCTATTATTTTAGATTCAGACTCCCATCCATTTCTCTATAGATTGCATTTGAAAGTCTATTGTAAACAAGTTGGAGATGGTCTTTTGCATCTGCCTCATCCAGAGAGAAAGTATGAGGATTTAGGGCTAGAATATCTGTAGTAAATCCTATTAAATGTGACTTAATCATTAAAAAATCTTGAGTTTCTGTATTTTTTCAATCAAATGGGAATACTGATTAATACTACTTTAAAAAAAACAGTTTCAACAAACTTTCCTATGACTTACAGATTAGAAGTGAAAACGAACTAGAGTTCATGAGAACTCTTTATAAACTTTAAAGAAGTATAGACCTGCTGATTTTTATAACCATTAAGAAATAATACTTTTTGAATCAATAATGGTTCTAAGATTATATCTTAGATGCCTCCAGTTTGTAAAAAAAATCACACATTAACAACTACCATCAGTTCTGGTGTGTATCGCTGACAACTTCTCAAATTCTTCATCCTCTGTGACAGGATATGATTTTTTTTCCCTTGAGAAATATGCACAGCATAAATGCAAGTCAGCTGGTATTTCGCATACCTAGGGAATATCTCTATTAACAACTGATTACTAATTCATTAGTCATTCAGAATTTCACACCTACTTCTTGACTAAAATATATATGTAAATATTTAATGTCAACCCAGAGAAATTTGTTCAAAGTCTACAAATCTAAGTCAAATATTATTTAAATTACAAATTTTCAGTTAGAGATAAGATGGACATGAAATGGGCAGGAAATGGAAATGTTAAGAGATAAATTTCATGTTAGTACATTTTTTTTTTTTTTTTTTTTTTTGTG
>NC_041220.1:89538095-89538373 GCF_002837175.3 Physeter macrocephalus | reverse complement strand
GTTCCCCTGCGTCGGCAGGCGGACGCGCAACCACTGCGCCACCAGGGAAGTCCCATGTTAGTACATTTAAAAAATGTGTTTGATTCCAAAATATGGGTTTAAAATTATTATTTAAATTACAAATTTTCAGTTAGAGATAAGATGGACATGAAATGGGCAGGAGATGGAAATGTAAGAGATAAATTTCATGTTAGTACATTTTTTTTTTTTTTTTTTTTTTGTGGTATGCGGGCCTCCCTCTGCTGTGGCCTCTCCCGTTGCGGAGCACAGGCTCCGGA
>NC_041220.1:89515549-89537802 GCF_002837175.3 Physeter macrocephalus | reverse complement strand
CCGGGGCGCGAACCCGGTTCCCCTGCGTCGGCAGGCGGACGCGCAACCACTGCGCCACCAGGGAAGTCCCATGTTAGTACATTTAAAAAATGTGTTTGATTCCAAAATATGAGTTTAAAATTTTTTTTCTGTTTTAATATCTACCATAATTTATTTATAGTCCTAGTTCAATTATCCTTTCTTTGCAACCTAGGACATTTAATATTTGCATTGCAATATTATTGCTTGGTAGGAGTTGCATGAATTTTACGTTACTTTAGATTGTTAATGAGATCTAGTAATAATATTTCTGATGCCATCAATTTTCAACTATCCAAGTAAATGTTAACAGGGTTAACCTGGGTAATTGGTATCCATACATACGTGCACAATTTCTCTAAATATTTTTTTGCTTGCTTGCTTGCTTCTTTCAAATAATAGCTTCAAGGAAAAGAGAAATGATTGACCTAAATAATGTCTCCTTTCTCTTTCATCTTCAGTAAAGAGGCTAATGAGAACAGTGGTTGGTCGGGGGGGTGGCTAAAATAGAGTCAGGAAAGAAGCATGAGCCAACTAGAGTGGCAGCTGGAAAAAGATATGAACCGAGACACGTTTAAATTGGAGTTGAATGAGGAAATTACAAAAATGTTTGTGAAACCCAATCTGTGTAAAACATAAAGATTTTCTGAGAGATGTAAAGAAAAAAAAAAGGGAGCATGTGAAATGCATGCAGTGTATTTCAACATGCATTTAAGAAGCATTATTCTGCACAAAACACTGAGTATAATATGAAAGCACAATGATAATATCAGGCCTCAGATCTGGCCTATATGACTAATAAGTTTAAATGATAAGTGTTATCATAGTTAAGAAAAAAATCCATAAATGCTTATCTTATAGAAATAAATGATTATCAAAGTAATCAAGGTATTAATAAATGTTTCCTTACCAGTATATCCAATATTAATTGTGAAAAAAAATCTTTTAGTAAGGATTACTAAATGGTTTCTCAGAAAGAAGAGATAATTAATGGCTAAGAGAACAAGAGAAGGAAGTATTTGCTTCTTAACTCTTTTATACCATGATTATAGAATATTATCAAAAGTAGGAAGCAAAGGATGGGGAAAAAACAACCCTCTCCCAAAGTATAAAAAATATAGCTGAAAATGACAATAAAACTCAATGTGTCTATAGAAGTCATGTAATAATGATGAAACAAAATAAATACTTGGAAATAAAACACTTAGTAATGATATTTAATATTTTGTATTGTAACAAATTTTAAAAACTATATTTATTCTAAGTAATCAATTGTAGCTATCCTTTCTGAAAGGCATGCAATCTAGAAGGGAACACATCAATATGTCCGAGTTGATCTACTTTTATTTTTATATTTTGAATGGCAAAATAAAATGTCAAGTATGCCTCCAGCATGAGGAAAGAGACACGACATTTCGAGGCAAAGCAGCTAGTTGCGATACCACAGTTAGTATTCTCTTCTTAACCAGCTCCATTTATATCGGCTCCAGTAAGTTTACTATCCCACCTCATCTGCAGCCCAAACCTTCTGACCTCTGAGTGTATTGTTTGCATTTTCTCTGATAGGCTTGATGTTCTTTGCCTTCATTCATTGTTCTTTTTCTAAAATTTTAAGCTTTACAGTTGATTTTTAAATGTTAATGCTTCTGCTGCTTACTATTTCAGTTTCTGAACATCTGGATAGGGGATGAGAAAATGTTTTTTACTCTATAAAAGGAATATGGTATTCTTAAATATTCCTTTCTTTTCAGATATCATGAGCTTCATCATATTTCCAATTCCCATTTACTCAAGTCCAAAGTACTGCAAATGTCCCCTTAGGACTATCAGTTTTGATCCCCCCTATTCCAAGTCATCTCATATTTACAATTTCTTCATAAAGTTCTTTGATCATATTCCTTTTCTCCAATATCTCCACTGCCTTTCTCTCATCTCCTTTCATTTTGCATTTGAGTCCATCCCCAATCTGTGAAAGAACAATATCTCTGGTCTCATCTTTTACTATTTTCTTACATGATTAATACAAATTATTTGTATCCTGTGTTTCCTTTTTCCATAGTGTGTGCTGCTCTTTTCTCACCATTAGTAGTATTTTTTCTCTTGGTCTCTATTTATTGATATCTCATCCACTCTTTTAAGTTTAGCCGAGTACAGCTCTCTATAGGCTCTATGCAACCTTACAGGTACTTAAAATGAAATGTATCTAAAACTTAATTTATTATTTTTTTAAATACCCAAACCTACAGATGTATCTATCTGTGATGTGTATACCTTGGTTATGGCATCATGAGAAAAAAAGCCATCCAGGAAATAAATCTGAAAACATCCTTGGCTTCCTTTCTCTTCTGTAAATCAATTCTGATGTGTCATTTGTATCATTTGATTATGTCCTTTCCACTACATTCCCTACAAATACTGTCTTAAGTCAGATGCTTTACCAATTTTCACCAAGGTTTTATAATAATAGTCAGGGCTGGCTGCTCCCCACCAATTTCATCCACTCAATAACCACTAGCATGGACATCTATATCTGGATGTCTCAGAATCAAATTATACTCAGTATATTTCAAACTAAATTCACAACTCACCTCTCTCTCAAAAATGGTGCCTTCTCAATTCCCTCCACTTTAAATGACATCCTAATCAAACTGGTTATGCAAGCCAGGGACCCTGGGGAGCAGTGTGCTGGCACCACCTCTCTCCTGACTTGTGAGTCAATGGTGCGTATTTCTCCCAATTCCAAGTTGGTGACATCATGCTGATATGTTGAAATTCGCCTTAATGGGAATATTTATACCATGGAAATTGGCAAATCATACAATTTCAGCACTTACTATTTTGATTTTTGATTTTTCTTTTTTATCAGGGAGCCAGTTTACCAGCATATCCCTGGGGGCATTCACCACAACAGTTATTCTCCTTTTCCAATTCATCTCAAATATGTCAGGGTTTTATAGATGTTTAACTTATATCATGTCAGTTTATTCTTTTTAATTCTATGTTCATTTATACTCAAGGTGTATCACTGAAATAATTTCCTCAACATTTTTATCTTTTCTTCCTTGGAATATGCCTACAACACTGCTATTAAAGTGATCTTTCTGTAATGAAAATCTGATTATATAATTCTTCTATTTAACATTAACAGGAGCTCCAAAATACTAGAAAATAAAATACCAATTCCCACGCATGTTGTGGAGGCCATTTGTACACTGACCTTTACTGATCTCCCTAAAACACTATCCTCCTGCTTGGTGTCAGGTATCCAAATGCTATGCCTGTAGAATTATTTTCAACTCCTCCCTCAGACTCAAGCAGTCTTCTCATATCATTTCAAATGCTGTTCATTCTCATTTTAGTACCCATTTTGCAAGCTCAAATTGCCCTGCCTATCCAAAATCCAACTGTAAAATCTCATCTGGTAAACTATTCCAGATTTTTTCACTTATGCTCATTTCCATCTTGTCCTATAAATAAAACTTCTATTACTACTAATGTAATGCTTTGTAACATGAAAGCACACACATTCACATTTTTAAATTCATTTTTGTATTCTTGGGTCCTGGCTTAACTTTGGTGACTATCTTACACATAACAATAATCAACATGAAAAATGTCAGTCTAAATGACAGGGATCTCTTGTGCTCCTTTTTTCACTTCAAGTCAGGGGACATTTCCTGTGTGTCTTCTGTGCACCAAGAACTGTGAATATTGGTTTTAGATCCTTCATGATGTGTGTACTTGTAGCGCTGTTATATGATTAAAAGGATTAATGTTTGTCATGTGTGGGTGTGCAAGTAACTTTCTTCTAAGAATTATGGCAACAGGTTTGACCTGTAGACAATATTATTTAGTTTTAAAGATAGTGTCTAGGCTTGATAGGGCACATGCTGTGCCAATGAATTTAGGAATTATGGCTAACATATTCATTGCACTAACATCTCTCTATCTATCTATCTATCTATCTATCTATCTATCATCTATCTATCTAGTTTATATTACAAAGGAGAATTTTAACTGCTAAGCGCATATGCGTGTATTCATTTAGTTTCATAGTATTATCATCCACTTTCTACAAGTGAATTAACTAGACAGAAATTAAGCAAACTTTACAACACCACACAGGAAATAAATGGAGAAAACAGAATATAAACCTAGGTAATTTGGCTCCAGAATATCTGCTTTTAACTGCTATATATTGATTCAGTTACTAATTGGCAAAATATCCAGACAGTTAGGAAAAAAGTGCAAAGATGGGTCTTCCTTTAAATTTTTAAATCACCTCAAACTTTTGTTTTCTGCTTTGTAAACATAAAACCAATCTTTTGGTGGGATTAAAGAAAGCATCATGGTGCCTGAGTCAACGCTTTAGTATATCTCCTGATGGAAAAACAGGTGTTACTAAGCATGTGTGTGTAAGAGAGTATATTTATGGAACACATCAGAGATTAAACATAATTATTTTTTTCAGAAATTATATGAAATTGAGGGGGCATCAAACTTAAGCAAATAGTGTTTAATTATTTTAAATTAAACTTTGTTGAACAAGACAAAAAGGAAGAAGATAATTTTAACATATACCAATTATTTTCACTTTATGGAAGTCTAAATAAATTCAATTCTTTGGAAGAAAAATGTTTTTCTTTGTAGCTCAGTGCAGCACATTCCTAAATCAGAAATATTTTGTTCTGAAAATAGTGTTAGTAAGATATTTTAAATGCACTGTTTAAACATGTGGATTTTGCTGATTTTATATTTGAAATAAGGCACAGCTCATGCAAAATATTAATTGATTTATAGCCAGCTCAGTTGACTGTGATTCCATGGAGCGCAAATGTACTTACAGTAAGTGTTATGACCTCCCAGGGAAGAGTCCACAATATTGAGCAAAGCAGCATTGAGCAAAACAGCTACTGGAGAAGTACTAACCAATTTCTGCCTAGCTTCTAATGTGTCTGAAGGGAGCTTTTGTTGTGTAGATTATCTTGCTGCTTTTGCTATCATGTCAGATTTTAGCCAGGCTTATAATATTTTCCAATTATGGGGGAGGAAAAAAAAGATGAATAAATGGGACTGTAAAATATTAAGATATGATTGCAGACTAGGAAAGAAAAGAGAGATAGGAGGCCAACCAAATCCCATTTATATACCATGTCAGTCTGCTCTTCCCTTATGTGCCTTACTACCAAATTCCTTCACTTTCTCTCTTCTATCTTCACCATCCCTCAGCTGGCTGGGCTGAAAAGATAAGGACCCATTTCCTTAGGGGAATCAGTTCTTGTAACAGTTAATAAACCCTCTAAGTGCTGAAGCACCCAAGGTAAGGCACCCATATATCTGGAAAGAACAACCTGCCTCACAAGAACCATGGCTTCCCAGAGACATTTGGAAGTTTATTGATTTCAAAAGAATTGAAATCTCGGACATACGTGCTGTTTTCTCTGAGGAGTTTATCAGAGCACTATGACCTTTTTGGCTCTGTGCCTCTTTGGATAACAGAGAGTCATTGTCACGGTTTAAACATTGTGCTGCGAAAGCAAATATCACAGAGGGATTTTAAGAAATCTGAACTTCATCTCTTTTATAGAAATGTTCCCATTATAAATAGTGACAAACTTATGCTGATAATTATCTCTTTTATCTTGTCTCTTCTCTGGTTTTTATGGCCCCAGAATGTGTCTAACTCACCTTTATATCTCTTTAAGTCCTAAGAGGGTGTCCTGCCTTTCGTAGGTTCTCAATATGGAAAGAAGACAGTTCTCTAAAATCCATGTGGCTTTTGAAATATTTCGATAAGAAGCACCAGAATACCAACTTAGAAATGTACTTAAAATCAACTTCTGAATCTTTATTTTTTAATTTGTTTTTAAAACTAATATCAAGCCCACATAATGTGTCTAGCATTCTTGATTACTTTCCTTAAAAAGTTATTTTTGCATTCGGACTACCTTGAAATATTCTTGCCAGTCTCAATATCATTTTAAAAAATGTTGTTGGCTGTGCAACTTGTGGGATCTTAGTTCCCCGACCAGGGATGGAACCCAGGCCCATGGCAGTGAAAGCCCAGAGTCTTAACCACAGGGCTGCCAGGGAATTCCCTCATTATCATTTTTAAAGTGAAGAAATGAAGTACCCAACAATTAAATGTTTTTAACGGTGAACAATAGAATTCAAACCCAGCAAATTGGAACCCAAGATTAGTTTTTCCACTATACTATGCCTAGATCATTTTTTTTCAAATATTTAATTTTAAAAACCAACAAACAATCATATCAAAGAAAGAATTCTGCTTTTTAAATTTTTCATTATATGCATATGTATTTTAAATTTCAGAATAAGAAAATATATTTGTGTGAATAATACAAGTGATGACAGGGGATATGCAACTTAAAATGGTTTTAAAGAATTTTGGGATGTGTGACTCATTCTAAAGTCATACCAGGCAGAAAGCAGAAAACTATAGTGAAAATTATTATCAAAAATCTGCTATCATTAGAGAATTTATTGTGAGTGCTACCTTGCAAGTTTAAAGGTGTCAGGCCAAATTCTGATTTAGAGTAAGAAATACATGTTTGCTTATCTGTTTGATAATTGGTTAATTGATTCAAACTTTCTTGACAATCTTAACTTCGGAAGAGACATGCCATATATTTTTTAGAATGTTTTAAAATTTTAATTAATTTAAATCTGTTGAGTGGTTACATTTTTAATGTGCATCTTTATAGGCATTTCTAGACATTGTAATGATATTTTGGCAAAACTTAACAAATGAAGTTATCATTTGCATGATCTAGAGGATTATTGTGAATGCATTTATAAATTTAAAAAAAATTGTCTCAGGGGTTGCACTGACTGCAGTTAGAAAGATGTGCTTTATTTTCAGAGCAAGCAGGCAAGAGGAATTTTTTTTTTCACACTCTTGTTTATGATGTCCATTGGGTTGATCTTGACACAGATTCTCCAACCTCTGTCTCCTCTACTGTCTCTTCAATAGACAATAAGATAGATGGAATAGTTTAAGATAGGATAGATAGGATAGACTAGGATGGGTGGAAAATAATAGGATAAACTAGACTTGAATAAAATAGGATAAAAATATAGAAGTAGAAGGTATCTAATAAGGAAGGTTAGCATTATTTTGTGAAACATTCATGTAAGTTATATATTCATATCTTATACAGCAGAAGGAATGCTGCCCCAGGAAGTAGAATCTGAGACAAGGTTTAGTGTACAAGAGGAAGTTTATAAGTGAATTCCCTTGGGAGAGGGGTATGAGAGGCACCTGGCAAAGGGAAAAAATACATTGGGCAGATGGAGACATCAAGGTGCAATGCAATTTCAGTGGAAACCGAGGCTGACCCTGCACAGAGTGGTGAAGACATGAAGTCCCTTCAGAACTATACTGAGTATACTGTCTTAATCTCTTTCCCCCGTGTTAATCAGTCATTGGATGCAAGCTGCTCAGGAAATCTTGGGTGAAGTGACTTTTTTCAGCTAAGGTAATTCCCAAAGAGTTTTACTAATATTTGAGGATTGTCTATCAGCAGCATCCCCAGTAGGTCCTTCACTCATGAAGGAAGATCATAGTGGGGTAACACAGCACCTTGTAACAGTTCTAAAATGTAACAGTTCTAAAATGTTCACCTTTTGGATTAACAGGTGTAATGTTCCCTCCAAATTCATGTCCATCTATGATCTCAGAATATGACCTTATTTAGAAATAGAGTCTTTGCAGATGTAATAAAGGTAAGGATTGAGACGAAATCATACTGGCTTAATGTGAGTCCTAAATCCAATGAGAATAACTTTCTAAGACACGGAAAGGACACACAGAGACACAAGGAAGAAGGTCATATGATGATGAAGGCAGAGATTAGAGTTATGTGGTCACAATACAATAAAATGCCTGTCAATACCAGAATTTACAAGAGGTAAAGAAAATTGTTTATCTATAGCCTTTAGAGGAAGTGTGGCCCTGCTGAAAGCTTGATTTTGGACTTCTGGCCTCTTAACTTTTGAGAGAATGAATTTTTGTTGTTTGAAGCCACCAAGTTTTTGGTAATTTGATATGGCAGCCTTAGGCAACTAATAAACATATTTACACCATTTTCTGGTTTCCCTGTCCCTAATCTTAACCAATTATCCCTAACTTTAAAACCAAAATTTTTGTGGAAACTACTGAATCTGATCACAAAAAATAAAATGAGTTTGTGTCTTACTATTAAACTTATTAGATTATATACAGAAATCTTATACAATTTCCATATTTTAATTTTTTAAAGTATTTTTAGCAAGAAAATATACTCAACATGGTAGTTGTAAATTAATATTTTGGCTCTTGATCTTGAGGCAAATGAATTAAGTTTTGCACAAAGAAAACTACTGAGCACAAATCCTTGGCATAGACAAACCTTCATTCTTATATCATAAATACTCAGCAACAAAAACAATAGCATAATAAATTACTTCTAGAGTGTTTTGCATATACCACTACTTAAATGTTTGTTGAAAGGAAGAAGGAAGGGAGAGAGGAAGGAAGAAACGTGAGTAAAAAATGAAGGAAAGAATAAAAGCTAAAAAGGAAGAAAGGATGTATTTTATGATCTATAAAAATACTTAGTGCATCTCCCCATTATAGGAAAATGATGCTGAGAGCTGGGCATAGAAAAAAATGTTAAAGAAAAAAACTTATGGCAAGATTCTGCAGAGACATTTTCCTGATTCTTTACCTTCTTAATTCTTTTTATCTCACTAGTGGGTCACAGGAGATTTCAGGGAAGGTAATCGATCTTTTTTTGTTGTTCCTGGATGGACAGTGTCCATGGTAGAGAAGGATTTCTGAAAGAGAAAAAAATATATATTTTAGATTGAAGTTGAAATATATAATAATAATAATATTAATAATAATGATATATTTGTATAGTAGTTTATAATATCCTTAGTGCCTTTAGAGGCATATGTACATGAAATAACCTATGTAAAAATTTAGCACAACCTATTTGCTCAGGTGGCACCTACTCAGTCTCCTTTATTGCCTCTTTCATGTCAATTCATTTCCTATTTTTGGAAGATGTTTGGGTGTGATTTTCTGCCTTTACATTATATTTCACTGAACTAACTCATATGGCTTAAACATGACTGAAGTCACAGCAAGTAAAGCTCTGTAGATGACACAGATTTTTGTTTGTATGTAGGAAATTTGCTCCTCTGGGACAAAATCACAAATGCACAAATGCTCAGAGTATTCCAACTTCGCCCAGCAGGTGTGGCTTACACTTCCAGAAGACATTTCTCAGGGTGAAGGGCTTTTTTAAAGGATGCTTTTAACTTCTGCTTTTGCCCACAGTGCAGCTTTAAGCAACCAACTTTTCTCTTTCTACTGAAGATGCTACTTGGCTGACCACTGCCAGGTAAGCAATATTCCTATTGGTGGTTGCATAATTCTAAATCCTATTTACCAAAGTAATAGGATCAATCAAATGATTCTTGTCATCGTCTAAATGGACTACTGTCTCATGGTGGGCAACTGGAAAATCCACATTACCCAGTAGCCAGATCACACCCACTAACTCATGTAATCCTTTTTTTTCAAGTTAAAACTCTTGCCTCAAATCCTTGTTTTAAAAATATGCTGATGTAATAAAGGGTACTTGATACAAGTACTTCTCTTCACTCTTGTGTGAGGGAAGGCAATATGTAGGCTATGAATGCTGGTGAGAATAATATGGTTTTGCACAAAAAAACAGGATGGAGAAACCACCAAATGCCTATAGCCAGGAACTAGAGGAAGGCTGTTGGGCTTTGTGGGTTAAACCAAAACTGTTATTTGAATATCAATAATCCAGCACTGTGATTTCCACTGGGAATGAAAGACATGCTTACTTGCCCTTACCAAATGTGTCAGAGACATAGAATATTCATCTAAAGTTGTTGTTCCTAAAACACTTCACCGAGGCCAGGCATCTTTTCAGTGGACTGAGATGCTTTCCTCTACAGAGCAGAGTAAGTATGGCTGCCTGTTCCACTATTTTGTCAGGTCCATTGTGGTGATACATTTCTTCCTTTTATAGTTGAAGCTGTGGTGGTGCTCCTCTTCAGAAAGCCACTGTAATTCTACTAGAAAATAATTTCCATGAGAGCAGAGAAGAGATCTATTTTGTTTACTGCTGTATTCCCAGGGCTTAGAACAGCACCTGGCATAAAATAGGAAGTTAATATACATATGATAGATGAATAACTTCTGTCAGGACTAAAGAAGCGTACTTATACAAAGTCTGCTCCAAATTTGGGGTAATCAATACTTATCCTAAAATACACACTTGACTCATAAAACCTTCACAATGCAATCTGAATAAAGGAGGTGCTATCATTTGAATTATTTTATCCATGATTCAGAAAGTAGTTATTTTCTTCATATTTCTTATTTGCTGAGCACCGTGTATGGTGCTATGATGGCTGCAATAGAAATATTAAGCTTGGTCCCTGCAGTATGTAGCTTATAATTCAATTGCAAGTACAAGAATGAAACTTGAAAAGTATTGGTATAAATAAAGACTTTTTAAGTAAGTGCCTAATGGAGGCATAGATTGGTTTGACAGATGTGGGGGGGGGCGGCGGATAATCCCGATTTTACCTCAAGGAAGGATTTGACCAGTTGCTGGGAATGTGGTCAGGAGACAGCCTCCAGCTGTTGGCCCCTTCAGTTTGCCTGAGGGTTTGCCTCAACAGCAGAGAGACACCTCACTGGGGGTTACTCCATGGCTTTGATGGCCCATATCTGGCAACTGGGTGAGTCAAGCAAACAAATATTTGGCATTTTGGAGCAACATGGGACAATGCTGATAGGCAAGGCTCAGTCCAGATTCTCCCAGGAGGTTGGCCAATGCTTTCTTGGGCCTGCATTGCAATTCAATTTCTTCTCTTGTCCAACTCTTCTTCTCTCCCCTCCCTTCCACAAGTGTTGATCTCCAACAAATGCTCATCTCCATCTCTGTCTCCTGCTAGAAAACATAACCTGTGACCTTTAGAATAGCTCAAGGCTATAATGAGAGGTTTCAAACAAGCAAGCAAACAAAAAAAACTTGATAGCATAAAAGGCCAATGGATTTGACAATGAGAGCGTTTCTGGGGGAGCGATATTCAGAAAATGATGGTAAAACTATGCGTTGAACACAGACTCTGTGCCTTGCCCTGTGCTAAATGGTTTATACAGTTTATACATATTATTTCATGTAATATCCAAAACAACACAATAAGTCATGCATTAATATTCATGTATTATGGATGAGGAAAGTTATGCATAGAGAAGACAACTAATTTTCCTATGTTAGTGAGTGACAGAGTTGTTCCTAAAACCTGGTTTGATGAATTCAGACTTAATTCTTTTAACTAGTTTTAAGTTCAAGTTGGAAGTAGTGACCAGAAAATTTAAAGGATAACCATTATTTACAGGACGTATAGAAAAGAGGTTTAATAGAACGCTCTCAGATGGGGGCTTATTGTTTTTCATATCCTCATTTCTCATCTCCTTATAGTATAGGGTCTTGCTATTGGGTTAGCAATTTTTTCTGGATACTTCCTTGCTACTTTTAGACTGCTTCTTGCAAAAACCTTTTGAAGATTACATCTCCTAATAATACTGATTCCATCCCATCCTCACCACTTTTCCTTCATACCCTTTGGTACCTGGATCATAGGTTAGCTTCAACCCTTCGTTTTAACGATTGGCAACATTAAGAGGTAGGCAAAGAGACCACCTTTGAAAGTATGGGTTTCCATAACCTTTTCTTTTCACCCACTTCTGCTCTTTTCTACTCAAGCAATCTATTCTTAGGATAACATCCTAAACTATCTCACTATCTAAAGATGTAACATCTTTCATATCTCAAAATCTGATATTCCTCTGACTGATTCTAAATAACTACTCTTTCAAAGTCCGCATACTCCTCCTACTAAAGTTGGTGTTCAGATTAACATTACCAAAATAGCACTTTAATTTCCTGTTTTCAACTTAAAAAAAAATCCATCTAACTTCATTTTCCTTCCAATTTAACCTAGAAAGTCTGCTAGTCATTTCAATGATATTCTCACTAGCATCCTTTATTCTTATATTTTTAAGGGTGTGTATTTTTTATGTGCAGCCTCTAAATGGCCAGTGCTATGTCAACCAAACACAATTGTTTTCTGTGATGCAAGGATGAGGCCTAAAAATAACCCTATTGCTCACTCAAGGTTTATTGGAAGAGTGAACTATCAAGACTCCTTCAAGCAGAAGAGCTGCACTCAAGCTAGATTTTCCATGGAGTCAATGTTTTTCTCCTCCTTGGCTCAATTTTTCTCTCTTCTAGAGCATTGTGATGAGAGCCAGATGTCACCCTACTTGAGCCTGGTGCCCTCAATGTGTTGACTATGAAGAAGTAATCTTTCACACATTTTTTCCTGGGGTTCCTACTGCTGCATATCTGATATTTTTCACTGGCTAGTCTCTCAACATTGCTCAGCAAATATTTTGCTCAGCTTTAACCAACTGCATTCCTGATTCCCTATAATGTCTGCTTTAGAAGTCTAAAATCCTCTAAATTTCAACACTATTTCAGCTTAATAAATTCCTTCCCTGACTTCCCTGGTGGTACAGTCTTTAAGAATCCGCCTGCCAATGCAGGGGACGTGGGTTTGATCCCTGGTCTGGGAAAATCCCACATGCCCCGGGGCAACTAAGCCCACGCGCCACAACTACGGAAGCCCACGTGCTCTAGAGCCCGTGCTCTGCAACAAGAGAAGCCACCGCAGGGAGAAGCCCGCTCACCACAACGAAGAGTAGCTCCTGCTCGCCACAACCAGAGAAAGCCCGCACTCAGCAAAGAAGACCCAGCACAGCCAAAAAGAAAACAAAAAAAAAAATCCTTCCCTTTTTTTATTACACACACACGTACACACTCATCAATACATACCCTTACTTCTCCATTCCTTTATCATTACTCAGCTCTAACATGAAGCCTTCCACTGTCGCCTTGATCCTAATTCCAGCTACCTAGCCCATGAGCATTGCAATAAAGACCATAATATTTTTGCTCCAACAAAATTGCACTTAAACATCCTTTCTGAGATGTGTTAGCTATGTGATCTTGGTCATATAGTAAATGTTTCAGTTTCCTCTTTGGAAAACTGAAAGTACTAATAACTACTCTGGAGGAAGATTAAAAGAGATAAAATATGTAAAGTGCATGTCCTTCACTTACCTTAACCCTACCAAAAAAAAAAAGAAAGTCTTATTTTTAACAGATAATTCTTTGGCTCACAACACTCTCCAATTGTATAATTCCTTCCTTTCTGTCTTTTCTTTCATTGCTAAACCCCTGAAATCCTAGTATTTATTTGCTTATTGTGCTCACTGCACTCATGGCCTCATCTCCAATTGTTTCCTCCTTTTCCCATTGTTTTGTGCTCAGTCCTGACTTTCTAATGACTAATACATGTGACCTCATCTCAGTTCACATTCTATTTTGCCATATTGTAATATTTACAAACATTGACCACATTGTCTTAAAATCGTCCTTTCCCAAGTTTTCCAAGACCATTTTCTTTTCTAACTCTTCATCTACTTCTCTGAGCTCTCTTTGCCATTCTCTTTTGTTAGCTACTTTCCCTTGTGTATGTGTGTCCCCTGGAAGTACTATTGTCCTTGTTTGTCCCTTGTTGTAGTCGATGTCTGTGAGCTAATCACTAAGGACAAGGCTTCTCTTTCTTAACTTGAAAATGTCCCTGCATGCACTTTGTTTTGTTGGGTTGGTTTGCCCATGTGGTGAACTATTGGTTTTACCATCATTTTAGATGGTAACTAGGATAGGTTTTAGAAACCCTAACTAGATAACCCAAAATCAAATGTATAATCTAATAAAACTCTTTTATCAAAGGATTTCTTGTGTAACCCAACTCTATAAAGAAATAAAAAGGGTAGAAAAGAAAAAATAAACAGTAAAGGAGAAAACAAGCATAGTTCTATAATTCTATAGTTTACTCTCTGAATGCTCTGAATTGCTGTGTGTGTGTTTGTTTTGTAAAATTGCAAGAAAAAGAGGCTATACTCTTCATGATGTTCATAATACCTTAAACCTTTATCCTCTCGAATTCTTCTGAAAAGGCTCTGTGTGTTCTAAAGATGTTAAAATAACACTCTACTATTCACTATAAGAGCAAAATGAGTATGTAGGAAAGAAAGAAAGGACATGTTTTTTATTTGACTTTTCCCGAATAAAAAAAGTCTCTAAAATGTCACAAGCACATAAATGCATATCCCTGACTCTGAAGAGATCTTATTCATTGTTCCCACAATTTGCATCTATTTGACTAGTTTATGAATCCTTAATTAAGACTTTGTTCACAAAAAGTAATATTTGGTGAATCTAATTACTTCTTGATTTAACTTTAAAAAAAAATCTTGCCTCTGTTTTCTCTCTCTTACTTTTTCTCACACCTGAACTTCCACCTTCATATTACACAACCGGTATTGCCTAAAATCTACCTCTTCTACTAAAGCTGTCTTTTCCCACATCAACATCTTGTGCCTCACTTCCGGCCACTCTGCATTTTATCCGGTGCTCTGCTCCATGGTCCTTCTGTGACTCTGGCCTGCCTCTCCAACAGCTTCCATGGGGTAGCTCATAGCTTCTCTCCCTCCTCCCCCACACAGCCACCTTCTGGCAGAATCTTCCCTCAAGTACTCAGTGCTGCTGCTTAGAAACAGAAACTTATACAGTGAATAAAAACTACAATACAAATCTTACAGCCACGAAGTATAGGATATATCAGATATTCAGAATGCAATAGTATTTAATTTTTTTAACGCCTTCAGAAGAGATTAGACTTGTATCGTTAGCTAAGAATCAGATAAAGGGAGACATCACATTTGAGATGGCTTTGCAACAGTTCTTTTTGTTACCAAAAGTGGGTTCTGGCTGCTCACCACTCAGAAGCCAAAAAAAGAGGCAAGATTGGTGGAAAGGAAAGTTTGCCTTATTTTGTAGGCTGGCAACTGGGGTGGGAGTGGGAAGGATAGACTCATGTCCAAAGGCCACCTCCCGCCTCACCCCTGCACAGTCAGGGGGCAAGAGCTTTTATAGATGGAGGGAAGGGGCTACACATAGAAACAGCACAGTCAGCTCTGACAGTCATCTTGAAATTGGTCATGCAGTGGTCTGACCAGCGTCATCTTGATTGTTTTAACTATAGTTAGTCTTTATTTCCAGAGGTGGTTTGTTCTCACTTCTTTGAGTCTAGTTCTCAGAATTGTGGCAGCTTAGGTCATGGCTACAGTCTGGTCATCATGTAGTTAACTTCTTCCACTTGATGGGGATTTCAGTATCTGCAAGACAAAGACAGCTTGCAGGATATGGCTCAGGATATTATCTATAGCCCATGAGAAGGAGCTAAAGGCCCCTGTCTTTGTTTCATGACTATTATTATTTGGTCTCGTTTGCCCATTTTCCTTTGCTTCTGCATTTTCTCAGTTCTCTGATTAAACTTATTCTTTGGCTAAAGTTTTTCTACAGACAAAAGACAGGCAGAGGACATGGGGTAAGGGGAGGACCATAGGGTCCTGCTTTGTTTCATTTTCTCTGCCTGAAATGATTTTTCCTTAGATATCTATTTGGTTCATTCCTTCATTTCCTTCACCTATTTGCTCAAATCTTAACTTGTCAATGAGATCCACTCTGACTGCTCTGTTTAATACTTTACCCTGTTCCTGTTGCCCCCTCTGGCATTCTGGATTATCTTCACCTTGCTCTAATTTTTTTTTTTTTTAATTTTCCCCATAGGACTTAAAATCTGATAATATATTAGATCATCAATTTACTATATTTTTCATTCTTATTTTAAAGTCTTTGCTATAAAACTTAGCTCAAGCAAAGCAGACACTTTTGTTTTGTTGGATCCCAAACACAAAAAAACCTGGAAATAGTGGACACTTAAAAAATATTCTAACAATGAATGTAAAAAAGGAAGGAAAGAGGAAGAAACCTAGGGAGGGAGAGAAGGATAGAAGGAAGGAATGAACAAAGGACAGCAATTATAAGCCAACTAAATGAGTCATTTTCCTCTCTCTGCAACTTTAATGCATATTTATTTCAGTTCACTTCAACAAGTGTTTGCTGAATACCACCATAATTTAGGTATTACTGAGTGTCACACTACATAGATAAATGATATATTCATCCTCAGTTAAAGAAGTTTGTAATGATTTTGGAGTACCACTGTCTCTTTATAATGCATTAAAGTATTATAGATGTTGGAATATTGTGTAGTGGGAATGCTATGATAAATTTGCACTTTAACCTATCCTAGTTGCTTCTAGATAATACAGTGGCTGGGATGGCAGTGCTGTGTGAAGTGCAACAACAGAGAAAGGGAGACCAGTTAAGAGGCTTATGCAATAGTCAGGTTAAGGAAGATGTGTGTCTGAACTAGAGCAGTAGTAGTAGTGACAGGAAGAAAAAGGTGGATTTCTGAAGTATTTAGGAGATAAAATCAGAGGAACAGGGTGAATGATTAAGGATGAAAGATTTGCTGGTAGTAAGTCATGGATTTACAAATAAGCAAATTAAATCAATTCATCATTGTGGCAACCATGATTTAATACTGTTACACGAAAGTAGAAGAGATAAACACAATCCAGTGATCAGAGAGAAAGCATTAGGAGAACGTGATACAGAGAAATCCCAGTTTAGAATGTTCCTAGTGCTTCTAGCCACTGAAAGTTAACTGATGCTATCAAAACCAGGTATTGTGAAGGAATCAGGGGAAGTGTCAGCTCAAAGCACCAACAGTTATTCAGCTTTGTTTTATGTTTATGTATTTGATTTACTCTAAGACAAATTACTAACATTTTTTTTAAATTCCCAGAGTGATAAGAAAGGAGAATATGCCAATTCAACCCATTTTCCATGAGACCAAAGACCTTGGGAAATAAGTTGGAAAAAAAATGCATGAAAATTGTTGCACCTGTTTAAAACAAGAATGCCATTGAAAGGTTCAACACATTAACTTACATGATTTAACACATGTCTGTTAGTGACATAGCGCATAATTCATCACTCCACGAGAATGGGCATATCTCCATGTTTGCTTCTCTGGCCCTAGCATCTAGCTCAGGTCTTGGCAGTGATAGGATCTCAATAAATCTTCTGATGGCTGAATAAATGAATGAGTAGAAAGATTATTAACGACGTGGATTTTGGAATCAGAGGGAAATGTTTTAAATCCTAGAACTGCCAACTACTAGCTGAGACAGCTGCTTTATTTTCTAAGCTCAGTGTCCTCATATGTAAAATGGAAAAAAATAATAACTCTGCCTCACAGGGTTGCTGACATTTAAAGATAATAATCAATTATTATTTAAAACGCTTAGCACAGTGACTACAAGGTAGTGAGTATTCAATAAATATTAATAATTATTATGTTTCTGTTTGTGTGCCAGGTAGATTTTTAAGCCACAAATAAATTTGAATTTTTAAGGCAGCCTTCAAAAATGGTTACCATTGCGTACTTAGTAAGCCAGAGGGCAAATCCCTTTAATGGAGTGTCCGTGAAGAAAACACATCTTCAACTCCTATTCCTATAAATCCTCAGTTGCATCATTTCACCATTTTTTCTCTTTTTGACTTCTCTTAATCAGGATAAGAAATATGTCATATAATGAAATGTTAAATATGAAATTATTTGCCTTCTAGTGGAAAGTGCTGAGAAGTGACCAGTCATTTTTTTAAAATAGTTTGTTCTTTTAGAGAATGTGGTTGAATTATATTTATGCAAGAAATATATTCAATAGCTTCTACAAACTTAGAGGTGTCTTAGAAGTGTAATACAAGTTTCACTGTACTCCCTAGAAATTGATGGGATCCCACATAGCAAATGTGAGTTCAATATTCTTTAAGAAATTTCCACAATCACAATAAACCTAGAACACATTAAAGCTGTTAATGAGATGGGTTAAAAACTGCATGATCAGGTACCATCTTCCTATTAAAAAGTCATATTTATTAACAAGGCAGGTCTGGAGGATAACATAAGAGAAACTAGTGTTAGACTCACTGACCACCTGGTGGCTCAAGTACAAGATCTAGACCAAGAAATATAAGAAGCACTAAAGAGCTCTGGTAAAGGGAATGAAGCCTAGCAGCTAAAATGGACTCATAAGAACAAATCCTACTTATTTTATTCATTCATCCATTCAAGCACTTTGTTATGTGGTCTGTCATGCCACCCATACTAATCAAATGCCGAATAAGTGTCAGACCTTTTGCTAGATACTGTCAATTGTAGGTAATGGTTAAGAGGTCTTCTATCCAACTAATGAATTAATGCAGTCATCCAGCTAACTTGACTCTTCTGTGAAGTTATTAATAATTAGAGCTACCTGATTACTAGTGTTAGCTACATGACTAAATTCTGAATTCTGATAAGCAATAGTTTTGTTTTTGCAAAAAATGAATAAAAAATACATGATATACTGAGAACAGATACTCAAGAGGCAGAGAATTCCCTCTGAGTGTTCTGAAGGATATTCTAAATAAATACATACATACATACATACATACGTAAACAGAGTAGGGAAATATTTTATGTTTAGGAGGTGTTGCCTAAAAGCAGGAAAACTTTCCTAAAATACTTTCCTTAAAATTCCTTTTGCTACTATGGATTATTGATTTGAAAACTTGACATTAGGACTCCTGTAGAATATTTTTTTAAGGTAGTGTTTTGCCAAGAATTCTAAGGAAGAGTACTAAGGCCAGCCATGCATATTGCAACAATTGATATTTATAATTCTCACTCAGGCTTCAACTGTATGTAGGAAAACATTCTTATCTATCAGATTATTATTCTGTCCTTCACTGCTAGATATGGGGTTCAGAATTAGAATCCTTCTCAACCCCGCAAAATTAAAGATAAATCTTATTTGTCTCTCAGTTCAATAAATAGAAGAGCTAACTATGTTATTGATATAATCCATCATTGATTTTGGTGATATCTTATCAAGGTAAATGAGCTTATATATTTAATATAGAGAACCATGTAAAATTCATTGTTCAATACTTAAAAAATTAATACTAAATGCAATTTTTGATTGAATATTTCAATAGTATGTTACAATGTGTGTGTGTGTGTGTTTAAGGTTAGAATGAAGGTAAAAAGCAATGACTTTACTAAAATGTTTGTAATTTTTATATAAGCCATGTCTATGATTATTTGAAAGACATAAGAAAAATGACTTGGATAATATATGCAAATTCTCTTGCCCTTCTTGGAGAAAAGATAAAATGTAAAGCTTGGAATTAATTCTTTCAAGCATTAAGTTTCCTACATAACTAACATTTTAATGCTAAAATGTATTTACTTCTATAAAACATTATTGTCTAAATGAAAGAATAAGTGTTTAAAACATAAATCAAATACCAAGTTTCTGTGATTAATATTCAGCAATTTCTAAAATAAATTTTGACAAAGCAGGTAGACAATAATCAGAAAACAAATCTATTGTATAACTTCATTCTTGAAACCAATGAAATATTAGGAATTCAAGTTGCATTTCAAAGTGGGGATGGGGCGGGTACTGCACATATATAGTCAATTAACCAGTCAATCAATGTGTATGTGTTACATATATTCTATGTCATGTTTGTCAAAGTAGAGGCCAAAAACTGCCTAAATCAATGGCAAAGTTTGTAGTAAAGGGTCAGATTCATCTACTTCATTCTCAGGTAGGCAATCTTAGAAGGAACAATATTCATTAAGTACTTATGTATGATATATAGTTTTGTTCCTCCTTAATAAATGCCTTTCAAATAGAAATTGTAGCTATTTTAGTAACATTTACTGTAAACTCTAGATACTTGAAAAACATGCAGAGAGGTTATCAACTAGTGGGAGAAATTATAATACAGAGCTTGGAAGAAACTCTGATTGTCTGCTTGGAGGTTCAGGTTTTGTTAAGTCTGTGTTAGCTTAGATATACATTACAATAGAAAAATACAAGTATTAGACATTGGAAAAACTAGCTTAATTAGCAATTTCAGGTGAAAATGCCTGATAATCTACATATCTTATTTGTATCTGATGTAACACTGATGAATAATCAACTCTGAGAAGCCCTAATGTGACAAAACTTTGATAAGATCTGACCACTGAATAGAATGCTATTACCATCTAATTGTGTAACCCTTGGACAAAAGTTACTTAACTGTTGTGGTCCTTAGTTTATTTATCTATTAAATTAGAGTGTTGGGCTAAAAATGATCTTCAAATATCTCTCAATACTTAAACGGGTTATGAAAACAATTTCGTGTATTGTGACAAACATTGTTAAGAATAAGATAGAGTAGAATAAAAGAGAAAATATCATAGGGCATCACATATACTAAAGGTAAATGCTACATAATGAAACTTTATTTTGGTTGTGTGTAAATAAGTACACTGGGGTATGATTTTGTTTACAGTGAGTTATGGTCAAAAATTTCAAAAACACTTGACTAGATGATTTCTAAAATTCTTTTCATTTGAAAATATTAAAAATAGCATTTCTTTCCCTGGGCTAGGGACTTCAAGTGCAGAATCACCAAAGGGTTTAAAGAGGAAAATCAATCTACATATCTTTTCTATATCTGATATGTATTGTAATAAATCAAGTAGAAAACTGCAAAAATTAGATTATTAAAAAATTGCCCAATTCAAGATCAATATATTTCTCTATGCTAGAAGTAACAAATGAAAAAAATCTAAGGAATAAATAGTATCTATTTTAATGGTAAATGAAATATGAAACATTCATTAATATACAGGGCATTATATAGGTATTATTTAAATTAAAATAACTGTTTTAAAAAGAAAATAAATAGAACAAAATAAAAATACTTAGGAAAATATGAAAATGTCTAGCTCAAATTATATTAGAACATGAATGAATCAACAATAATTCAAATATTACATCAGAAATCAGTGGAACAGAAAGTCAAGAAATAAACATATAACACATACACAAATATACACACAGATATACAATTTAATAAAGAATATATTATACCACCCTGAAGCAGTGATTCTCAGCCTTAGCTTCATATTGTAATCACCTGGGGAGCTTTAAAAAGTACTGATGTTTGGATGCCAACCCCAGAGATTCCAGTTTAATTGCTCTGGGGTGTGGCTTAGGTATTGGGAATTTTGAAACCTCCCCAAATAATTACATATAATATTCAACCAAAGTTGAGAATTATTGCTTAAAGGAATTGATGCCTTTATTTACAATCACACATCAAAATTTGAACTTTGACAACAAACCCTCCAGGTGCATAAAATGAACTAGATCACATATTCTAATTAATCTTGATTGTCACCTTCATGGATTTTTCTCTCCCCAGTTGTCATTATCAATTATAACTTCTAAGCATAGTTGAGACAAACCAGAGTTTAAAAAAATTCATTACTTTGATATATAATGAAGAAGAACAAAGAAATTTGAATAGTACATAAAATATATGTATTTCAAGGAGAAATTTTTTGAATCACCTATATTTAACTTGTAACTAAAGCCCATGGGCTTAGTCCTATTTCATTCTTTATTCCCCATATCTCCTTGGCACTTGACACTTTTCAATCAAGGCCAAGGGAATATATATCTTTGCCCACTGTGGGTCTTTTCACTCTGCTCAGTTTTTCATTTCTCCTAATATTCATGCTTCTTTTCAGGGGCATCAAGTAAAACATATCAATGGAGATATTTTTATGCATTGAACATGTTTATTCTCATTATGAGATCAGTAGTATAATATCATGCCCATCAAATTCTTATAAGCATGCACACACACACACACACACACAAACACATTTGGATTTTTAAAAACTAAATGTAAGAATAGCTTAGAATGCCTTCAAAATGGGAGAGGTTAAGAAAAACTAGTTTTAATAAATGCTGGAGAGGGTGTGCAGAAAAGGGAACCCTCCTGCACTGTTGGTGGGAATGTAAATTAATACAGCCACTATGGAGAACAGTATGGACGTTCCTTAAAAAACTACAAATAGAACTACCATACGACCCAGCAATCCCACTACTGGGCATATACCCTGAGAAAACCATAATTCAAAAAGAGTCATGTACCAAAATGTTCATTGCAGCTCTATTTACAATAGCCAGGACATGGAAGCAACCTAAGTGTCCATCAACAGATGAATGGATAAAGAAGATGTGG
>NC_041220.1:89445146-89515476 GCF_002837175.3 Physeter macrocephalus | reverse complement strand
CACTACCAAATGTAAAATAGATAGCTAGTGGGAAGCAGCTGCATAGCACAGGGAGATCAGCTCGGTGCTTTGTGACCACCTAGAGGGGTGGGATAGGGAGGGTGGGAGGGAGGGAGATGCAAGAGGGAAGAGATATGGGGACATATATATATGTATAACTGATTCACTTTGTTATAAAGCAGAAACTAACACACCATTGTAAAGCAAATATACTCCAATAAAGATGTTAAAAAAAAAAAAAAGAAAAACTAGTTTTCCACAAAAACCATAAAAAGGTTTTAAGCAAATGATGGATAATAATCATTAGTGTTGTTTATTGGAGATCAGTTAGGAAGGAGGTCAGCCATGTTCCTACTCCACACTAAAATAAATTACAATAATATTAAAATTCAATGGAAAGAATAGAAATATCAAATATTAAACTAAGGGAAATTGCAGAAGGATTTAAGGATAATAATCAATTGATCTTAACATAGGGAGACAAACAGGACTATACAAATTGGCCAATATAGTCACTCGAGCCCTTACAAATAGAAAAAGATGGCAGAAGAACTGTGTAAAAAAGTGAGGCAGAAGTCCAAATGTGAGAGGTAACTGATCAGCTGTTGCTGGCTTTGAAGGGGGCCGTGAGCCAGGGAACATGGGTGAGACTCTAGAATCTAAGAACAATCCCTGGTTTACATCCAACATGGAAGGGGAACTCAGTCTAACTATACAGAAGTGAATTGTGACATCAACCTGAATAGACTGGAAGCATGAAATGAACACAGTTCTGCCAACACTTTGATTCCCGCTTTGTGAACTCTAAGCATACAACTGACTGGGCCACACAGTGCACAGACTTCTGACCCATGTAAACCACAAAATAATAAATAAGTGTTGTTTTAAGTTACTAAATGTGTGGTAATTTGTTATGGCAGCAACAGAAAAGTAATACAACACCTTTCTACCTCATTCTATACAGAGTAACTAAAGTAATCTCAATGGCTCCCACCTGTCCCCAGATGAAGTTCCTCAAATGAATTATAAAGCACTTCATGATCTGATCCTCACTTATCTCTTCAGTTTGTTCTTATTCATGACCACCTCCCAATGTCTAATTCCTGATGTATTTTTTCTTCATATAGCTTATAACTCTCTTTTTTCCCAAGTTCTCAACTCTTTCTCAATTTGCCAACTTTGGATACACTGCTAATCTTTTATCTCCTGGTTTATATATTCTGTGGAAACTTAGGGACTGGGTTAGGTTTAACATTTTTATTAACTATTATATAATCTGCATCTAGCATCATAGTACTTTTATCATTCAGAATTATAAATGTCTGTTTGCTTATTTATAGTTTCTGTAGACCTATCTCTAATTCCTATAAACTGAAAGCGTATTGACTTATTCACTCATTTATACTGTTAAACCAAATAACATGATACTCCAGTTGATAATATTCTGGAAGATAAGGAACGAAGGAAATGGTGTTACCAGAGATGATTTTTCTGTGGAAATGATATTTAAGAAGAGATTTAAAGTATTAGAAAGGACCAGCCATTGGAATCATTGTGGAAATGGGGACTGGCAAAAGGGATGATACTCTACATAGGTTGGGAGGCAAAAATATCTGAGATTAAATCTTGAGTTCTTGTTGATTTCTAGAATAGAATTTGTATTTTATTCTTATTTTAATGAAAATGATTAAAGGTAGTGATGGGCTATATAGAGAGTGGTTTGGAGGACACATGATAGGAGAGTTTGAATTTATTTCCTTAGTCTCAGAGAGGATATTAGTGATAGGTCTAAAGTGTTGGCCATGGACAAAGAAAAATGAATTTGGATTAAATCAAAGGAACTTACTGATGTTTTAATGTGTGCATAATGGAGAAGAGTAGATCATTGTGGGCTTGCTGTTCACAGTTATATACCCAACACATAACATAATTCCCATCACAAAGTTGGCACTCAATAAATAATTATTGAAAGAATGAATGAATGGGGGAAACATAACAAAATGCTTATGAGACTAAAAAGGGATTTCTTTGAGGAAAGGAAATATATGTCATCTTTGTTGGCATAAATTACACAAAGCAGAATCCCTTTCACATATTTGGTGTTCAATAGATGTCTATGAAAGGAATACATACTTTTTTTGCAGAGTTAAATGTTACCTCAGTTCCAAATATTTCTTCTCACTTTCTTTGTTAATGCCTTTTGTCAAACTTGATTCATAAAATGAAAATACATATGTTAGCAAGCATTACCTAGTTTCTTTGACGTAATGGGTATTTAATAAAACATGATAAAAAGCTGAGTAATTCTGATGCAATGCCATTTTCTTTTTGATACCTGTTACATCGATTAATTTTCTCATTTGCTCTTTTAAAGTGTGAAAGTTGTAAACAGTGTACATTTTAATCATAATTTTTATTTTGTTTCCAATTTTCAGAGTCAAAGACAGAATTCTAAGTAAATAGTTGAGCAATATTTGAATATTGCAATGACTAAAAAATATTTATAATTAAAGTCTAATTTATCTAATTTACTATTAGATAAAGTAATGTTAATATTTCTAAAGAGATTGAGAACCATTTCTTCAATAATTTAATTAACATTTTTTAAAAACTATTTTTTACTTAAATGGACTTAGTTTTTCTTGGTTTAAGATTTAAACAGCAACTAATTTTTGCTTTTTAGGTAAAATGTCTGTTAACAATTTTTAGCAATTAGTAGGCTGCAAATTTTTACTTATCAATATAAAATATCTAGTTGTGTTGTCACAACTAGTGGGAGAGAGGGTAGTTTTCATTCAATTTTGGAATAAGTAGGAGATGATAAAAAAGAGAACATTTCATGGTGGATTTTGATTAGTAAGATCAATCTATATACACGACATTTATGGACCCACACAGACACACACACCCACACAAACACATAGATTTGTGTTCTAAAACCCTATTTACACTACATTCTAAATGCAGATTACAGGTTCAAATATTTGAAAGCCATCTTTTAAAGATTAAAAACATTAATGTAAAAAGTTTTTTTACCTAAGGAGGCAAAGGAAGCAACAAGCACAAAAAAAAAAAAGGGTATTGATATTGCAGAGAGCAGTGAGAACTCATCTCTACCCATGATGAGAGGTATAAAGGTCAATAAGTTTCAAGATTTAAGTCTTCAATATGGATAGAACTGTGTCATGTGGCCAAGGAAGAGGAGAATGCTTTCTAGTAGAGCAAGTATAATATGCAGAACCAATGATGTAGTAAAGCACGCTAGTTGAAAGTACTTTAGTAATAAATAGATTTTTGCAGATGTACATGAGAGAGTATATGAAGAAGGGGGTGACCCATATGGAGGCAAAAAGACCTAGTGGCTCTAATATGTCATTCTAATAAATGCTGCCTTGGATCTTTGTGATCTGGGAAGCTGCTGAAGGATATTAAAAGGTAGAGTTCAGGATCTGAACAGATTTTTAGGGATATTATCCTGGTGGTGTGAGATAGTACAGAAAAGCTATAGTCTGTGTCTGCACAGAGTGTATTACTCCCAGGAGGTACCTAAGAGTAAACGCTGGCTTTAATTAGAACAAAAGAATATGTTCCTGTTCTATTTGTTTGAGACAAATATACCTAC
Source organism: Physeter macrocephalus (assembly GCF_002837175.3). Classification (NCBI taxonomy): domain Eukaryota; kingdom Metazoa; phylum Chordata; class Mammalia; order Artiodactyla; family Physeteridae; genus Physeter; species Physeter macrocephalus. The sequence goes on along the minus strand of NC_041220.1, from coordinate 89,511,854 downwards.
AATAACTGAGGATGAAAGCAATGCCCTACCACCCCCTTCTGAGAATAACAGCAATGTTCTGTGATTCTCTTCTCTTTCCATCCTTCAAGACAATCAGTATTTATAAAGGTGGAAGTACAAAGAACAGTTTTAGAGTCAAATTGACAGGGGGAGGCTTCAAACTTGAAGGAAACATCATCAATAAGGGCATCTAAATCCAATTTTTTAGATCCAGTTTCTCTCTTTCTCTCCCTCTCTTTCTGATAATTTGAATAGTCCCAGGGTATAGAAAGACAGTCCCCTGTAAGGATATTAAAATGTTATTTAAGAAAAAATAGAAAGAAATGTTCATTTTGTTTTGTTTGACAATAAAGTATTATTTAATTCAATAAAGTTTCATGAGTTCCTATCAGGTATTAATAGTCTTCTAAATTGTGAGGTACAATGATGATGAAGAATATACTCAATTTTCAGTAGCATGAATCTGAGTGAGAAAAAATAACTAATGGCTTTTAATTGCCAGACTGTAAAAGAACATAAGAAAGAGATTTAAATAATTTTCTTTCAGACTATATGTATGCTTCTTGAGGAAAGGGTGGTATAAATTATGACCAATGGGATCTGGGAAGCCTTCTTAGAGGAAGTAGACTTTGTGGGAAATACTTAGGACTGTGGAGGATTGGGAGTGTGGTCACAGCATCTTTTGATGAAGTAATCTTGGAATGTCAAGGTGGTGACTGTGCTGAGAATCAGTGAAAATTTTTTGAACATTCTGGTGTCATCAAAAAATTTATCTTTCTATAAAATCATGCTCTTGATCATGCTTAGACTGTACTAGCATGAGGATGCTGGAATAAATCGTCCTGAATCACAACTTCCTTCAGATTTGCTAGCCCCTCCTTTCACTTTTTTCTTTACCTATATCTTATTTATAATTCATTCATTTATTCATCAGATTGAAGGGTTTTATTGCAAGTTATCACAAATACAGATTTAAATAATTTAAAGGGATTCTTTGGATTACATTACTAAAACATTCAGAGGTAAAGAAGTCTTCAAGCTATGTTTAATCTCATTGTTCAAGTCATACTAATCTTTTTTTTTCTCAATTTTTTAGCTCATTCTCCTTGAAGTGGATCCTAATCTCATATAACTTTCTATTCATGGTTTTGAATTGTTTCCTAAGGTCTCAGCTCTAGATAGTTCCATGTTCAATGGATACTTCTACATATATATTCCATCGATAGAGCCTCATTTCCCCTGACCATCCAAAAACAAAACAAACAAACAAACAAAAAACAAAAAAATCCCTCCAACCTTTGGTCTGATTAGATCAATTTAGATCAGGTGCTCTTCCCTAACATTAAACCAGGGTCTTCAATATCTGTACTATTGATATTTTAGCCAGACAGTTCTTTCATGGAGAAAGGGATGGTCCTCTGCATTGTAGATGTGTGGTAACATCCCTGGCCTTTACCCACTAGATGCCAGTAGCAACTCACGCCACTGCCTCTCCTTCACACACACACACACACACACACACACACACACACACACACACACACACAGAGTCACACACACACACACGTCCCCAAATATTTCTGAAGGTCTCTGGAGGGCAAAAATTCTCCTAGTTGAGAACCACTAAATTAGGCTGAAAGAGTTAAGTCTGAACCCTAAGCTAGGAGTAGAGAGGGATTCCCCAGAAGCCAAGTCCTGGGAAGATAATGGTATAGAAATTCTGTAATTTTTGTTTGAGGACCATTAAGAGAGAGGGAGAAAGATTCTAGTAGCCAAATAGAGAAATTATTCGCTAAAAATACATTTTTCTGTTCATTCATTGAACAGATATGAATTACAAACCTATTATGTATGTGATAAGATGATAGAAAAATTGAAGAGTGAGATAAGTCTAGTATCCATGCCTAATGGCCCATACTGTCTACCATCAGAGTCTACATTCCAATTTACAGTCCTTTTGGAATTAAAAACAACAACAACAACAACAAACATTTGTCCCTATAGCTTTCTGAGCATAACTCTGGCAGAGCTCTTATTATATTTTTTACTCAATGATTTACTTTTCAGTTTTACCCCTAAATACGTCATAATCTCCTTGAGAACAGATATTATTTACACCTGCTATACATATCACCAGTGCCTAGAGCAAAGTAAGCTCTCATTAAATGTTTTATGAAAGAAGGAAGCTCTTTTTATGCAACAATTATCACTCTCATTAATGCCAAGGATTCTTGATACAGAATCTCTATATCTTAATAATCATTGCTTTGTTGTAAAATCTGATGATTAATAGTAACATACCCTATCATATATTCTTGTTTACAGTTTGATTTTGCATAAGCTGTGATAAAATACAGAGAAACAAGGATTATGAGCTCCCATACAGCTGTCCTAACCTGATCTAGTAGGCACTACCCCAAAGCTTCATCTAACAGGGACATAATTTATATTAGCCCACTACCATGGCTTTTATAACACTTATGCCTATTAAGAACTGCTTTGGGTATATATATTTTTTCCTAGATGTAACTTACTAGTCTCTAAAATAAAGGATCACATAGATGCTATAAAATTTCTATTGGGAGATGTATTAATTGATAATAGCAGGTGGTAGATAAGAATGAAAGAGTACTAGGGAGTTTGGTAGTATATGAAGAGGATTAACTAAAATCCTTAAGTGAGAAAAAGTAGCAGTTTATTCCAAGAATATCAGGTGGAATTGGAGAGACACTGCATACCTTGAATGTGACTAAAGTAGTAATCCAAAGCCTATATATCAATGAGGATAAGGTTGACCTTATTCCCATGCCTTAAAATTTGGTTTAGCCCTTACCTAACAAGCAGCCAGCATCCAATCTACAGAATCTGCATTGTAAAAATTAAAATTTGTCCCTGATAACAAAATCTAAACCCTCATTGTGCAGCTCTGACTTGTTCCTTTTCTGGGTTATTTGACTCTGAATTTCTTATTTTCTGATTTAGGCTCCATGCTTGTCCCTTAGACCTGAAAATAAGTATTTTTTTTATAGCTACCATGTATCAAGTGCTATATACAATCAAGATGTTAAATTCATTACTTAAGATTTTTACCCTTAATCCTAAGGACTTTGCTGAGACTGTTACTCACTCCTCATGTGGTAGGCAGAATTCTAAGATGGTGCCCAAGATTTCCTGTTCCTTGTGTGGATGCTCTGCATACTACCTGGGGCTGTAAATAGGAAGTATTTTATTCCTGTGATCAGATGTTATGTTGCATTTACGTGACTTTAAGAAAGGGAGATTATCTAAGTGCGCCTAATTTAATCACATAACTGTGAGTCAGTTTTCCCTCAAACCTGTCTGGCTTTCCAATCTCTGTACTCACCCCTACTGAATTAATCCGGCTGTCCTTCAACACTCCCCTTGGAAGAGAGTCTTGCATGTTTGTCATCCGGCTGTATGGGCTTCTCACTTCTGTGGTAACTAACCTCTCCAGTTGTGGAGAGGACATCTCACGAATCTAGAGGAGTCCTACCTCAAAAAACATTAAAAATCCAGGTCCTTTCCATAATTTCTCACATCTTTAGAGCTCTAGATCTCTAATATAACAAATGATCCCTTGAAACATCTTCTGAAAAATGCAATGGGAATTGCCTGCTTTCTACATTTTATGCTGGGATTCTGGGGAAAAGTGTTGCTATGTGTTTCTGACCTTCTGTCTTTCCCCTATTTGCTGATCTCCACCTACCTTCAGGAAATGTTAGCAGTTAGAACCTCACCCCCCAGCTATAAACAGTACCTGCCTACAGCAGAACACGTGGAGCCTAACAGATCAGTGATTTGTGTACAGATCCCTAAGAAGTAGCCACAATCCCATAACCAGTCCCCACCTGTAGTCATTCAGGAGAAATATTTTATTTACTCATCTAAAACCTTTTAAAACCCTTTTCCATGGTAAATGAAGCCCTGGAGCAGTGGTGAGATGTTATTAGAAAAAAACATTACTAAAGAATTCAGGTTTTTACAATTTCATAAACCAAAAAGAGTAACTCTAAAACGGAAATTGGGCCTCTACCCGCAGGTTTTCTCCCCAGCTTAAAGACTGCGCAGTGATGAAAATGTGGACAAATTGATTGGGTTAGAAGGATAATTGTCTGCTACAAAAGTAATTGCTAAAAGTTAACGAATTTAGAGTGCTCTAGTGGAGGAGAAATAGCTTCAGGCTATAAAAACTGGCTTCTGCAAGTTCTATTTCACACAAATCATTATTTCAGGAAACAAATGAAGTCTTATTTATTGGCAGTAGGACATGGATCCTTGGTGATCACCAGTGATAAAAGGTAACTGTGAAATTAATTTGTACTAAGCAAAACAGCACTCAATCCAGCAAAACTGTCCTTTGAATTTCAGTTGGTGTTTAGGCAAGTTATTATCACCTCAGGTCATTTGAACACTGCAGCCAATGCACAGTGTTTTCAACACAGTTGTCCAGTTGGATATTTCATTTTTAACATGCATTGATCTACAACACATGACAAGAGTTATTACCTGTGATGTATAATGATAAGACTATCAGCTAAGGGGGAAATGCTTAAAAATTACTTAGTCTCATATCAATGTTATCACACAAATGAATTTATCTTATGTCTCAGGAAGAAAATCATTCATTAGGAGCTTTAAATTATTTATTGCTATTTGTTCTGGAAGGTCCTAGAAAAGAGTAAAGAAGAAAAACAATCACTCTAAAACTATCATAAACATGCAAACCATGCCTTCACAGATATGAAAAAAATGTAAAATGTCAAGTTGTTCTAGCCTAAAGACACAAATGTATTTTCCTTTTCTCATCAACTATTTTTTTTTAGAATTATATATAGTAGTATGTAAACATCACTGTATAAACATTTAAAAATGACTCAAGGGGTGGTGGTGAAGGAAAGCCTTGGTTTATAATACGTGTTTATTTCTTTGGTGTAAATATCCCCCACCATGGATAATTTCAAGTTGCCAACATAACATCATGGGAAGAGGATCTGGGAAGAGATGCCCACGATCAGCTCACCCAAGCCTGTAGCAGCTGGCTCCAGGACACCACTGATTGTATTCTTCTGTTATCCTAAGAGCTCAAAAGCAAATGCCCTGAGAAAAATGACTCAAACAACCTCTATTGTGCATGGTACTTCCTTTGATTCATCATAAGTTATTATTATTTTTATTTACTAGTCTGCATTTCTCACTAGAACGAAAGACTTTACTCATAGGCATGGTAGCCAGCTGAATCCTTAGATATAAATACACAATAAACATTGTTAAAAGAATTTTCCTGTGTTGTCTTATCGTAGTGCCTCCCAAGACTCACATACAGGAGCCAGCATTGAGTTTAATGCAAAGGTGTTGTCTCATCGTAGTGCCTCCCAAGACTCACATACAGGAGCCAGCATTGAGTTTAATGCAAAGATATGTTTAGGTGCTTAGAGTTGGTCAATCCTTTAAGGAAAAATCTCAAACCTGATATAGATCCTTCTTGCCTTTAACTCCCAGACTGCCCTTATATTTTATTGGATATTGAGCACAAAAGTTATTCTCAAGCATATGTAGAAGCATACTGAATTTAATAATAATATTTTGCATGGGGATTAGCATATATTTCATCACTTTTCATCTTCAAAACAACTCAGAGAGTCATATATCCTTTTACTAACTACAACAAAGGGTTATTTTCCCAAGGTCATGAAGTTAGTTGACAGTGAACTTGAAAGTGGAAGAAAATGCTTAATTTCCTCTTTCTCCCCTTGTACCATATTTCGATCATTTTATTTTTTCACAAGAAGATCAATCACATTGAATTCTACTACCAAATTTTTGGCCATCCTTGTGCTAAATGTTGAGACCACAAGGATGCAGATAAGCTTCTGTTCTAACTTTTCAGACATGATCAAGGATAGATGCATGTGATTAAATAGTACACACTGTTATTTATGCTACAATAGAGTTATTAACATATTATTATGAAACTAAGAACAGTGGGCGATTATTTTTACCTTGTGAATCAGAAGAGGTGTCACAAAGTAATTTTGTTCAGTGATGCACAGAATGAAAGCATCTAGTTTTAAATCGATTTTCAATACAGTTTGAAATTACTAAAGTCATTATATCATATCTTTATATTTTAGTTGAACACTTAAATTCTTCTTTAAAGATTTGCACTAAAAATTTTCCGTTCCCTTATTTGTAATGCTGTGATCTTTGGAGAAGCTCTTATCTTTCCCTGATCCAATACTTTTCATTTTATTTTAAATTATTTTATAGAAGTATGTTGATTTACAAGTTTCTGTTAATTTCTACTGTGCAGCAAAGTGATTCAGTTTTTTCTCTCTTTTTTTAAAGTTATTTTATTGAAGTGTAGTTGATTTACAATGGTGTCTTAATTTTTACTTTCCCTGTCCCAATCCCAATAATAGATAAGTGGTCAAGAAAGAAATGGTCAATTAATTTGTAAAGAACTTCATAAATGGAATAAACAGTTTAACCATCTACTTTGAAGTACAAAATATTTTTATACATTTTTAAATTTTTTAAAAATATTCTGTGTGGCTCTTTGAATAAAATACACTCATAATATACATCATGTGTATTATAAAATGTTCTGTGAAAATCTCACAGAATACTGTCACATGAACATGAGTGAAAGTTCATTAAAAATAATTCAGTATTTATTGAATACATTTTTTGTGTGTGTACTATGGTGAACACTTCATCTCAAGAAGTTTTTGGAGGGTTAACATACCTCACAAGGCCATGTGACAAACCTAAAGGCAGGCTTAAGGGTTCAGTGATATGCAGTTTTGTATATAGAATACATTTGAAAGAGAAGAAAGAAATTTAAAATCTGAATACTACCTTCATTTGTATTTTTATATTTTTTGAATTGACCTCACTCCTTCTCTCCTCCTCCCACCCCTGTTTCCCCATCTCTTCCAACATCACATTTCTGTCCCCCCAGAAATGTATTCCTCATCTTTATTTATAGTTTTTATTTTAAAGAATAGAAGGGAAAAAGGCTTTTTCAAAAGGTTTCAAAGACTAGCGGTCATCACATGCTCAAGGCTAGGAGCTGGTCCTTATGACCATCTGGCTGCTCAGTATCCATTTCTTTTCCTTTGGGGAACAGCCATCCTTCCATGTGCCAAATTGAAAGTCACTGCCATGGATGAGAGATGTTCACATCACCAAAGCATGACCAGTCAGTCTCTCTCCCATGGGAACTGTGGAGAAATAGGATTGGAAGCAGTGAGTCACCCACAGCAAAACTGAATTTGTCTAAGCCATTAACTGCTGCCATGGTGGACAACATCAGAATCCTCAGCCTATTCATTTCTGTTAGGCCACTAAATCAAGACAAGGCAACTCACCCTATCCCTGGGATTTTTCTCCCACACAAAGGAGAAGCTTCTCACAATCAATGTACACCCCACATTCTGAAATACGCTTTGGGCAGCAGCCCCAGACCCAGGCTCTTTCTCATTTTTCCTCTTCCTCTTGCTGCTGGTGGGGCCCCTCACACAGGACTTCCTCTGCTTGCATATTCCTGAGTGATAACCCACTTAATTACTTGTGACCCTGTCACTGGTGTGATGTTTTATAAAACTGAAACCTTTAAAGTGGGGAGAGTGGCACACACTGGCCGAAGACAGAAGCCGGACTAGCAGGAACCTTGAATCTTAAGGGGAAGCATGAGAAAACCAGTTGGAGTTTATTTCTTCTGGCAGAGCCACCCAAGGGATCCTCCTGAGTAATCACTGTTACCATGACTGCCGGGTTTCTCACCTCTCTGCAACTGGTTCTTTACCCTTCCATTTGATCATGTGCATCTTCCCAAATTTCAGATAAATTTTATTTATAAATAATTAGCCAAAGTTAGATTGACTGCTGCCAAAGAATTATAAATGATTTAATGGATTTAATGAGACTAGTATTTTAGTTGGAATAAAAAAAAAAACAAAAGCAAATCAGGACTTCCCTGGTGACAGAGTGGTTGGGAATCCGCCTGCTAATGCAGGGGACACAGGTTCGATCCCTGGTCCGGGAAGATGCCACATGTCACGGAGCGGCTGGGCCCGTGCGCCACGGCTACTGAGCCTGTGCTCTAGAGCCCGCGAGCTGCAGCTGCTGAGGCCCGTGCGCCTGGAGCCCGTGCTTGGCGATGGGAGAGGCCACCACGGTGGGAGGCCAGTGCACCGCAGCGATGAGTGGCCCCCACTCACCTCAACTACAGAAAAACCCGCAGCGACGGAGACCCAATGCAGCCAAAAATAAATAAATTTATTTTTTTTAAAAAAAAGGAAAATCAGAGCTATTTCTGAATACCTACCCACACATACTCTCTCTCTCTCTCTCTCTCTCTCTCTCTCTCTCTCTCACAGAAAAACCCGCAGCGACGGAGACCCAATGCAGCCAAAAATAAATAAATTTATTTTTTTTAAAAAAAAGGAAAATCAGAGCTATTTCTGAATACCTACCCACACATACTCTCTCTCTCTCTCTCTCTCTCTCACACACACACACACACACACACACACACACACACACACATCTTAACAGCTGGGCCAAGCCAAAGGATGTTTCCACTAATCCATAAAGATTCATCCAGTTTACACATTGCCTCTGTGGTCACACATATTTTCTCCTTTTATTCAAGAGAGAAATTTTCTCCCTCCCCTAAGCCCCATGGCTCTGAACACAACCCTGTATTTAGACTCTGCTTTAAGGACAATAGGAAAAATAATTGATATTTCTTTAATGGTTACTGTGTACCAGACACTGTTCTAAGAACATTATGGTTTTGCTCCTATTTCTTCCCCAGAGCAGGCATTATTATTATTATTCCACTATCCAAATGAGGAAACCAAGTTCAAAGTAAGGAAGTTGCCCAGAGTTTCATAGCTAACATGGCAAAACAGAACTTGATTCAGAGGTCACTCATTTTATCATTACCTTACTTTGCATATAACTTGTATTTTTATACCTTTCTTTTGTGGTGCTCTTAGCCTGTCTACAGTGGAACCAGAGAGTGTGCATTGGACATTATATTTGCCTAGTACCCAGCAGAGTACTTATCACATTTTAGGAAATCTGTAAATATCTGTTAAATAATTTTCTTGTAGAGTTCAAAAGAGATAACGTGAATTTTTCACTTTTCAGTGAGCTATTTTGACATAATTTCAACATAGACTAAGTTTCTTTCAATGCAGGTGAAAAATTTAGTTAGCAATTGCTGAAGAAAGATTCTGGAAAAAAAAATAGAAGCTACATCTCTGACAAGCATTCAGTGAATATATTACATAAACCTATAAATGAAGGAGCTAAAATTTCTGCATGAAAGAGAAAAGGGCAAAGGGATTTGAAGATCATCAGCTGATAATCAGAGACAGGAAAGCTCTAGAGAGGGTATTATTGAAAAATATCAACCACCAACAAAATATGCCCCAAAGTGCATGTATAAGACAGAGCTAATTGTCCCATTTCTATCAGCAGCTAAGGAAATGTGATCTTGTATTTTCAACTCAAATCTTCAGACTTTATATGCTTCCGGGGAAGTTAAAGTTCTATTGCTTAATATAGCATGACACTATGGAGATTTTTCTTAAAAAATAAATTGTATCTCAATGGTAGCGAAAGAATGTTGATGATAAAATAGACCCGTTATCTTAGAAAAGCAAAATGCCCCTCTAGATACAACACAGCACCATGGGCTGCAGGAGACAAGATGATATGAACAGGGAGAGACTGGAAAATGTGACAGGCAGAGCTGGCTTTAGGCACTTGGGGTTGCTGAGGAAGCCCACGTGTAAGGTAAGCTCCCCAAGGATCATTTGAAGTCACTCATTTAGCATAACCTGGGGTGGAAATGTGATGTGTATCAACAAAATCCCAGCAATGTACCCATGCAAAAGTGCTCATTTCTCTCTCACCCGAAGCAGCAGAGAGCCCCATGAGCTCACACAGGGTTCTCAAAGAGCCAAAAAGAAGTAATGAATTTAGTAATGGAGGCAATTAAGAAGTGATAATGTGACTTACATCTGTCACAGTCCAGATATCAGGAACTATTTATGTTTAAGTATCTAGACACAGATTTGGGCTACTTACCTATGGATAATGAGACTTCATGCTTTCGAGCCATTTTCACTCTCCAAATTATGTGCATTCCGGGTTTTAGGGGGTTGCAGTACATTTATAATGCTGAACATACTTTAGTGTATTGAGGCCAGCTCCTGACTGCAGAGTAAGAAAGCAAGGGTAAATGCTCAGAATAAGTAAGATTATTAAATCTACAAATGAATCAGTGAAAGTTGGCTTGAAAGGAAATATGTTTTATATTTGTAAATATATAAGGCGCGAGAGTATGCTACATTAACCCTCACCTATAACAAGTTGCTCATGCATATACAGATGGGTCTAAATGATGAATGCTAGTAAGGTTGTGACAGCACAACACTCCCATCCCCGAAAGAAATCCTTTTCTCTTTTGATACCCACTTTAAGACTCTGTTCAGATTTGGTTTTTTCTGTTATCAAACTCAAATGCTGACCTTCATCCCACTGGCGTTTAACAGGACAGATTCTGCCTTGCTAATAAATATATTCATATTTGTAACTGGCATGTGGATACTGTGAGTCGTGAGGCAGAAACTAAAACCTATGCTGCTTAGTTGTGCGTGTGTGTGTGTGTGTGTGTGTGTGTGTGTGTGTGTGTGTGTGTTGACTTGTTTAGTAGTGGTGCTGCTGACCCAACCTGTAGGGATACGCCCTATTGTTTCAGCTCAGTTTCACTAGAGGAGCAGCAAGGCTCCCTCCCCTTCCTCCCCGTCAATTCTTTTTTTTTTTTTTTTTTTGCAGTACGCGGGCCTCTCACTGTTGTGGCGTCTCCCGTTGCGGAGCACTGGCCCCGGACGCGCAGGCTCAGCGGCCATGGCTCACGGGCCCAGCCGCTCCGCGGCACGTGGGATCCTCCCGGACAGGGGCACGAACCCGTGTTCCCTGCATCGGCAGGCGAACTGTCAACCACTGCGCCGCCAGGGAAGCCCTCCCCCTCAATTCTTAAACCTTTGGGTAGTACTACAACCTGAAGCGTAAGTAATGTTTATGAGACACAGACACTTCTGTATTTTCATTTACTTCAGCCACTGTGATTTCGAGTCTCTCTGTTGCAGCATCTTATTTTTCACCTTTGATAAAAACAGTGGTTAGTTGAAGGGGTGGTCAAGATAAATAAGTTACCACCCTTTCAGAAATGGAAGTCAAGGTACCCTTCTTATGCACTCACTTCCTCTCAGGGAATCTAGGTCTTCTACCATCTTCCCTTTTGTTGTTTTGTTTTGTTGTGTTCACCTGTTTGTGTGTGGGTGGTTGGGTTGGGGGTGGGGATGAGGGTTGTAGGCACACAGACTGTTGCCGAATGGCAGGGCAAATGAGGCAGGAGTCCTTGCTCTGAAGCAGCTCATCCCCTGAAAACGTCTGCTGTGCTCCTTGTTCTGCCATAGAGAGACCCAGCTCTCTCCTGATCCCAAATCATTCTCCCTCTTTATCTAATTTTAGTTACCAATTGACCTTCTCACTACTCTTCTATCCAGACCCACTTTTGTCAGTCTCCCTAAGGGAAAGACCAGTACTGCAATCAATTAATATATTAAAAATACAACTCTCTAACAAGTTAGTTTGAAGTATTTCATATCTTACTATATTTAGTTCACTAAACATAGTGAAATATGGTAAACTCTGTGTGTGTGTGTAACTGCTCATTGTTATACTGGCCAATAGTATATAAATAAGAGAATGTAATTTGAATCTGCCTAATGCGAGAGCTACATGGTCTCCAGTTGGTGGCTTGGCCTACCAGAATCAACCCGAAAGCTATAGCATGCTTGGGGTCCAAGTTGAGTGTGGCACTGAAGAAACAGTGAAGAGAACTGTGAGGCAAGAAGCAGCATACACAATCCAGAAATGTGGTAAAAATTCAAGGAGATTTTGTATGAGAGGTTTAACACAGCAAAATTTATTTGAAGTCTAGATTATCAACAATCTAAAGAGATTCAGAGAAGTTCATCCTATGATAGATTTGTATGGGTATTTTTTTTAATGCTATCGATACACATTCCATATTCAGTACAAATCTAGGCCACTAGTTCAGGCAGGCATGAAGTGTGACTTTAATACTGTAGGACAAAATCACTTCTATTTTAAACTCAGTTCTGATGAATGATGAACAAAATGTCAGCCACATTGAAATTCATCTCTACCAACCGTTTGGTTTTCCCTAAAGTATGAAGGACTAGGGGTGGTGATGCTTACATATGGCCCCAGAATTGTGGGTAGAAATATCTGGCCATTGTTGGCCATCTGTCTACTCTGATGTCCTCTGAGGTATACCTGGTCCTGCCCCATCCTTCGTTGCATGAAGGTTGCAGCTAGGTTTTCCCTTCTTCCCAAATATGAGGTCTCTCTAAATGCAGGTCTAGCAAAGCTCACTTGTGATTCCGTTGGGGACCATTCTGATAGCTCTAGAGACTCTCTGATGGAGCTTAGACTCTCTATATCAAGAGACATAATCTTAATTTCTAGCATTCCTTCTCACATGCCTTTCTGGGCACGGTATTTTAATCTCCAAGGAATAAACTTCTGAAGTGAAGAATTAGCACCATTTATTTTCAGATTCCACAAAACCTACCTGAAGTTTCTCTTCTCCTTCTGGTCCCTTGGGTTTAGATGAGACCGAACATCGCTTTTCAAGAAGACCAGAACAAGGGAACTTTGTTTCCCTCTTCTAAGCCCTGGCTCCAAGTGGGAACTGTATTTCCTACTCCAGGGAGTGGGGAACACTAGCTCAGCTTCATCACATATTATTCCAAAACTTTTTAGTTTTATATTGCGTCCTCAGCTTTTAAAACCAAAAGGATGTATGATACAGTAAGAGAAATATCAAGGAAACCCTATGCCATGTATTACTTGCATCCGCACTGTACCTTGTTATTTTATGTTTATTCAGTTTTATCTTTAGAGTTGCCATACTGTATGGTCATGGTAAAAGTTATTAACTCAATTTTGGAAATAAGGTAATAATATTCAGATAGGTCGAGTTGTCACCCAAACCTTGGGATGAGAACTAGACTAGAGCGCAAGTCTAGTGACAGTTCAGGACTACAGCATGCATCCTAGAAAAAAAAAATATTTCAAATTCTTTTCACATTTTCTTGCATATGACAACAGTAACCAAATAAAAACCAATTTATTCAAATTTTAATGAACTATCAAATATACATATGTTGGCATAAGAAAACAAGTTGTATATTTAACCTGTAAGATAGTCATTGTGTCAGAGAATGTAAAGAATATTTAAATCTGGAGGAAACCTCTTTTTATTTATCTGAAGTGTCTTGAAGCCAGTCGGTTCTCTCACAGTTGTTTATTATATCCATTTCTGGTGTTTGAGGTATTGATGCTATTTATCTCCATAACATGTTTACAAATTCAACATTTACAAATTCAAATAACATGATGAATATTCATCTCTATCAAAATACATCTCATCTTGTTCTATATAGCCATACACCATAGTTTTCCAACCTTTGCTCCACAGTAGAATTATCTATGGGGATTTATGTTTCCAGAAATTCTGATTTAATTGGTCTAGGTGGGGACCCAGGATTGGGTTAGTATACGTTAGCTCTTCTAGGTCATTCTAAACTGCAATCAGGGTTGAAATGACCTGCCTTAAAAATTGTCTGTGTATTATTCATAATTTACCTGTGTTGTATTTAAACCTCCACGAGGATAGAAAACACCAGCTTATTTGCATTGAAAGATACTACATTTTGTTCCTGATGAATCTTTCTCACCTTCTCTCTCTGTCTCTCTCTCTGTCAGCCTATCTCTGTCTTTGTCTTTCTTTCTCTCCCCCTCCTCCTTCCCTCCATCAGTATCTCTAGTAGGGAAAACAACCTGGGAAGAGTGATGCCTGCCCTTCCAATTCAAATATTCCTAGTGCTGAGTCTTAACTTCTCTGTCACATTATGAGTGCCACTGTCACTCTGATACCTTTTTCATATTCTAGTGGAGCACCTATAAGGAGTGAGTAAGGTGAAGGCTATTGTAAAATGAAATAAACATTGTTCTAACTTGATTTTCCTTTCAGAATTCAGAACATCCTGTCCATGTGCCAAACCTGTGGACCAAAGCTCACTGATACACTTTTGAATCTCCCAAGTGATGATATTGCCATGTTTGTTGGGACGGGGTCCAGATGAACATGTGGCAAAATTGACTTGAATGAGAGAGTGTATTTCTAAGCCTATGGGTTGAGTCATTCTATAGACTCAGCTTTGCTCTCACTTCATTGTCAGCCCTCCAAGAGCCCAGTAACCTGTGACAGCTGAGTTATTGTGTTCTTTATGAAGGCTGCTTCTACCATAGGTCCTTATTGCTGTTTTTCTTTGAGCCAATTCTCCTCAAAACAATTTATCATCTTATCTACTGAAACTGCTACATCTCTCATATCATTTCATTTATACGTTCCTATGCAGCAGCCTCTAATGACCATTTCATAATATGGAAGAAGAGGCAGACATTTACTCTGAGCAAAACCTTATTCTAAATAATGAAATAGCTGGTATAGAATTAGAAAAGAATTGAGCATTTCGGCTCTAGCAGTCAGAAAAAATCTCTTACTCAGCTTAACTGATCATCTGTCTCTTTGCACACACATTCCTCTATTGTGGATACTTATGTCTAGGCTGGTCTACACAGTTAAATAATCAGCACTGTTACAGCAGGAGTTGTGTCATACATCTTGCTTTTCATTGTAGATCTTGGAAGCAATGCTACCTGGGCAGAACTAAATCTGTTTTACAGATAATCTCTACTTTATATTTGAAACCACTGCATATTAGAATTATATGCAAGAATACTCTACTAACACTAGAACAGACTTGTAGTTGCCAAGGGGGAGGGATGGATTGGGAGTTTGGGTTAGCAGATGCAAACTATTATATATAGAATGGATAAACAGCAAGGTCCTCCTTTACAGCACAGGGAGCTATATTCAATATCCTGTGATAAACCATAATGGAAAAGAATATGAAAAAGAATGTGTATGTATGCATAACTGAATCACTTTGCTGTACAGTAGAAATTAACACAACATTGTAAATCAACTACACTTCAATAAAATAAAAGAAACAACAACAAAAAAAGAATACCAACACTAAGTAATATGACTTGCCTTTTAAAAAATATTCTTAGATATCAAATATGCAAAAAAGAAAGTGGTAAATCAAGTAACATGCTTGTTTTAGTCGTTTATGACTAATGTATTTTGACTTTTTGAGTAACAACTCAAAGCCACATCACTCAACAGATGCTTACTGATTGATTCATTCAAGCAAATATGTAATAACATGTTTACTTTTTCTCAGTTCTTACTGTCATCAGGATGTAAGTGTCATCTCCCCCATATCAAGTACAATTCAGAGAAACTTACCTGATGTGCTTAGGAGACTTTGTGTATGTTTTTTTTCAGGCTCCTGAGGTTAAAAACTCAGAAATTTGCCTTTGTGAGAAAGTACCTGAGATTTAACATCAGAATGAAGGATGAAATCAAAGGCAAGTAGATCAGAAGACTTTTGGGTAGTGTTTAAACTGGGAATGTTTTTAAATTAACAGCATATCAACTTTCTATGAACTAGCTACACAAAGATGATGTTTACACTGTCTCTTTTCATAACCGTCAATGAATATGGTCTGAATCATAAAAAAATAAACTCTCAAAGAAGAATTTTGATTTTTGAGAACTATTTCATATGGAGTGGATGGACGAATAATTTCATTTTCTACTAATTAATTAGGTGTACTTCTAATTAACAATGTTTGTTGCACCCTTCTCCCTTCAAGCAAGTAAATTCACCAAGGAACCACTTGTAACTTCTGGATACTATAAAGCTACATCAGTATACTCTGGTTAACAACAACAGCAAAAAAAAAAAAAAAAAAAAAGCCAGATAAAAGGTGAAATAATTCTTCAATGACAACATATGATTATCTCTCATAATTCAGGTTAAATTTCATAATTATTCATAATTCAGGTATTTTCAGGTTAAATCGCTTTTGTTTATCCATCTTCTATAAAGAGAATCTCAGAATCCCCAGAATGTAGCAAAACAAACCGGCATGCATAAACACAATAAATGTTGAGTGAATATACATAGAAAAAGCCTAATTAAGGCTGGATAAACAAATATATGAACAAATAAATTCATGGAAACCAAATATGGTAACATTGAGACATGCCAATTATAAAGAAATAGACTTTAAAGTTCAACCATTCCTGATACTGGATCATATTATCCACATTAGTCTGTGTATGGTCACAGTTTCCATCTCAAGATCTTCTTTTAAGTAGGTTTCCAATCTTGATTACAATAAAATTGCTATATATATTTCCTCAATTCCAATGTTCTCTTCTTAAAAGCCGTAGCTTTACATCTTTGCATGAAATTTTCCTTTTGTTGGTAAAAACAGGTTTTACTTTTTATTGCCTTTCCTACGTATAGTAACCCATACTTAACTCTACCAAGAAAAGTTTTAAGACTTCTTCAAACTCCAGTGAATTTTTACTGGGGTTGGCATTTTCTCCATGAAAGCATTCAGTCAATTTTAATAACATGTTGGTAATGATTTTAGATTTGTTCATCCACATTCTGTATGATCAGTGATGCTAAGGGATGTATTTAAGAAGACATATGGGGTATGTATCATGTGTATGATTCTGAAACCAGCCTCTCTATAAATGATTCATTTGGTTTGCAGTTTGAATATTGCCTGGATGCCTCCAGATGGATTTAGTGGACATTTTAAATCAATTCTCTATTATGGTCTATCATTGGAAAGAAATCATGCAAAAGTTCATACAGTCAGAATCACTAACTTAAATCAGATCTGAGAGAACATGTAGGTGTCTTTTCCACTTGTGTTCTTAACGTTTCTTCTGTGCTTACCTACTAAATCACATATCACATAGTCCTGGACATTTTTGTTAACACGAATGTCTTCTCTGTTTATCTTAGAAGCAGGGACTAGGTATACCCAATTCTAAATGCATAAGAGATGTACATAAACACGTGTGCATTGCTGTTATTTTTGTTGAGTGAACTCTTTATTACTTACTTGATCCATATGTGTCATAGCTGCTGGGATGCTAAGAAAGAAAAATGGAAATATATACCAGGTGGCTTTTAGTATTGTACTTCCAAGCAAAGTTAACACCGACCCTAAGTTCTGTGTTCTGGTTTACTGGTGTGGAATATTGCTTTAGTTAAGCTTGCTTACCTATGAACTAGATTTGATTGACAGATTCATATTGATGAAATTCACAAAAGTTCACATATGTAAGTCAAGAAGCAAATTTCTTAACTTGCTGTTGCCTCTATGACGACATCCTTCTTTCCAGCCAAAAAACTTCTTTGGATATCCAAAAAATGCTTCTCATCTGTGAAGACTTCCTTGCCCTCCTCATCTAGAGCTGAGCATCACAGTAGATATTTGCATGTGACATCTAAAGAGCACCAGTCATACTAATTGGCATCTGTTTGTTTCCTTGTTTCTTCCACTACTTGAGCCCTTTGAGACCTTGACTCAGCCTCCACTGTATATATCATGTGCAACAGAGTAACTGACCTATTATGGGCACTCCGTAGATGACATTACTGCTGAAATCTACGTATTTATTACATATAAGAAGTTGAGCAACTTCTTTCTCTGTGTCTTCTCCATAGGGTATTGTTGACGTACCAAAGAAGACTCCTCCAAGAACCTTGAGATGATAAGCTAGATGTTCCCTTATGTGGGGTTATATCCCTGCCCATAGGCATTTCATGTACAGGAAAGAGTAAACCCTTCCAGTTAAGATCAGAGAGATTTCTATTGACAGATAAAGCAACTATTAGTCCAGCTTCCTAATTATAAATGTGTTCTGCAGGATCTATTATTATTGTGGCTATGAATACCAGGTTTTGTGAGGGAACTCAATAATTTTAACAAATTAAAGCATGAAATAAAAAGCAGATATAGAAAATTAGATCAGAATAAACCCAGCCTCCACCTGTCTCAGCAATGGCATATATAAATATACCGTTCTATACATTTTGCCCCTGCAGAAGTATCTCAAATGTATCATTGGTATATTTTGTCTAGGTATTTTCACAGCTGCAGTGAAGGTGGAATTATGGAAATGATTAGCCTTGGGTCTATTGTCATGCATCTTGAGCCCATGATACCAGGAGTTTGCAGCTATTATTGTATCATATCCAGCAATTTGCTCCAATGAGATCTTGTGGAAATCTGATATAAAGTTTGAAAGATGTGAATTTAAGCTGTATAACCATGAAGTGCACAGGATGAAAGGTAGTATAAGCTGTGATCTACAATAACTAGCATTATAACACATGAGTATTACTAGGTCTGTGTCAATGAAGAAATGCATTCATGACTAACGGCTTCAGTTCTGGTGTACACAAGTCATCATATTATCTACTGGTAGTTTAGTTGGTGAATAAATGATTCATCATAGATGCAACTGCAATACATATTGAATTTGAAAATACCAAACTATTCATAAATGTAATGTGGGCATCAAAGCAAAAAGGAAATAGTTGATAAATAGAGGTAAAAGAAAATTCTTGAATGGTGTCCCCTGTTTGGAAATATTTAAACAACTCCATGACTGACAAATGATATATATGTCATGTATTTTATATGTTTGTCTAGCATATCATGTTCACAAAAATCCATATTTGCCAAATAAAACGGAAGGAATAGAAATGTTGGGTGCACGAACTTTATAATATTAATGCATTAAATATTAATATGAAGCCATAGTGCAAAGAGGTTTTTTCTGCAAACAGAAACTTTTTTTAAATTTACCTAATAACCTTGTGTGCAAGTGTTTTCAGTAAGGACAGTTAGCACTTCTGAGAGAATATTCAATCCGCCTGACAGTACAAGTAATAGCAAGTTGAGGGTACAGATCATAGACTCTTAGTCCTGGATGGGAGCTAAGAAATAATTTAGTCTGCACAGATGAGGGACCTTAGGTCCAGAGCTGCTGAATGATTCACATAAGTTCACATAATTGCCTAGTGACAGAGCTGGGATTAGAACCCTCGTCAGCTGACATAGAATACAGGGCCCTGTGCTACCTCTCCCTGCGATGGCTAGAAAATGACTACTAATATATCAGCATGACCTTGGTGACTTAAAATTCACTCCTCAGAATATAACATGATTATGGAAATAGTAATCCAGAGATTGCCGTAAAGTTATTTTTGTACAGTTAAAAATTTGGGGATATCTGGGGTTGTTCTTAAGAAAGGGAAATGTGAAGAAGCATTTGTCACTTTTTCCAAGGCCCTTAGGTGCCTGGGAAAGGAATTCTTGGGAGAGACTGATGGCTTTTGTGGTATAACATCCTTTTCTATCACCAGTGGGAGGTATGAGAGTTCACATGAACACGGAGCTCAGTTGGGTTACATCTGCTTCATGAAACAGCATGAGATATTGAGGAAATACTGACGTATGATGCTCCACAGTCCCCAGACCTGCATTCTTAAGGTAATTCTAGGGAGGTTGGACCTTTAAAAGATCAGCTCTTTCAAGTGCTGTATAACATCAAGATTACCCTAGAAAGCTCAGTGTGACTACCTCATCAAGCTGCCTTCTCCAGATGTTGCTAAGAGAACAGCTGCACTGACCAGCTAGCTGAAGGACTCAGGGGATTGATAGACTTCTCAAAGGAGATACCCAGTTGCTTATGGAAACAACATCTGGGTTTGGCACATTGAAATCTGTGTCAACATACCAACAGAAATTTCAGATTTATTTGAGGAGATCTTATTTTTCCGAAGTTTTACTTTGTCAGTCGCCCCAAATAGGGGTACGGTTCTCATTTTCTACTCTGTCTTGTGACTATCAAAAGGGAGGGAAGACTATAATTTAGATTATTTGCTACTTTTTTTGGTACTTCAGTTCACTTTATGCTAGGGGACTTACAGATGCAATCTCATTAAATCATCTCAGTGATCTTAAGAAGTTTCTATCAATACCTTTGTTTTGAACACGGGGAAACAGAGACTCAGATATGGAAGTGACTAGCCTGAATTCTTTCCAGTAGGATACACAGGATTGAGATTAGAAAAAAGTCTGTCCCACTCTAAAGTTCATGGTCTTTCTACTGTACTATGCATTCTCTCTTATGCTTGTTTTTTTATTCTACTTCTATCTGAGAAGGCTGAATTAAAGTTTTATAAAACTGTGGAGATTTATCTCTGGTCTTTCAGATGATATTCTTACTCAGTTACAAGAACACAGACACAATATTCCATGTGGGGATATTTAAACCAAGGTGTAGCTCATTATGCTTTGTCTTCCTAGCTCTCATTGTAGTTTCAAGTGCAGGAAGAATAACTAAAGAACGGGGGGCTTCCCTGGTGGTGCAGTGGTTGAGAATCCTCCTGCCGATGCAGGGGACACGGGTTCGTGCCCCGGTCCGGGAAGATCCCACATGCCGCGGAGCGGCTGGGCCCGTGAGCCATGGCCGCTGAGCCTGTGCGTCGGGAGCCTGTGCTCCGCAACGGGAGAGGCCACAGCAGTGAGAGGCCCGCGTACCACAAAATAAATAAATAAATAAATAAAAGAATGGGAAAATTATAACATAACATGCTTCATTTACTGTAGCTATAAATCATGGAATATCAAATAGTAGACAGGACATTTGGACAAGACAGAATCAGGGGCATCTTGTCTTGCTCCTTTATACATATAGGCAGCTATGGTTACAAGAGGTACTGAATTGAGAGGGAACTGAAAAAGCTACTCTAATATTTTAGTTAGTGAGATGGTAGTGAATGTTTCTCTTTCTGAGAGCAGGTGAAAGAACAACACTTTCCTATGACACAATAAGCACGATTTGACTAATAAAATACCGCATTTAATTTTTTGGTGAAATGGTTTTTCCTTTACATTACCCTATAGTACAAAAGAGCCAAAGCTGTGAGAGAGGAGGAAGTATCCTGGTATCTGTGACAATGTTACTCTCAAGATCACAGAGAATAGAGTTGAGCCCAGTGGCCTAATTATGTCCACAAAGCACTTTCTTTACAATTTGCTGCCTCTTCTTTCCCTAAATAGAACCCGTAATTAACACTACACTGGGTTCACTAAGGTGCACTAAAGCTGGACTTTATAAATAAGCTTTTGTTATTAAAGAATATATATATATATTTGTTATATTTCTATACCCCATTTGGGGATAGAAGTCAGACAGCTATTTTATTTTTCTTCTTCCCCATATTGAAATCAAACTTCCAAATTTCATATACAGTCAGAAAAATAACAGCTATATTGGAATAATTTTTATTTTCTTTTAATGTTTAAAAATTATTCTAACCACTAGCATATGATTACAGCAGTTGGAAAAAACAATAACATTTGACTTACCCGTATTAATGACCCGTCCAATTAAGAGGATTGATGCATTTCTTGTAAACAAAAGGCACATGTCTATGGGAAGCACAGTTCATTGTTTTGAAAACTAAAGGACTGTAAGACACTCTGTCACAAGATAAAGTCCTTGTATGAACAGCAGAAATAGATTCATTTAATTTAAACATCATCCTGATTTGCATTTCAAAATAAACAAGAAGGACTTTTTGAAGAAAGCATCAAAACGGTTGTAGGGAAAAATAGCATTTGGGGAAAAATCTAAATTAGGCCATTTCTGAAAAGTAAATGGGTCATTTGATGCAATCTGAAATGACCATTTCACTTATCTGTATACATTGTTTCATACAATATATGGCTACTAGTTTTCATAAAATGAAATTTTTAAAAAGGATGATAATTGAAGGAAAATTTGATCCCTCTAACCCCAGCTGATTTGACAGCCCATTTAAAACTGATGTCTCTAATGAACATTCTGGATAGACAAAATCAGAGCAGTTTGGCTGTAAAATATTCCTGCCAGTGTGTAACACATGTGCTTCAGAAACCCAAGGTGTCCCTCTTGTTCACTCCACCAGTTTCAGCCCCCAGGGGAGGGACTTTGGTTTTATCTGCCCAACACCCTCTCCTCCTTACTTTTAAAAAATGTTTCTTAGCTACACAGAATGGGAAAATTAATCTAATTCATCTCTCCTTGGTCCAAATGATGGACATATGACTCAAACCAGACCAACTAGACTCCTTCCCTATGATTTTAAATTCTGCAACAAGGAGACTAGATTTTCTTTGTAGGTGAAAGGCTTTAGAATAAAAGAACAAGCCACCTACTGCCATATTTTTGATGTTCAGAAGTCCACACACATAAAGAGAACATGAAGCTAATCTGTGAAGTAAGGCAGAGAGAAGAGACAGCCCTAACTCAATTTGAGCCTTGACTCCCAGGTAAACCTCAGTGCTGCTCAACTGCCATTCATTTCATGGTTGGCTTATATGACCTAATTAATTTCCATTTTACCTTAAGCTGACTCAATCTGGGGTTTTTTTTTTATTACTAAGATAGAAATATTTCTTGACTAATTCCCTTAGCACAGTTGCCTACTTCTGCCGATAAGGGGGTGGGAGATCAAAGAAAAATCTCCTCACCTTCTCCACACCTCATCTTCTCATCTGTAAAATGAGGGTATGGCTCTAAATAATTTGTAGTGTCTATCTAATTCTCACAGTCTGATTCCCTCTCTAGCCATGGGTCTGTGGAACTTGTCCCACCTGAGGTTGCCGCAGGTGTGATGGATGCTGGCTAGGGTGTAAAAAAGAAATTTGTCCTTGTGTTATCCCATTCTTTTTTGCAGTCATTTTTTATTCTAATACCTCTGCTTCTCAACTGTTTCTCTTATCATTGAAGAAGTAGATACCAAAATTTACTCAAAATGTAGAATTCAAAGCTAACCTCTGCTTTCTCCATTCTAGGCCTAAGGTTTATACAAGTGGATAATGAGGGTCTCTGAACAATTGTCCAACAAAGCTAAATCCAAGTCTTTTTAGGCAGTTACTCTCAAACTTTTCTACAGAAATATCCATAATAGCAGAAGAGTTAAATATGTTTTCTGTAGTTCTAGAGCTCTGTGAACCTGAAATAAACTATCATAAGGACAAAATATATTTAGAAACTTGGCTCCAGTATAAAACATCCAACATAAATTGTATATTCTATTCAAAAATATAAAAGCATGACCTAAATGGGAAGGAGATCCAAGGAAGAGGGGATATATGCATACGTGTGGCTGACTCACTTTGCCGCACAGCAGAAATGAACACAACATTGTAAAGCAACTATATTCCAATTTAAAAAAATAGTTATATTATGCACTGTTCAGAATTTGAAGAGAATGGAAATTCTTTCCTTGAATAAAAATTATGCCAAAAGTAATACGAATTTTGCCTTGTATCTCTTGCTTTCCAATACACGTATTTTTGTTGTTGTTGTTCTTGTTTTGTGGTACGCGGCCCTCTCACCGTTGTGGCCTCTCCCGTTGCGGAGCACAGGCTCCGGACGCGCAGGTTCAGCGGCCATGGCTCACGGGCCCAGCCGCTCCGCGGCATGTGGGATCTTCCCGGACCGGGGCACGAACCCGTGTCCCCTGCATTGGCAGGCGGACTCTCAAACACTGCGCCACCAGGGAAGCCCCAATACACGTATTTTTGACTGGAAAGAAAAGAGATGGCTTTTGTATAAAATGATTATACTTCCTTGAATGCCAGACTTTAAAAAAATTATGATTTTGTAAAATTAAATTGATATAATTTCAAAAAAAATAATAATACAAAAACAGTGCTTTAATTTCCTTAAAATGAAGTGAAATGTATTCTTCAGACAGATACATCATATTTAACTTTTGATATCATGAATATACGAATCGACAGTTGTTTGAGAGGTTTTTTTATTATTGATGGCTCCTATTAAACATGTTTTCTGAAAGTGGAATCATATAAAGCCAGTAGTATGTATTAATACAAGCTCAAACGATCTCATCAGGATTTCTTCATTCCATGGTTGAGAGAATGGAAAACACAACAGATACATTCGAAGAAACAGAAGAGCTCAGGAGAAGTTCAGAGCATGAAGCAAATTCAAAAGGATACATAAATATCTAGGGGGCAGCTTCAAAGCAGGGAGTACCTGAAGAGAAAACAGCAGAAGTGGAAGGAATTGCTCATGTGATGTGAGGTTGCAGTTGTAACAGAAGCGTCTCTGCTACTACCCCAGGAGAAGGAGGGTGGACAGTAGCTATGGTAAAAATGTGTGATAACATCAGGGAAGACAGAAGCTTGGAGAAACAGAGTGAGCCTGAGGAAAAGAGGGGTTCCTGGGGCTTGACTTCAGAAAAACCTGCCTATGGAGAATGAGAGCTACAGCTTTCTTTCAGAAACTTGCTAATTTTTACTGGTCACATGGCATTAACATATTGCTGCCTAACTTTGGACATTTTAAAAGTGGAGGAACTTTTCTGTCAGTTCTGATATGATAATTACAGAAAACACATCCTTTAATTGAACGTCCTTTAATTGAATCACTTGGCCAAGAATCCAAATAACAAAATGTCTATTATGCTACTCTGTGCGCAATAGAGGTTATGCAACATGTTTCTTCTCAGAAAAGAGAATAAAAAGTAAAGAAAAAATGACCACTTTTAGCACTTTTATTTTATCGGGAGAGGTGAGGAACATGCTCAAAATACATGTTCTTGAATGAATCTCCATTGGGTACAGAGAGAAAAGAGCTCATTATTCTTCTAACAGGCAAAATTTGATTTTATTGACACTCTTGCTGTATGTCAATTGCTTACTGTATCTCCCTAGTTTGTAGTCTGACAGATTTCATTGTTTTTAACTTAGTAATTCTATGTTATATTCCCATGGATGTGTCCTTACACTATCTTACAATCCATTTCTGAAATAATAACTATAATTTCAATGAAAGTAATACATTACATGCTCTGTTGACTACATGGGCATGTCTAATTATTTGTAAGTGGACCAAACCTTGCACATATTAGGTAATAAATACATGAATTCTGTTAAAAAAAACTATATAGAACAATACAGTTTGATGAAGGTAGGCATTTCTTTTTTAATTCATTTTTTTGTCTCCAGGGACTGGCTCTGTGTCTCATATCCAGCAGGTATGAAACAAATGCTTGTTGAATAATGAATGCATGAATAAATTAATGATTACTTGGTTGAATTAATAGGTAAATAGTTGTACGTACTAACAAAAATGTTGGTGAATACATAGAATTATAGAATTTAATTGCTGAGTGAGATTATCTAGTTCTACCAAGACTTGACCTGATAAAGAGAATAATGGCTCCAAAGATGTTGAAGTCTTAATCCCCTGAACCTTAAATATATTACCTTACATAGCAAATATATACCTTACATAGCAAAAAGGACTTGGCACATGTGAGTAAGTTAAGGATTTGAGACAGGAAGATTTTCGCAAATTATCCAGGTGGGCCTAATATAATCACAGGGTCCTTGAAAGAGGACAGCTGGAGGTTAGAATCAAACAAGGCCATGTGACTATAGAAGCAGAAAGAGAGAGATTTGAAGGTGCTGCCCTACTAGCTTTGAAGATGGAGTAAGGGGCTAAGATCCAGGGAATGCTGGGAGCCTTTAGAAACTGGAGAAGACAAGAAAACAGATTGTTCCTAGAGCTTCCAGAACAAAAACAGCCTTGCTGACACACTGACGTTAGCCCAGTGAGACCTATTTTTGGACTCTGACCTACAGAACTATAAAGATAGTAAATTTGCCTTCTTTTAACTAAGTTTGTGGCAATTTGCCACAGAAGCAAAAGGTATTGAGTAGTCCTACTCAGTAGATCTGGAATAAAGTCTGGAATCTGAAATTTACCAAGTACCCTCAGTATTTCTGAGGCAGTAATTATCTAGGAAACTGTGATATATTGTAACATACCCATTTTGTACTTGAAAAAGCACAATGTTAAGATCTCAATAACACTAGTATAGACACAAGTTCAATTTATCATGTTGAAAAAACATGTTTGGAAAAACAAAGCAGAAAAAAACTAAACTATTAAAAATATGTTCTGTAACTCTATATTGATTTTCTCCTCTTGCTTTTACAAAGAACAACGGCTAGCGTATGCTTTCACAGAGGGTGATTTGGATAATCCCTTCTATGCATTGTTTCAAGCAGAAATTCTCCTCCATCTATCATTTCTGCTTGTATTATTTCACATCTTTCAAAGAAGTTCACATTTCATTGCAGGGAGCCAAACTTGGCCTGTGCTACACCTCTAACTGTAAACCACACACAGTGCTTACTTTCCTTTCTCTTGAATATGTTGTAGGTGGTTTTCTCTATCTCCTTCTTGAAGAGTATGATAAATATGTGCTGTGCACACATTTTTTTCTGTTTATTAAAGTTATATTACTAAATTATACTAACGGCGGCCTTATTAAATACATATAACACATTCAGAGTTTTAACAATTTTAGAGTTATTCAATAGGTATGATAATACTTCTTATTTTCTAAAAATATCAAAATTAGGGATAGCATTCTAATACTGCACTAGTAACTTAGTTCAAATTTAGGCTACTAATAGAAGAGGGAAAAACTATAATGCACCAAAAGAATTCTCAGAAACGACTCTTCCAAAACAATAAAATCTTAAAGCAGGTATTGGGAAGCCATGCTCTATTACAGATCAACAATTGGAATTGACATCCTATGCTTCCATATCCACTTTTTAGTATGATTTAACAATCAGTTTAATTCTTACTGTTCAGTTATTTTAAATTTGACATTATTCCTACTCGTCCTCTCACACTAACATTTTCTCTGGCGCATCATCTGACACTATATATCTCTCTTTCTTTAAAAAGCAGGTTTCTCTAGGGGGACAAATTTCAGTATGGATGCCTGATTTCCTCCTTTCAGAGTGATTATTCCACAGGCAAATCTGAGACTCTGTGTTTCTTATTTTCATTTTGTATTCAGCAAAATAATGGACTGCGAGATACACAGTTGTTAGGGGCTGTGACTGTCATCTCTGCTGCTTCCCATTGAAGGCTTGAAGCCTTTATTTTAGTGACTATATTGAAAATTGCAATGCCATTCATAGGATTTCAAGGACCTCGCTATTATATCGAGATCCTGAGTTTTGTTGCTGGCATATGTTATTGTCTGAGACATTAAGCAAGCAACTAGACCTCTGCTGGGGACCAACTGTGCCTGCTTCCCAACCTGATACAATGGACTAATAATGAGGAAAGAAAATTTTCCTTGTGTTTGCCTGTGAGGCTCTTGAGTACTCTCTATCTTTTCCTCATGCTTGCTTTAGTGACTGCAGAGATTTTTCTCGCCAGATGTACATGCAGTAGCAAAAGCTGAAGCATCTCTCTTAGCTAATGAGCTGCAAAATATAAAAGTTTAGGACAGTCTCTATGGAAACTTTTGAATATGGTGACCTGCCAGTGCTGAATGGGTGTGAGGTGACAATTCCTCCTAGAAGGCAGATTTTCACAAATGCGAGATGGTAAGATTGTATGAGAGCCACTAAAGTTAGCTCTGCCTCAGTTTCCACCACTGGATCTAATTCACAGTTATATCATCAGGATTAATGAGTAATCTTAATTACATTAAAGTTTTCAGAGATAAGCATTATATAAATAGGAAGCACTCTATTAAATGGGTAAAAGCTCAAGAATGAGAAGCTAAACTTGTTATATAAAATGTGGTCTCAAATGTAAGTAATTGACCAGAAATCAGGACTTTGGGCCAATTACTGGACATCCATTCTGTGTCATTTGAGAAAAATTGTACAGAACATCCTTTCTTCATTTCCAACATTTGCTTATTACATAAAGTAGATAATTTAGCACCAAATAAGGACATAGTTATATTCCCTCCATGTATCATTGCAGACTACTAAAAAAAGAATTATATTAAATTGGTAGTCAGAATCTTTCCTCAAATGATGATAATTGGATCTCAGATTCAAAGAACACCATTCAATTGGAAAGAAATGGCCAGAGGAAATATAAAGGCTCTGTGCTCAGTATAAAGTATTTTATATTCTCTTAAATATTATATCAAGTTCACTCCACAAAGGGAGAAAACATTGATCCAAAATGTATATCTGACATTTAGCTTAAAAATTTCACTTGTTAATTGTTTATATTTCTATTATTATTCATGCTAACATGAATACATCTCCTTACCACTGATAAGAATACTCACTAATTTTTATGACTGTCCACTGAATATACAGTACTCTGATAAGATATTTTGATGGAGTTGGGGTAGAAAAACAATAAGGACAAAAGCTATCTGGATCCTTTACCATAATCAGCATCCGTATTGTTAGGCTTATATAAGAATGCCTCCATAGTTAAGCTTTTGTGTTTTTAGCAAGTAATATTGACACTTTTAGAAGATGCACACAAACTGTGATCTAAATAAAACTAGTATTTAAGATGGAAAAGAAGTTGACTCACATAAAAAGTCTTCAAAATTTGTCACTGGTGATTTTGGTAGGAAAGCTATTAGTGTATAGATTTGTTTATAACATGGCAAGTTGTTTTGTCAGGGGACTCTTCATTGAGTTGAGAGCCATAAGCTATGAGGAATGTTTTCCTGGAAATATATCTACAAGAAGCTACATGAATTCTCCTACAAAGGAAAAGAAAGTAAACATCACTTACCTGGAAAACAAGTTGAAGATAAGTTATAGCATGATAAGATATACATAGAGCATTAAAAACAAATCAGGGTAACACATGATCCCCAAATAGAACTGAACACTTTTTGGATAGATATGATTCTGAAAACTCTTGTCTAAATGATTCATACTGGATTTGTGTGATTTCGCCTGTGACTCCTTCATGACCACTAAGAAGTTGTGTGGACCCCAGGGGAATATAAATTAAGTGGATTCATAAATTCCACTAAGTCCTATGTGTTACCGTTACCCAGCATGGTTGTTACTTCAACTCAATAATTACTTGGTACAAATTATGAAAGGAGAGAGAAAGAATAAAATTAACATATTATTCAATAAAATTTCCCCATGTTTCATGGGGTAAATACAATCTCTGGGAATATATTTGTAACTAAACATTTAAAAAATTCTTTTATCCAGATATATTTTTGTCCCTGAATTAACTTTGTATATGCCTCATACACACAAACACCCACCCCCCACACACATACACCAAACAGTTTATAAGAAATATATGCCAGGCATTGTGCTAGGTATTTTACACATGTACATTCACTGCTTTTTTACATCTAAAAAGGTGTCTTAGTCTGTTTCGCCTGCTTTATACCATACTAAAATACCATAGACTGGGTGGCTTATAAACAACAGAAATATATTTTTCACAGTTTTGGAGGCTGGAAGTCCAAGATCATTGCGCCAGCATGGTTACATTCTGCTGATGGCCCTCTCCTGAGCTGCAGACGGCCTATTTCAGTGTTCTTACATGGTGGAAGGGGCGGGGGAACTTTGTGGGGACTCTTTGAGAAGAACACTAATCTCATTCATGAAGGCTCTACCCTCATGACTTAATTAATTCCTAAAGGCCCCACCTCCTATTACCATCACCTTTGGTGGTTAGAGTGCAACATACAAATTTTGAAGGGACACATTCAGACCATAGTAGAGGGTAAAATATTGATGAATGTTTTCAGTTAATATCGACAAAATTTCTTGTTAAGTGTAATGACTAAACAGTTGAATCTAAGGAAGAAGAAACTAAGATAAAGAGTGGTTAGCAACATTTTTACATGTAAAATGCTTTGAAACCCATTAAGAATGAAGCAAATATAACCAGAAGATTTTTTTTAACATCTTTATTGGAGTAATTGGAGTATAACTGCTTTACAATGGTGTGTTAGTTTCTGCTTTATAACAAAGTAGATCAGCTATACATATACATATATCCCCATATCTCTTCCCTCTTGCGTCTCCCTCCCTCCCACCCTCCCTATCCCACCCCTCTAGGTGGTCACAAAGCACCGAGCTGATCTCCCTGAGCTATGCAGTTGCTTCCCACTAGCTATCTATTTTACATTTGGTAGTGTATATATGTCCACGCCACTCTCTCACTTTGTCCCAGCTTACCCTTCCCCCTCCCCATATCCTCAAGTGCATTCTCTAGTAGGTCTGCGTCTTTATTCCCGTCTTGGAGCACAGGCTCCGGACGCGCAGGCTCAGCGGCCATGGCTCACGGGCCCAGCCGCTCCGCGGCATGTGGGATCTTCCCGGACCGGGGCACGAACCCATGTCCCCTGCATCGGCAGGCGGACTCTCAACCACTGCGCCACCAGGGAAGCCCTGGTTTTATTTATTGCTTTTTAAGTGAAAACATGTTCATCATTAAACTGAATTTCTCAATTTTTTTGTTCTATAAACCACTCTCAGGATTTGTTTCCCTCCACAAAGCAGTGTCTTGGTATAGAAAGGGTCATATATCATTCAGGTGACCCTTTTGGCCATTGTATTTTGAAAGCTATAGTTTTTGAACTAATGACTATGTTGTAACTATACAGAAATAAAGAAGTTAGTGTCCTCTATATTGCAAAATTTTGGTAGAATAAACAATAGCTAAAGCCAAAGGGTAATAGAGTTATAAAAATTATTTTGTATGTCTTAATTTATACATCAGCATTTCAAAAATGTCATATCCCAAAGTGGTAATGTCTACATTTATTTTGGCTTTGTATATGCATACATCTAAATGTGCTAAGCTTTGGTTAAAAGTCCCCTTCTGTTTGCTGCAGCTGCTTTATTCCTCTCTCTAGGAAATAGTATTTTAAGAAGGACAAAAATTATTGCTTAATAACCATTTCTGTTTGAAAGTTCATTTAAATATATAGTTAGATATATTTAATGTATATGTGTGTATTATATTTACTTATTTCCAAGTACATTTTCTAACAACCACAAACATGTGAAATATAACATATCAGATGACATAACAACTGAAAAGTAATTATTTCTCACGCCAGTGCTTGTGTCTTTTCTTCTGATATGAATAAGGTATAGAGAAGTTTGCTTTCTTAAACATGTTTCGTTTTGACTCACAGTTATCAACTACTTGTAGTAAGAAGTAAAAGTAGATTTCTTTATTTAGAATATTGACCCTTGGGGGAGGTATATTGCAAAGGTAAAGCTTTTGCAGGCTTGAGTAGCTCCAGTTTTAAAAATATAATTCCAGAGGTCATTTCTTCCAATTTTCTTTCTTCAGTTAGGAAGAATTACAATGCAATTTCAAATTCAATTCAAGTCTCTGACCTGATCTACTAGAACATAAATATATCCAATCCAATTACATCAGTGACCAAAGAACACTTTCTATTTCCTTGGGGATGATTCTTTTCATTGTTTCCCAAGAATAAGAGAGACTTAGTGAGTGGAAGACCAGATATATGGAGAATAATAGCTAACAGGACAGGTTTTCCCCTAACTGCTATAAGAAGACATCACACTTTGATGATGATGTGAAGCAAGCATTTCAGTCCAGCTGTTTAATTCACTGCTCCTTTTAACACATTAACTTTTTGTGTAATGGGGAAGCTTAGAAAGTAACAATATTTTATTATTACTCAAATAAATCGCTTTCACAGTAAATCAATTATCCGGACAGCAATATCCCACATATTTTCATTATCTACTAAGCACTGAAACCAGAGAGTTATCTTGTGACAGAAAATAAAAAACAAAAGATAGTTTTAAAGGCTTCATGTCCAAACTACGGAACAGATGAGTTAAAAACAATGCATCAGGAAGGAGAGTAACATGATTCATGGGTCTATTTTTTGTTTTGTTTTGTTTTCGTATTTTCAAAATATTTATTGATACGTGGAGACTGCTTTTAAATAGCAGCATTTTTGTTTACATTTTAGAATGCATTTCCTTCAAATGGTAATTGCAATGGTAAATAAAGTTAATAGTACAATATGACCATTGAAATCCAAATGAGGGTTCCAGGAGAGTGAGCCTTTGAAGAGTCTCTTGTGATTAAACCAGGACATAGGTATGACAAGTAATATGTTCTGAGAAAAGATGGCCCATGTGTCCAAATGTTTGGACTCATTGGGTGATCTCTTTTCCAGGAATAATGAGAGTAGCGCATTCTTCTCTCATTTACTACCTATTTGACCTTTGTCCAATCACCAGGCCTCACTGTGCTATAATTCTCTTCACCAAAAAATAAAATACTAAAAAGAATATATTATATATTCTTTATATATATATATATATATATATATATATATATATGAACCACTTTGGTGTACACCTGAAGCTAACACATTTGTAAATAAATTATACTTCAATAAAAAATAAAATTTAAAAAAAGAAAAAAATACTTATTAATAAGAGACCAGTGAGAAGAACAATGAATGTTAGCAAATTAAAGTGTATTGCAGGAGCACTGTTAAATAATGAATTATCTACTTATATGTGAATATTAGGACCCTTGAACATCAACTCTAAAGATATCCAGAATTTCTTTTATAAGACATAGGCCTACTGTTTCTCCCTTGAGATTCAAAAATCAAACACTCAGAAATCATATGAGAAAAAAGTTTTCTTTTAGAACATACTTTTTTCCCCTTTTTATAGAGTTCTGAACGAGTTGGAAATTCCAGCTATAATTGAGCAGATTACTTATCTGTGACCTACTATACCTATTGATTTGAAGGACAAAGTCAGTAGGCTCTTTAGGTCCAACCAGATCAGTGATGACTTTGCTTGGGCATGGTTTTAGTTAACCAAGATTGTTTTTAGGACAGTAAGCTCCACACTTAGCTTTCAGTGGAATTTGACTTGTAAGAATAGATCAGTGTTTTGGAAATGTCATGTTCTTATTTTATGAGTTTATAATTAAGCAGAACACAGATTGCTTTCTTTACAGAATCCCACCCACAAGGATTCTATTGATTTACTGTTTCATTATATGAAATAGTATGTCAGGGTGAAGGTGAAGCAGAAAACAAATTATGATCTAATCTGAGATGTAGATCTATATTGGAGTGATACTGCTGACCTGTGAAATGCACGCAAGGAGTACTTACAAAACCATTCCTATTGTCAAAATGATGAAAGATCTTCTTTGGTGTGCAGTCGGGACTGCAAAGTCAGGAAGTTTCTAAAGGTACTCCTGAACTTAAAATGCTAAAATAATTTGCACATATTTGCATTGACAAGAGAGGTTTTTATTTAATTGAAGATGGAATAATTTAGTATCTCTTTATGTGTTTTTATGTACAGAAAAAAATAGGTTTGGGAAGAACAATGTTGCATGGAGAGGAACTACTAAAATTAAATATATGTATGTTGAAGACTATGGTTTAGCTTTGTATATTTTTTCAAATATCATTATTGTCACTAAAATTACTTTGGGACTATTATATTGCCATGGACCTTACTCACATGGCAACCTTCCTCAGGCAAAGAATCTTCATCTTATCAAATGAAATTAAGTCAACCTATAGACAGGCATTTATAACTGTAAAGCAAGAAATTAGTTATCATTATTCTTTTATTTCTTTAATTATTTAGCCAACACCATTGAGTATTACTTTATACCAAGATATGTATAATTCCTGGTAGGAATTAGGATAAAGAAATTAACAAAATAGTCCCTGTCCTATAGAAGTTCATAAAAATTAACAATTTAAATGTAATTTGACATAAAGCAGAGTATTAGAAGACTACTGAGGAAGATCAAAAGAAAAAGTGTACAACTACTAGAAAAGCAACAAGCTTAGGAGTCAAGAAAACTAGATTCTATCATAAATAATGTGATTAAACAATTCTAAGAATATAGATCATTTTTCTCATTTATAAAATTAGTTTGAAAGGACTATTTATAGGACCTTGAACCTTAAGTATCCTGTAATTCTAGGATATTACACCTGCATCATAAAATTACATTTGATAAAATGTTTGAAAGTAAATTTATATCTGTGATAGAATAATTGATATTTTATTAGATTGACAAATGCATTTTAGCTGCCCAAATGAATTTCTGATGTTATTTCTACTTCATTTAAAAGTCCTTTAATTAGATATATATGAGCACATTGTCAAGGTAGTTCTTGTTTCTGAAACAAGATTTGGGATCCATCCACAAATATATACTATACCAAGAAGGTGCACTCTTGTCTTCACTTGTTTGTATTTGAATTGGAACTCTGATCAATGTAGAACATACAAATTAAAGATGTATTCATGGAAAAAAGAAGAAAGAGGAAAGAAAGAGAAACAGAGAAAGAAAGAAAGAGAAGGAGAGAGAAATCATAAATTTTGTGTGATTCTCAACTCAATTTATACAATCTATAGATTGCAAAAGAGAAAAATGCTATTTTGTAACATTATTGAAATTAAAGATTTAGCCTATATTCAATAATTTTCATGATAAATCAAATTACAAAATTTTATTTGCAATCTTCCAAGGAGATTGTAAGGAAATAAAGGAGATATAGCATACTTAGGACTGAGGTGGTAGAGTCTCATTTGAGTTTTGATGAAAAGCACCTGTATCAGGATATCTTTACCTTAAGTATAATTTTGAAAGATTGCTTGCTGTAGATATTTTTGATAAGATATCATGAGAATTACACTTAAGTTTTATATATGATAAATACAAAGAAATTCCAAAGAGAAACCAATTATTATTAATTTACCCTCTTGTGGAATGCTGACTATAAATTTAATCCCAGATAAAAACACATAGAAAGAATATTATTAGTTTTGAGGAATCTGGTACCTTATATATTCTCCAGAGATAGTTATCATCTGTGTGTTAAATCAGCTTCACCACAGAGAATGTTAAACATGTAAATTAGTATGTATTATAAAGTTAATGTTTAATTAAAAACCCAGTTTGAAAATCAGTTTTCTTTAAAAAAAATTAAACATATTCTATTTGACACATCTTTAAAACTGAAACTTATAATTTCCTTTAGTTTAAAAATGATTATTATAATAAAGTATATCATTTACTAAGAACCTTCTAAGTGCCAAAAATAGTCATTCATTCATTCATTCATTCAAAAAATAATTCTTTAGTACTTATTGTGTACTAGTTACTGTCCTAAGCAATAAATAAAGCTGTATCCAAATTCAAGGAGATTACATTCTATTGGGAGAAAACAGATGATAAGTAAATAATAAATATATATTGAATATGTCAGTCTAAGTTTTATGTAAAAGAATGAAACAGGATATAGGGAGGGAGACTGAGGACATGAGGAGGGATGATATTTTAGATAAGGATAGCATCTTAGCTTGGGCTGCTACAACAATTTAACATATACAGGGTGGCTTAAACAACAAATATTTATTTCTCACAATTCTGGAGTGGGAAGTCCAAGATCAAGGTGCCAGCAGATTTGGTTCTTGGTGAGGGCTCTCTTTCTGGTATGGAGAAGGCCATTTCTTGTTATGTCCTCACATGGCAGGTAGAGAACAAGTTTGCTCTCTTCCTCTTCTTATAAGGACACTAATCCCATCATGGGGACTTCACCTTCATGATCTAATTACCTCCCAAAGGCCCCACTTCCAAATATCATCACCTTAGGGCTTCAACATATGAGTTTTGGAGGGACACAAAATTTCAGTCCATAGCAGACAAGCAAAAAATATCTCTCTGATGAAGTGACATTTGTGCAGATACATGAAAGAAAGGAGGGAGTCAGGCCTATAGGTAACTGGGGAAGATTGTTCTGTAAAAGGTCCTGAAGTATGAGGTAAATAACATGTTCAAGTTGTAGGAAGAAAGTCCATGACCAATGAATGGAGCTGGGGAGATTGATGGAGGGTAGTGTAGACAGGTAGTGAGTTTGCCAAAATGCCTTTGGTTTTGTAAGCCAGGGAAAAGGCCTTAGACAAATAGGAGTTGAATTCTGGTTACATATTTAACTCAGAAAAGACAACTTTAAAGACTATGAATTGTGAGATTTGAAATAGATTATTCAATGATGCCTCCAAGGTAATGGTTGTGAAGCAACTGGTCAAAGGCAGTTACCATGTACTCAGGTTGGGGGATTAGAAGGGGAACTAATTGGAGAAGACACTGAATTCAGCTTTGTAAATGTTGTTTTGAGATATCAGTTAGATATCCAGGTGGAAATTTCAAGAAGGTAGTTGCACATGAGAAACTTGAGTTTTGAATAAGGTCAGGACTAAAAGGGTATATTCATGGGTAAAGTCTCACAAAAATTATTAATGAAAATATTATTCTCCCCAATATATAGATGAAAAAACTGAGGTCTACATAGGTTAATTTATTTGTTAAGTCCACCTAGCTTGTAAATAATGGCTCTATAAGTTGATGCAGCTCGGTCTGATGGCATAAGCCATGGCCTTTCTTTAAGAATGGTTTAAGTTACAAAGATTAAATATTCAAAATGATAAAACAACTTCAATATAATGCTGAGAAAAATAACACCTTAAATGTTCATTCTCCTTTGTGGAAAATCTGATCCAAAGGAACTTGAATTCATTCAATTAGTCAATAACACTATATATTGAGAACCACTGTATGCCAGACATTATTCTAGATAGTAACAATTTCATGGTGAATAAGACATTATATCTTCCTTCATGAAGCTTACGTTCTATAAATGCATAGCTAATAGTATACACTTTTAGATTAAATTAAGTGCTTTCATATCATTGAGAAAACAAATGCAGATTAGTGGTCAGAGAAAGCTTCTACTTAAGCAGATTGCCAAGTATTGAGAAAAAACCAAACATTTCTAGAATCAGGAGTGGACGTGAGAGAGTGGTTGAGGATGGGTATAAGCAAGATATTGGAGGGGTTAGGGATGACGTGGAGGGGGCAGAGGACTTATCAAACAGATGGAATAGCAAGTGAAAAGTTCTTGAAATAGAAGGTAGCTTTGTCAGCTGAAATTCACATTTATTTGCTGCTAAATATTTTTTAAAACTTCAGCACCATTCACATCTTTCTGGGGTATAGATTTTTTATTAAGGTTGCCTCCGATAGATTCACAGACAAATTCCCACACCAAAACACACATGTACATATCTAAGAAACATTACCACAACTTGTGATCTTCAATAACGATATTAATCTTTATTCTAGCAGTGTGAGATGGTTGGAAATATTGAGAATTCAAGATCGATATATTGTAGTCATGGAAATCAGAAAGCTGATAAAGCTCAGCAGAAGAAGGAAACCCAAATCTTGCCTCCTGCTGTGTTACATTAGGAGAGAAAATGTTTCTGTGACATATGTAATCTTGGGTCAAAATGAACTTCTTTGAAAAGATTGTGATATGTCACATTGCTCTCTGTGGAGTCCCTCTGGTAAATGAGGGAAATGAAATTCTAGTTCTCAGCAGCCAGAGAGAAGTTTGTCTTTTCTGGATTAACGTAGGTGCCAAAGAATGTCAAAAACTTCCGGGAGAAAGGGCACTGTACTGAAAATCCTTTCCATTAGATTTGGAGCCCTATCTAAACTTTTCTACCACTCAGATATTTTGGATCTGGAATCTATGCCTCTGATTACAGTGCCAATTGAAAAGGAAACTCTGGAAAAATTTTTATAAAATAAATTGTTAGTAATGGATAAACATATCAATATGTACAAGTAGGCACCTGAGAAATACATGGAAAATATATATTGGGTTGGGACAAGGTTCGTTCTGGTTTTTCCTTAACATCTTATGGAAAAACCCGAACAAACTCTCTG
This sequence comes from Physeter macrocephalus, assembly GCF_002837175.3. Lineage (NCBI taxonomy): Eukaryota > Metazoa > Chordata > Mammalia > Artiodactyla > Physeteridae > Physeter > Physeter macrocephalus. The sequence continues at coordinate 89,474,074 of NC_041220.1, read as the reverse complement.
GCCAGCCCAATATATTCTGGGTCAGAAAGAAGAAGACAACAAAGAAGACGTCCATTATTTCATACATCAATGTAAATAAATATACCTAAATGTCAGTTTAATTACCTCAAGTGTGTTTACAGTGCACACTGCCAATAATTTTAAAATCAACTCTGCAATTTTTCCTTAGGTCAGAATATAATTAAATATTTCAAGCCTTATATGGAGAAGAAACAGAAGAAAATGTCAAGAAACCCAAATACAATCTACAATTACAGAGAGCCTTCCAAATAACAATGCATGTGTTCATATTTTATCTCACTAAGTTTTATAATAACACTGGTAAATTATTAGTCTCAATTTAAGATTCAGAGAGCATAAGCAAGCTTCCAGATTTGAGAAAGTAGTAAATGATAGAGCCAAGATTCTGGATTGGATCTTAACACAGAAGAATTCTAAATTTCACAATTCCTTCCATGGAAAAAAACCATTATCTGTTAATTGCACTCAGCATGCCACTTCACCGTGTTCTCTCTTCCTTTTCATGTTATATTGAGTAGGGGAAAAAAGGAAAATAAACACTGTAATGTTTAATTACAGTTATCTGTTACTTCCATTATTTTGTACATAATTTATAGAAATTAAAATATAAATTTGATAAACTTTATCTTTCATATTACACAACAACATCCAATTTCTTCAGGATTTAGGTCATATCTATATAAATTTTTTTTTCAGTTAATCATAAGAAATAATTTATGATGCTTTTCTTGAAGAAACTATTCATATATCCAAATTAAGAATGCCAAGGTCTTGCTCAAACATAATAACATTTCAAAGTCAAATGAATCTTAGCATTTAAAGAAAAGGCTATGGGAACATATGTATATGTATAACTGATTCACTTTGTTGTAAAGAAGAAACTAGCACACCATTGTAAAGCAATTATACTCCAATAAAGATGTTAAAAAAGAAAGAAAAGGCTATTTTCTTAGAAAAATACCTGGAATTGTACAGAAAAGCGTACACAAACTAATAGAGAAACAAATTATATCCTAAATTTAAATTGGACTTCCTTTATAAGCTCTACAGTGGAGAAAAACCAAAAGCCAAAATAAAAAAAAAAGCTGGAAAAAGAATAGGTCCTAGAAAATTTCTTTCTAATGAGAATGAATCTTCCATAAAGATTTTATTCTAGTCACATACAGGGGCAGTGTGTGCGTATGGGGGGTTCTGTTATACTCCATCCCCAATTTTTGCAAGAAAAAAGAAACAAAACAGGTTCTCCTTTGTAGAGAGAGGAAATAAAAGAAGAGAGCTAGAAGGGAGCTGACTGCACTGCAGGGAAAGGTGGTGTATGAGGTTTTTTAATAGAACTGACAAAAACGAATTGCCTTTCTAGATTAGAGTAGGCTGAGTAGAAATTCTGCATATCAAGAGCAATTCATATTCAAGCCTAATGTCCCTTAAATTTGAGGGAAAAAAGCTTATTAGTAATTGGATACCGTGGTAATTTTTCTTAGGTATATATATAGTATTAATCTTGTTTCTGTAAACTTATAAGTGTGATGTTAAACCTTTTGAACTTTGTGCTACTTATCAACAAATATGGATGAATTAATTCTTTCCCTGTGGCACCGATACAGTTTAAAACTTTTTTTTTTAACATTGCATAGTCTTACCGCACTGGTTGCCAAGTATTTTCTGAACTAGGTTTCCAAACCTTTTCAATCCCACTTGTAATTTTTTATTTTGATTTCTTTTCAATCAATCCACTTAAAATTCAAGAGACTAATAATGACATTGACCAGTTTCCTAAGACCCTGTCTACCCTGGTTTCAAACAGGGTATTCTCACAACCCAGACATTCTTTTCTTCAGGAGGCATGTGACTGATGGCCAGGGTGATGTTAGTGAATTCTTCTGGGCCAGGATTAGGCCCATGAATTCCTAACTTTTTCATCTTGGTAAAGTCAGAAAAGAATGATCTGGACATTACCTAAAGAAATTAAACTGAAAAATTTCTTCCTCAGCCCCCTCCTTGCCCCAGCCTTCAAGACAGAGCCAACTCCTGACTGGTCCACCTCTCTGCCAAGCTGTAATATAGGAAGCAGAGGCTCCTGAGTAATCATTCTGTGCCCTTGTAAAACTAAGCCAGAGGAGTGGGTGTCTAATTACTATCTAAGCTCAATTGCTTTATTTTACTGATTGAGACAAAAAATACCTAAGACGAGAAAGAAAACTTTCATCTCTATAAAGTTACCTTAGAATCTTTTTTTTTCTATTTTTACTTTAAAATAAAATATGCTCAATAGCTGACCCCAAATACAGCATTACTTTTATTTCCTTTTGACCTAAGTGGAAGTAAACACAATAAAAATATGTGGTAAATTGTCAGTAAACAGCTTGCCAGTTTGAATTTCTTTTCCATCTTCCTTCCTCAAGCTGAGGTAAACACAGATATCACACAGAAGAGGACTTCCCAGTCTATCTGTGATAAGGGACTATTTCTTGTTTGTTTGTTTGCTTTTTTAATTCCCTGTTGATTACAGACAAGACCAGTACTTGTGTAAATATAAAAAACAAAAAAAGACTTGAATTTTGAATTTTGCCCTTACGCAAAATCACTCTAGTCATTTCTGAACACTCCCTCTCACAATCTGTACTAATCCCATGGCAGACCAGTAAGAGTTTGAAAATTGGAGTGAGATCATGCACCATACTGTTAGTTGCACTGCCAGGGAATATTGTAATGATTTGTCCTTGCGCTTCTCCCTACCATAGGACTATGGCACCTTGGAGCTGGTTAGGGAGGGATTATATCTTATTTGTTGCATCCATAATAATAGAATAATGCCTGGAACATAGTATGTAACCAATAAATATTAGTGCATTTAACGTATGAGTTAAATACTCAAAATTCTTTCAAAATACCCAAGAATTTCGGACTTCCTTAACTTGGGAAAGCCAGAAAAATAGAATCAAACACCACAGTATTTTAAAAACAAGAATAAGACTTACATATTTACTCCCTTACCCCAAGTTCCATGTACCTCAAGAGCACTTGATTAGTACTTGATTAGAACAATTCAGCTCTGAAAGAGCATTTGTAGATACCAACCCAGGCTGTGAAATCAGAAACGCCTGGGATTGAGCAAGCCTGGACTGGTTCTCATAACAGGCACTCATGGGGAATGCTAGACTGACCTTTGACAGGCTAATTTCCTTTTCTTTCAAATAGTCACACTGACCCTTACCTTGTGTATTAGTCAGCTAGTGCTGCCATAACAAAATACCACAGATGGGGTGGTTTAAACAGCAGAAATTAATTTTCTCACAGTACTGTAGACTGGAAGTCCAAGATCAAGGTGTTGGCTGTTTTTTATTTTCCCTGGGTCCTATTTTCTTGGCTCACAGATGGCCACCTACTCCCTGTGTCCTCATGTGACCTTTTTCTCTGTGTGCACACTCCTAGTGTGTCTCTTCCTCTTCTTATAATGACTCTAGTTCTATCGGATTAAGGCCCTACATTTATGACCTCATTTAATCTTAACTACCTCCTTAAAAGCCCTATCTCTAAATATAGTCATATCAGAAGTTAGGGCTTCAACATATTAATATGGGGGGAGGGAGAGCACAATTCAGTTCATGATATCTTGTCACATTGTTGTGCAAAGTTAGAGATAATCTATAAGAAGCAAGTCTGATAGCATTCACCTCATATTGAGCTCTCATTACTATTATTAACAGTAAAATTTATTGTTACACTATGTGCTCGTTGTTCACCAATGGCAAAGTCATGTTCTATGTATTTTCAAACTCCCTTAAAACCAATATCCAATTAAATGAGTGCTTTAACAAGGAGGAAACAAGGGTCACTTTTTATAAAGAAGAAATATCATAGTGACTGCAAGGATACATAAGCACTCTGATACATTAGAAACGCACATGGATAATACTAATATTGTAATCATAATAAAAGCACTGGTTTAAATTGACAGACTTCAGAGGGGAAAGTGATGGTCTAGGTCATCTGATCTCATAGTTAATGACATTGGCATCTTAACCTTCCCTTAGCCTGACACATTAGCAAACGTCTGAACCCACCAGGGATTTCATTTTGATTAAAGTTTTTTTTTTTGAGAAACCATGATGATTACTAATCAACAATCATATTTTAATAGTGTCTTCATAGTGGTTTTCTGATGCAGCATGAATAATTGCCTACCATATGTATCACTCGACTTTCATAACAAACCTCAGCTACTGAATTGAAAACTAAACGTGCTAATCTATTCACTGCCCTGAGCTCATGCGTGAAATACAAGAGAATGTCAGAGAGGTTATCCATTTCTTTACATAGCCTTTAATTTTTTTCTTCTGTCCTCTCTTAAAGTTTCTCAGGATGTCAATTCCATCACTAACTACCAACATGGTAGGTGACAGCCTAGGCTTCTAGCTGATCCTATTTGTGGACCCTTGATATCAAAAGTTCTTGACTCAGAAGGAGAAGTGAAAATTATTGGCTAGCCCCAAACTTTGCCCTGGAATAAATGTGTTTGCACCCCTCTGGATAATTTGTATTTCTTCACTCAAAACAGGACAGTAATTGTAAAGGTCGAGTAGCTAAGGCCAAGTGTCCGAGCAAAATGGTGAGTGAGTACTGAAAAATTACTTACCGATGTATAGGGTAGTTTCTTCAATTCAGAGCTATGAGTTTTTCCATATTATGAGTACTAAATTGACATAACTTTCAGGTGATAGCTGTGATTTTCTCAAAAATTGTTCATTTTTACACTTTGAAATGATAAAACTCCCTCTTTCCTGAGTATATATTTCCAGTGCATCTGTAGAGTCCTCAGAAAGCAGGGAGATGATCTTCAGAGGAAAGAGTGTTTATGGATCTAAAACACACTTTGAGCTATAAGGTATAAAAAATACGTATTATGATCTAGTGATGAAATTATCAAGTGCAGGGCTTCACCAAAGGGATTTGGGGCACAGAATTTATCGAGGACTAAACTAAAGGGCAGAGCCAAGTAGAATATTTGGCAGGGTGGGCTAATAATAGCAAACTCCCTTACGGAGCATGTCTTCTGCAGATTTTTGTCCCCTCACTTTGCAGTTCCATCCTCTCTCTACTTACTCCTCCCGGAACCCCGCCTCCACTTCAATAAAGAAGCTTTTCCCCATAGTAGTTTCATTCAGTGATTCAGTGTGTTTGGAGTCAATCAGGTTTAAATCACAGCTCTATCTGTGACTACCTGGTGACTTTGGTGAATTTTTATTGTTGTTATTGATCTTTCAAAGTTTGTTTCCGAACTTGGAAAACATTGATAATTGTAACTCATTTATATAATGATAAATAGGATGAAATGCGTTATTATATATGTAAAGTACTTACAAACTGCTTGGTATATAGTAGGTACCCAGTAAGTAGTGTCAATAAATGCTTGACCTTATCTTGTAGAGAGAAAAACAGAATTTTCTATTGAAGACCTCAGTACACCTGGGGTTACCTAGCTCTAGGCTTCCTTGGTTTAGTGGCTTTTTTTCTCATGAGCAAGAGTCATGGAATAATTTATTTCCTATGGGGTTAACAAGTAATATCAGCATTGGTTTACAATTTCCCTGGACAATTGGAATCAAGCTGTAAGAAGTTTGTCTTTCTAACAGAAAACAAGGTCACTTTCATTAAAACAAATGACATAAGCTCAGACAAATGTCACAAGCACTTTTACAAAGTTCCTATAAAAATAGGAAAAAGGGTAGGATCTCTCTCCTGCGTGAACATTCTAAAGTGAATCCAGCTGTGCCTGACCCCTGTGCATCTCTCCAAAGTTGAAAGAATCCATCATGTTACCTGCAACTACAGACTGTGTCTGAGATTACAAATGTGTACCCTTAACAGTTACATTGTTGGCCTAAGACGTTTGCTGACCTCACTGTGATCATCACTGTCATCACCATCATCAGCAGCTGCAAAAAAGAAATCATCATTAGTATAGTGTTAAAAATATTAAGAATTGTGGAAAGAATAAAAATGTGTAGCCCCTTTGTTCCTGCCTTCCAGGTGCTTATGGTTTAGGTGGCTATATAAGAATGAAAATGTATAACTCCAGACCAAACCAGCTCCCTGTCTTCCAACTCGAATATGTGTTTGCCTATTCAGCAATTCCACTTGGCTTCCTAAAAGGTAATTCAGGCTACACAGAGACAAAATCAAACTCTTAGTCCTTTTCTGTACCTCATTCCTGTTATCTTCTAGTTTCCCATCTGAGTAAACAGCCTCCCATTCAAATGAGTGCCCAGATCCAGAACCAGGGGCAATCCTTAATTTCTCTAGTTTCACTATAATACACATTGAATCAATGAGAAATTGCTATTAGCTCCAACCCCAAGGTATATTTTGCACACGTCTAATTCCCTCTATCCCCACTACCATTATCCAAGCCCAAGTCAACATCATCTTCTGGTCACACTCCCTATTTTCATTCTTATAACTATTGGGTTGGCTAAAAATTTCGTTTGGGTGTTTCATAAAAACCCGAAAGAACTTTTTGACCAACCCAATACATAATCCATTCCTTAACTACTAAAAATAACATTTAAAAAAATCTTTCCTGATTAAAACAGTATAATACATAGCCATTACACTTAAAATAAAATTGCATTATAAATGCCATATGACCTGGCTCTTTTTCCATCTCCAAATCCATGTCTCGGTAGCCTCTCCATATCTTAAGAGAGCCTGGCCATGCTGGCTTCCTTTTTGTATCTCAACCATATAAAGCTCATTCTTACCTCAGTGACTTTGCACTTGCTATCACTCTTTTTGTCTGGAATGCTTTTATCCCCAAATCAAGCCGTTGGGTTCTTTCTCTTCCTGGTATTGTGAGCTCAGATGCCACTTCCACAGGACATGTTCTCCTGACCCCACCTTCCTGTCTAAAACCTACCTGTTGGGACTCCCCTGGTGGCGCAGTGGTTAAGGATCCGCCTGCCAATGCAGGGGACACGGGTTCCAGCCCTGGTCCGGGAAGATCCCACATGCCACGGAGCAACTAAGCCCCCGTGCCACAACTACTGGCACACGGGCACCCAGAGCCAGTGTTCCGCAACAAGAGAAGCCACTCCAGTAAGAAATCCGCGCACCACGACAAAGAGTAGCTCCCGCTCGCTGCAGCTAGAGAAAGGCCGCGTGCAGCAACGAAGACCCAACGAAGCCAAAAATAAATTAAATAAATAAATAAGTTTAAATAAATAAATAAAAATTAAAAAAAAATAAAACTTACCTGTCCTCTGACACACACACACACCCCTATCACATCATTCATCAGAATGTGTAATTATCTTTTTATGTTTATGTATTTGTTTACTTCTTATTGTAGGCACCTTTACTAGATTGTGGACTCTACGGGAAGAGAGAATTTGTCTGTCTTATTCAATGCTTTATTTCCACTCCCAACACAGAAGTGTACAACAAGCAGGTGAGAAAAACAGAAACCAAATAATACTAATATAGGAGATCACTTTGTTGTCAATAAACACATGTTTAGGACTTACATATCAAAATGGCTTACATATTAGATAAAAACTCTTTATATAAATACCTTAAAATATGTAAATATCCATGGATGAGAGCATATTCCCTTTGACATCAGCATTTGTTTTGTATTCACAATACATGATCCACCTGAAATTTCAATCAAGAGTGCTTCAGAAGCAGCAGAATCAGCCAGTAGAAAAAACTCTGTAAAAAAATTGAGATCCTGGCCTAATCCTGGTTTTACCCCTACTTTTTAACCATGAGTAAATTGTTTAATTTGTAGAAAAAAAAATTGTTTTGCCTAAATTACTCTTTGTAAAATGTGCATATCATTTATGCACATTGGAGGGTATTTTACTGCGATTTTTTTTCCTTGCTCTAATATATCAGATTCAAAAAAAATCTCATAGAAATTTTATCTTCCTACTTCCCTTTTCCAAGAAAAATCATTCTTTAGAGCACCTCAGAGTGACTGGTTGGAGGGTGTGAAAGGAGGATTAAAAATTTCTTTATACTTTAAAAGCCTCATAAGACAACCCTCTAGTTAGATGCTTAGAGGGGAAGAAGTGAGTGGTCCAATACCAAAGGTAGGAGAACTGAACATTCAAGTCTTTCTTGGCTCTGTAATGAATGATATTTTTCACAAAATTGTGAGTTCCTCACTTCCACTTACATACAATATCCTAGGTGCGGGATGGCAGACTTTGTGTTCTAAGCTTCTTGACTTGCAGACAGAATCCATGGCCCATTGTAAAAGAGTCTACAGTCAGAGAGTAGGGTTCCTGGGGGACCTTCCCAGTTGCTTGCCCTGGGAAACATCGTCTTACAGTATGTGGAGGATCAGTTTGACAGCATTTTGCAACAAAAGTATATCAAGGATGGTGACCATCATGGACTAAGAACCATGCCCAGTTCTCATTCTTTTGAGATACATACAATTTCATGCAGTTGTAGGAAGAGTCCAATGATGACTAAATACTGGACTTCTCATCAAGTCTGGTGAATGGAAACTGAACCTGATATTTGAATAAAATTTAAAAAAATAAAATGAAATAAAACAAAATTCTTTGATTAGTGAAGTCAATGAAAATAATTATCAGTTCTGAATTTATGCCAGGCAACCCACTAAACATAGAGGTATCAATGGGATGTAATAAATAAAAACATACATAGGTCCTGTCCTTATGAAATGTATAAGTTAATAACAATTTCTCAGTTTATTTTTATCCAGTGTGCCTGATCCCCCCAATCCCATATTTATTATTCTATATTTATTTAATCAATACATGACTTTTTTTACCTAATATTTTTAATAATTACTTCAATAACCCTTCTCAATCAATTCAAATTTGTCACTTAGATTTCAAGATTCTCCATTAGCTATCTTTTGATTTCACTCTTTTTTTGTTTTATCCTAATCATCACTCTAATAAAGAGTTGGTTTCCATGCTCAGTGTTTTCATTCTAGTTGAAAGCAGTTTTGTGACATGCTTTGTTAATTTATGCCTTTCATAAAAAGTCTTTTAAATCTGCCAACATTTATCAATCATTTACTAAGAACAATCCTGTAGGTGAGATTATCTGTGGGACCCAATCTTAATTGTTTCAATGATTTTTGATTTATTGGTTTCTGGCATTGAATAAAAATGCTCAAGTGCCTGTTGTAGGTTGTTGTAGCAATGGCCCCCAACTTATTCCAGCCACTTTCTAACCACATCTTAAGGAATATCTCCCACACTGATTCTGGGCTTGACAAGTGACTTTGATCAATAGGACAGTAGAAAAAATGGTGAAAGCAGAGACTTGAAAAGAGATTTTTTATTGGTGTTTTGGACAAGGGCAAACTAGATTTCTGCAATAGGAGAGGCCACAGAGAGTAAAACGCAAGGCCCCCTGCTAACCGTCAGCTAACCAACAGATAAACTGGAAACCACGTGCAGATATAAGATTGAGACCCAGCCAAGATCAGCTGAGCCTGGCCCAAATCAGCAGAACTGCCTTGCTGCGTCCAGGCTAACTTGCTAATTCTCTGAACTATGAACTAAATAAATGTTCTTTTCTTAAACCACTAAATTTTGAGGTGATTTATTATGCCACAAAAGCCAACGTACAGAAACCAAGAATTTAAGATAACACTATACAATGCCACCGTCATGGAGTTCTTATGGAAATTAAATTACTACCAGGCTTACCACCTCTAGAGCCTTGAAGCTTCAAATATAATTTGATACAGTTCACATTAAAATAAAACAGACTGAATAATTTTTTTTTAAGAAGATGTTGGGGGTAGGAGTTTATTAATTAATTAATTTTTGCTGTGTTGCATCTTTGTTTCTGTGCGAGGGCTTTCTCTAGTTGTGTCAAGCGGCTGCCACTCTTCATCGCAGTGTGCAGGCCTCTCACTATCGCGGCCTCTCTTGTTGCGGAGCACAGGCTCCAGACGCGCAGGCTCAGTAGTTGTGGCTCACGGGCCCAGTTGCTCCGCGGCATGTGGGATCCTCCCAGACCAGGACTCGAACCCGTGTTCCCTGCATTAGCAGGCAGATTCGCAACCACTGCGCCACCAGGGAAGCCCCAGACTGAATAATTTAATGCATGATTTTTTTCCTAAAATAAAACCTGAATAAAATTTTTATAAAATTTAAACTTTTATGGCTTTGAAGTATTCTTCAGGTCTGAATGACATTTTTAGAAAGAGTTGTTTTTCATTATTTGTCTTTGTACTCGTAAAATAAGATGTAGACATTACAAGTAATGTTTAAATAGTTTATAGTTTAGCTTTCTTGATACTTAAGATAGATTTTTCCCCACAATTCTACATTAAGTTATGTGTGTGTGCTTTTTAATATAATTGGGAGGAGTTTGAAAAAGCTTAGAAATAAATCTTAGGATAACTTCAGTTCTTATATCTTCTAAATAAGTCCCAAATACCACTAATATCTTAGAACTTTTTTTACTTTTCTATTTTAGATATTAAGCAAAATTAAAATCCTTTAACAACTTCTCAAGTCTCTTGAAAATATACAGGAAACTAAAAATAACTCTAGTCAATAAATCAGGAGTGAAATTTTGCATCTTGGACTCTCCAGAATGGGTTTTACTCTTTCAAATATACACAAGGCATATTAAAAAATGCAAATGCACAATAAACTTCTGGCTATTTGGAACCAAATACTATATTTTAGGATATCTTAAAATAAAATCTTGGTTTCTTTGATTTCCAAAATAAATAGTTATTTAGTATTGGTATGTAATAAATGTTGTGAGGTTTGTTTTTGAGAATTAATAAATTTCAAATAATAAGTAATATATTTCACTTAAAGGATAAACACATTCCAAAACACTGCCAATCTAATGTTTTAATTATCTAGAACTCATTGTTATTGCAAACCTTTTGGCTATCTGCCTTAAATTCTACACCAGTTTTCATGGCACTATATTATGAAATCTTAAGTGTGTTCAAACTATTGTTTTGCTTTTACTATCCTGCTTTTCTGAGAGATTTTCTTAACCTTGAATTCAAGAAACAAATACATACTTAAAATATTTTTATAAAAATAGTTTGAATTCATAACATTGAATGTGAGGTTTTAATAATGACACTGGGTAATACACAGAGTAGAGTCCTATAGTATTTTTAGGCACCAAAGAGTTTTCTTTCACAGAAAGTCATATAAGCTGTGTTCTCTTGAATTATAATTATAATTTCTTGGAAAAAAATTAAGTGGGTTTTGTGTATCTGTTCACACCATAATCTATTAAAGCTATTGGTAAGAAATTAGTTATAGAGATTGTGTGATAGGTAGCTTGTAAGAAGAGTTTAAGATTTATCTCTGCCTTGTAGTAGTTTTCTGTTTACGATATATGTATATATGAAATAGTCAAAATGAATGTGCTAATGCATCTATATGTAAAACATTCTATTTATTTGATAGACCTTTCTATTTTTGGCCATAAAAGTAACAATTGACATTTAAGTATTACATGCCAACTAGTGTGCTAAGTGCTTTACAACTTATAAATGTACTAAGTTGTGCTATCATTACCATTTTACAGTTTGGTGCTCAAGGCGATGAAGCTAGTACTGATTGGATCAGGAGTCAAACCCTGGTTGTCTAACACAAGAGTCGTACTCTTTGGAATTTGTAGAGATGCAGTAAAATACTCATTCACAAGATTTCTATAGTGTCAGGCCACTTGCTCTATATTTATACTACTACAGATGTTAAACCTCATTTGACTTTAGATCATACAGAGACAGAAAAAAAAGGCAATGAGCATATAACAAGGACATGATTTTGTCATATTAAAGCTAATCAATTATTTGCCACTCGGGTAGGCATTTTTTTTAATTGGCTTGGCGTAAGACTGGGTATAATGTCTAAATGTTTAATTTCCCTAAGTTGTTCATCAAATCTGGTAGATTCAATCTGTCCTGTATCCAGATAAGCCATCTACAGGCAGAACAATTGTTATTTGTTGTTACTCATTTTATAAAATAATCAAGTATGCCAAGAATAGAGAAGTACATAATTTTCGTTCATTTTGTAAGAGAAGATTAAGAGGAAGGATCCACAGGCATTTCAGGACTACCTGAGATGAACAAGTCACAGATTGGCTTTCTTTACTGGTAAGGCTTTTTAGACAAAATGGGATTTTAGAAGCTTTTAGTAACATGATGGTGATGATGATTGTAAAGGCAAAGTTAGGGAAAAGGAGACATTTCACAGATGGGGCAAAAATTATCAAGTTTGATAGATTTGGCTAGAGTATCATTCTGTGTGATGCTTTGAAATTCAGCCTGTTTTGAGTTTGTATTATAATTAAACAGAAAGTCATTGCTGATTTTTAATTGTGTCACAAGCAAGTTAACAAAATGATGTAGCTCAAGTAACTTTTATACTAATATTAACCACAATTATTAATATGGAGAAAACTGCCAAAATATGCTGAAATAAAAAGGGAAACTGGTTTTTTTGTCTTGTTTTTGTTTTCATGTAATGATCTTAACAAATTCTCTTTGTAATTTAAGTATAAATAAAAGCTATAAAATCCCTTGAGGATGTTTTGGTAGAATCCTTCAAAATCCTCCAAAATCTGTTCTCTATAGCCAGTTACTGTTCAAAGAATCAGTTTTCTAGCTTGAAACATCTATGATAATACTGTGGATTATTTTTAGTCAATTCTAACTCATTATTTTTGAGAACATAAAAAAAGTTTATTGTGTGATAAAACTGGAAATCACAAGATGTGTATTATGTCAGAAAGCGATGGCAGATAAATGTCTGATAAGAATATCTATTATAAAGAGAGATGGAACTGAAATATAATAGACAAGAGCCATTTTAAGAAAATAAATTACATCTTTCATGTTCTTCCCCTTTGCTGCAGATATTATATGCTCTATTTCTGTTCATAAAATGTTATTTAATGTAGTATAAATGTTCACATTTACCACTCCATATTCTTTTGCATCATAGCACAATATTAACTGAAGAGTGCCTAGTGATAGGAGAGCAGGTTCGCTGAATTTTTCAAGCAATTTCATTTTCTTTCAGAGATGTGCAAAAAGAAGGCAAAGATTTAGAGAGACTTATTTGTCATTAGTTCACTTGTCACTGTTAAAGATGACACTCTCCAGTAGTTATTGCTGATTATGGATCATGACCTACTTTGTGATTCCAACTTAACCCTTAGGGTGAACTGGTCAACTGATCAACTAGAACCTACCTAAAAGTCAGTTTCAAACTGATGAGACTGGTATGTCATCATGATAATTGCAGAAATATATTCTAAATGAATTTATAACTAAGTATCTGGATTCAGTCCCCTATCACTAATTTTGATAATGAACTTTGCAGATTCAGCTTAAAAGATATGTATGTATTATTTTCTCTTGTTACATCCTGATCTCTTAAGACTGACACAGGTTCCTTTTATAGATTCTCATAGTAGCTGCACTTACCGATGATTTGTCAAGTTGTACAGTTGTAGCCTGTTTACTTATCTGTCTCCCCTACTAGACTGAAGTTCTTGGAGGGAGTTTGTCAGTCACAATTGTTGTGAAATGAAGGAAGGAGGGAGTGGAAGAAAATGGAGTGGATGAAAAGGAGAAGCAATGAAAATAGAGATGAATATGAAGAAGAGGAATGAATCAAAGTCTATTTCTTAAAAAAAAGAAAAGGAGTAGGCAACTTTTGATGAGGAAAACCAATATTAATCATTTGGACACAGGTGCTTCTGAAGGTAAGTGTTTGGAGAAAGAAATATGTAATGCTGGTAAATAAAAGCAGCTGTAATGAAAGATGGAGCTGGTGATGGTTGATTGTTGACCCAAAAATGATGATGATGATGATGACAGTGGTGATGAAAAAGAAGAAATTTAAATAATAGCTTTGATTTTAGGGTAGTAAATTTTTCTGTCAGTAAATGTTTTATGAAAGTTCCAAAAACTCTGTAATCTTTTTAAAATATATTTTAAACTCCGCTAAGTGTAATAAATTAATTCATACTTGGAGATCTTGGAGACTAAGGCTCTATTTCTGACTGTTTTAAAGTGCTACAATATGCTTTATATACAGAGATAGATATAGAATATTATTGAATCCCAAAATCAGAAAATAAAATATTTCAACAGCCTTTTAAAAATATTAAAACCTGGGGAAAGCACTTTTTCTACTTATGCACACATCTTATTAACATACTTTTATATATTATATACATATTATTTTAAGCAAATACATATCAATGATATCTTTCTTTCCCATTTAAATAAAGCAGTAATTCTTCAAATTGTCAAGGCCACCAACTAAATATAATTGTATAATAATATAAATATAATTTATATTTTATAAAAAATATAAATATAATTGAGGGAAAAATGTACTATGATCTTATTAATGAGTGTGTCAAAACATACTCCTGTAAGATGTCACTGTGCTGTCAGGAAAGGGCTGTGAATGAGTCAACTAATTTTCTGACTAACTTATAGCAGATAGGGGCTTGCAATGATGGGCAATGACAATGAAAATCAAAAGAAAGAAAAAGAAAAATAAAAATCAAAGAAATTTTAAAATGCATGTAAAGTCTCTTAAAATGTGTTTTCTTTATTTCCTTTTTCATCACATCCCTGTAATCCATTTCTTAGAAGAATTTGCAAACTAGTATGCTTTTCATTTAAATTTAAGGACAAAAATAAGTCTTTACTAGATCAACTCCACCTAACAAACACAAACTTGCTCACATCTTCCATCATATGACAAGATAGTTTTTTTGTAATAAACTTTCATCTTTACTTTTTGTTAAGGTTATTCACATTTAATTAAAAGAGTTTTTGAATTTTAGACTTATTTTTTAAAGAATCCATTTCCAGTTGCATCACTTGCAACAGGTATCTCAAAGCACCATCTTGCTAGTAAGATGATGGTCACCCAAGGACTAGCAGCATCTTTTGTCCTTCTTGACTTTCAAAACAACTCAGGTCCACAGGTTTTTCGATGTCTTGGCTGAAATCATCTTTTATTTTTTTGAAGTAGATAAGAAAACATCTGAAATGACCTAAATGTGCCTCTCATCTCTGAGGAAAAATTCTTTTACATCATGACAAAGTTTTTCTGGGGCTAGAGAAACTCAGTAAGGCAAAAATATAAATTGTTTTGCCTTCTGAACCTCATATATATATACAAATATGAGTCAATATGAAGCAGGGCAATATAAGAGTTAATGGCATAGAGTGTGTGATCATACACCCTGGGTATGATTCCTGACTCTACCACTACTAGCTGTGTGATCTTAGGCAAGTTACTTGGCTTTTCTCTGCCTCATTTTTTTCATCTAGTTCTTAGAGTTATTATGAGCATTAAGTAAATTAGTACACGTTAGATGAGTTAATATTTGGAACAGTCACTGGCACATAATAGGCTCTCAGTAAGGGTTTGCTGTTATTTTAAATACAGATATGTTTATTAAACAGTATTAGTGGCAGACCATTTTTAAAACTTTTAGTGGTTAGCTGAATTTTGGTGCTGAATAACTATTAGTTCCTTTTCACTCTTTTACTCTTCTCCTCTGCTTAATAACAAATACCAATTAAAAGTTAATGGACATGAAATCTATATTATAATGGTTTGTCTCTCTGAAATAACTGTATTCCAATGACCCATCAACAACGGATCAGATAGACTTAGAAATATTAACTATTATCTCTGTGCTAGATTTTAAAACATTAATATTTTCAATTTGTTTACATGGAAGTTTGGGGGGATATAATATAAATAATTTGTTTATGGATTTCTATTCAGTTGGTATATAAATATTTAATTGTGAGGAATTAATAATAAAATAAATCCAAGTTTGTATATGCAGACATGCATGTATGTAAAGCACTCTTAAGGCTGTCACAAGCACAGCTAAGTTGTAATAAATCACTCCCAAAATGCTAAATTCCACAGAGAGGAATTTGTCTCAGTGTAAATTGCTCTTTGCTCCTGATGTGGAATTCCCAAAGAAGACTATTCTAGGGTACAGCTGGAGAAAGTCACATCCATAAATCATGGATTTCCAATTCAAACTCTCAGGAAACAAGATCATCTAACTTGGGAATAAAATTGCACCACAACTAGTAATTTTCAGTTAATATTTTCTTCAGCTTCTATAGCATACAAAGCCCAGACAAGACCTAAAGAGCAAAGCATTTTAGAATGAAAGTGAGAGAAGAAGGAGATGAAAAGATAGAATTGGGACAAAAGGAAGTCAAATACACCTTAATTTCCACATTCAAGCTACTTTCCTTTTCTTCTATCTTTTATAGCAGCTAACATCTGTAATCCTTAATCATACTGAGATAATTTTCTATTTTTGTTTTACTCTTTAACAATAACATTATAGGT
The DNA here is from genome assembly GCF_002837175.3 of Physeter macrocephalus. Classification (NCBI taxonomy): domain Eukaryota; kingdom Metazoa; phylum Chordata; class Mammalia; order Artiodactyla; family Physeteridae; genus Physeter; species Physeter macrocephalus. The sequence continues at coordinate 89,457,659 of NC_041220.1, read as the reverse complement.
ACAGCAGGCCTTCTGTATCCTTGGGTTCATATCTCTGGATGTGGATGTCCAACTAGGAATAAAGCCATCAATGAAGTCTTTGAATTTGGAATGTAGTAAGGGGTGCTCACTTCACTAAAAGCACATGTTTGCAAATGTGCCTTGAAAGTCTAGTATTTTAAAGACTTCATAAATATTATTTACTTAGTAAGTTCTTACAAAGTTCTTACTATATGGCCGTCTAAGTAATAAGTATGTTATTAACATAACCTTTTTCCTCATTCAATCTTATTAAATTATTAAGATCTTATTATCTTCAGTTAATAAATGAGGAAAACAAAGCACTTGAAGATTAAGTACTTTGCCTAAGTCCCTGATAGAGTTAAGATTCAAAACTGGGCAGCTTGACTCAGGTTTATACCCTTAAGGTACTAGCTATATCCTGTAATCAAGAAATGGGAGACACAGAAAGTCTTTTGTGCCCAGGAACCCCACAGGGTCCTGCCTGGTATCATTTCCAAACTTAAAATTCAGTCACTTTATAATACGAAATGGTAGGCATGAGAAAGGAAATAAAATTCAACACTAGCAAAAAGTGACCAGGATTTTGACTGGCTGAGATACTGTATGAAAACATTTTAAACTGAGAGTATAAAAGTAAAGCCTGTTAAAAGATAAACTGAAGCACATTAAAATTTTTAAGTTTATTTGAGCAAAATCCATTCCTTTGGGCAGCACCAAACCGGAAGTGGTTAGGAGGGCTCTGCAGGCAGGAGCTGGGTGGGGTGGGGGAGTGGGGAGAGACTTTTATAAAAAAAGGCAAAAGCAAGGTAAGAAGACTATTGATTGGCTGTAGCTTAGAGCCTAGTTGGATATTTGTGATTGGTTGTACTTAAGTTTCATTTTGTAAACTTGAGGCAATTTCAAGATCATATTTTTATTTTCTTCTGCAGGTCACCATGGCATTAGAGTAAACTCAGTCTAATGTCCTCCTTGTTTAATTGGTTTAACAAGCCTTTATAATATTAAGGAACAGTGAGAGATTACTTTTATAAAATAAATTATCACTTTAAAAGGAAGCATCTGCCCATGTCACCAGATTACCTAGAATTATGAATAATTTTTTAATATTAAAATATAACTCATATTGGGTATTAATTGAGCACCTTAAAATTAAAGTTAGTCCCACGTAATCTAGGCTCTCAGGTTTGAGACTAGTTGCTGTTGTCATTAATTTTAGAAGAAATCCTGAAAGATACTTGGGGTCAATGACTTGCCACCATGATGTATGGGGTTATTATTTTTACTTGTCTCATCAGCGGTAAAATGGACACACCTTAATAAATCTGAATTAGTTGAATCGCATTGAAATGAATTTGGAAGTCTGTCCCCTAAAATTTCCCTGCCTGATTTTTTTTCTTCCTTGCTGGTTAATCCATAGAAAGCTCTGAACATAATTATTCATGTGTAGAGGACAGAAGAGATGGGATTGCATGAGAGAGGATGTTGTGACTGCCTCTAAATGTCTCACTTTGCATACCTAAAATCTGTTTTGACCCATATCTCTCAGAGTTATCTAAAAAATAATTGAAATGTCTTAGAAACACCTACCCGTTTCAAGTTACAAAGGCTTTATTACTTTGGCAAGTGCTCCTTTGGCTACAGCAAATCTAAAATGTGAAGTGGAGAAATGTGTTAGTGTTTGCAAAATTTGTCCTGCTAAATTGTTTCTTTAAATAAAATTGAAGTCAGCAAAAATGTGCTTCTGCAGCTGCTATTTCATTGTGCAGTCCACTACTTACCAAATTTGAAGAATTCTAAGCCTTTAAAGGAGAATCTACCTGTTTTGTTAATAATTCCTTTCTTTCATATTCACAATGAAAAAAAATGAAACCTAGTTTTTATAAATATTTGACTATCTTGGAAGCTGATGACACTCAGAAAAAGAGTAGTGTTTCTGTCTGAGATATCTATAAAGTCAAGTTTTAATTTTTTGCATGGAATTTATGTGAAAATTATATCAAGCTTTTTAACAATGTGGTCCACACTAAGTCTTTGGTTTATTATAAATTGGTTTCCACATGAAATGCTTTATATAGTATAATAAATTGATTGCCACTGTATATTGGTTTGTGTTTATAATATATTGGATAGACTGAATAATAAATCTTTCTTTTCAGCAATTACTTTTATTGGTGTGAGTAAACTATACTGGTTTCACAGTGAGCCAAAATGTTTTGCATATAAATTATACTGTCTTTGGTCAGGTGATGTTGAGTTTAACATTTAATTTAAAGATTGGGGAAATATATATAAATACACATATATATAGAATATTGCATTTCTTATGACAGTTACATCATTTTTTGCAGATAACAATAGTTTACTCCAAAGTCTCATGTTAAACTTGAAGAGATTTGATTAAGTTATATAAATCTTTTCATTCTCTATGTCAGTTTGTGTTTCAGTGTTTGATGTAAAAGCTGCACTGTATGTAATTTATTGTTATTCTGAACTCCTATGAAGGTGTGTAGTATATGGAAAATCACATTTCAGTCTAATACAAGGAAGAATATTCTAAGAATTATAGCTTTGCAAAAATGATAGGAATTTCCTCAACTTTAGAGATAGTGAGTCTTTGATAGAAAATGGCTATGTTTGATAACAATATGATACTGTATTACAGCTCAAATACTTGCACTTGTTAAAAGTTTGGTTTAGGTGGCATTTTAAGTCCTTTAAAATGTGAAAATTGTATCATTTTCTTCAGTTTATACAAGCCCATAATTCCTAAATATCACTATGTATTTAATTATTTCAACCAACAGTAATTAAGCTATTTGTGCCTACTGTATTGGATATCACAGATAGAGAACATTTACATTGTTGCAGAAACTTCCATTGAACATCATTCATTAAAAACAAGGAATTTTAAAAAAACAACAGATTTGTTTTATTATCTTATCCTAATCTGTCTGTATACTGCAAAATATTTTTCCGTGGAAGAATTGTTCCATGGCATGTTACATAAGTGTTACATAAATGATTGTGGTTTTTTTTTGGTAGTATAATGTTGCCTAAATTTATGACTATAGGAGTGTCACATCTCCTGTTTCTCATAATTCCTAAATATCACTATGTATTTAATTATTTCAACCAACAGTAATTAAACAAGCTATTTGTGCCTACTGTATTGGATATCACAGATAGAGAACATTTACATTGTTGCAGAAACTTCCATTGAACATCATTCATTAAAAACAAGGAATTTTAAAAAAACAACAGATTTGTTTTATTATCTTATCCTAATCTGTCTGTATACTGCAAAATATTTTTCCGTGGAAGAATTGTTCCATGGCATGTTACATAAGTGTTACATAAATGATTGTGGTTTTTTTTTGGTAGTATAATGTTGCCTAAATTTATGACTATAGGAGTGTCACATCTCCTGTTTCTTTTTTTTTTTTTTTTTTGCGGTACACGGGCCTCTCTCTGTTGTGGCCTCTCCTGTTGCTGAACACAGGCTCCGGACGCGCAGGCTCAGCGGCCATGGCTCACGGGCTCAGCCGCTCCGCGGCATGTGGGATCTTCCCGGACCGGGGCACGAACACGTGTCCCCTGCATCGGCAGGCAGACTCTCAACCACTGGGCCACCAGGGAAGCCCTCCTGTTTCTTTTTTGAAGGGTCTCTTTTAGAATAGTATCTGTAAAATATGTTATTGTAACAACTATCAAAGACAGAATTTTTTTAAATTTTGGAAAATATTTGCATCAAGACATTTATATTATGCTCATTTTAGGTGATTATGATTATATTTTATAAAATTCTTTATTGCATTAATGAAGATCTTCCTAACTACTGTAACATTTAGCAGAAATCTTTTATCAGATTAGAAAATGAACGGCATCAAATAGAAACTAACTTATTACAATGTGCTACTATTCATTAAATAGACTCTATTTCTTTTTTTATTGAAGTATGGCTGACTTACAATGTTATATTAGTTTCAGGTGTACAATGTAGTGATTCAATATTTTGATAGATTTATCCATCGACTATATTTCTAATGGAATATGATAATGATTTATTTCAATTTGCAGAATTAATAATAAGAATACATTACTTACACATCTTCTAATCAATTAATGCTTCTCTCTTTCTTCCTAAATTTCCTCACAGATTACTTCCTCATGAAATCTAACTTTTTTTCTCAATAACAGCTTAAATATTTTGTTGCTATCAGTAGCTAATATTTACAGACTTTTTTTATGTTTTAGGCAATGTACTCATCTTTTTGTAATATCGTTGCTTTATCTTCACAATATTCATCATAAAATTGTGTCCTTACCCATTTTATGGATCGTTAATCTGGTACTTGAAATGATGTGTGCCTCTCTTTATATATGTGTATATATATTATTATTATATGTTATATATTATGGATATATACACAGCTAGTCAGTGGCAGTTATGGGTTTTGAAACTAGATTTTTTTTTTTTTTTGCCGCTCCGCGGCATGTGGGATCTTCCCGGACCGGGGCACGAACCCGTGTCCCCTGCATCGGCAGGCAGAATCTCAACCACTGCGCCACCAGGGAAGCCCGAAACTAGATCTTTTTGACTCCATGTATTTTCCACCCTTATATAGTGCATCAAGTCTTATGTAATTATTTCCTTTTTACTGATACATTTTTATCTGGCTAGATAATATATTTCTGAATTATTCCAAAGTTTACATCATATTTTCACTACTCCTATGTATGCCTCATGCTTTGAGGCTTTGTGACTCTATTCTTGATTGTTCTCCCAAAAAGTATGACCACCATCCTCCATCTTAGCCTTTTTCACACTATTCAGCCAGATGTGTGTAACTCCAAGACCTGGGCACTGCTTACCTCATGCTCCTCTCTCTCCATCTTCAAAACCAGCAACAGCAGGTCGAGGCCTTTTCTCATTGCATCACTCCAACCTCCACGTCGGCCTCCTTCATCCACTATGGAAAAACTTTATGATTATGTTAGGCCTACCCAGATGACCCAGGATAATCTTTCCAAGGTAAAGTCAGTTAGTTAGCAACCTTCATTCCATGTGCAATCTTAATTCAGGTTCTAGCAATTTGAACATATACATCTTTAGGGAGCCATTATTCTCCCTAACACAGGGTGAAATGTGTGTGTGTTTGTTTTCTGTCTTTTTACTCTTGAATAAAATATCTAGAATTTGGTGTATCTATTTAGTCTGCTTCCTTTCCTAATGTAGTAAACAAGTTTGGACAAACTCAGGAAAACCTGAATATATGCCATACATTTTTTTTATTAGGCTTAAAGACTAGATTAGTGACAGAGAGTATACAATCCATAGTGACAGAGAGTATACAATCTATGAGTCATTTACCTTCCATCTCACTTTTTATGTGTCCATGATATGATTGCATAGGGAATACTTATTTTATTTTATTTTTTATTTTTTTATTTTTTGTGGTATGCGGGCCTCCCTCTGCTGTGGCCTCTCCCGTTGCGGAGCACAGGCTCCGGACGCGCAGGCTCAGCGGCCATGGCTCACGGGCCCAGCCGCTCCGCGGCATGTGGGATCCTCCCAGACCGGGGCGCGAACCCGGTTCCCCTGCATCGGCAGGCGGACGCGCAACCATTGCGCCACCAGGCAAGCCCCGGGAATACTTATTTTAAAACCTCATATTGCTATTCCTTATTTATGTCTCAGTATTAATGTATGGCAAAATGCAATATCTATTTTCTCATTGGAATGCTTCTATTTGATAAATTAGGTACTCTAAGTTGTGGGAGTATTTTCCTCAGGAAGCAAAATAAGTCATTTTTATTTTAAAAGAAAAATATATTATATGCATATTTATTTATAACAAACTAGAATTTGGCAAAAATGTGTAATCTTTGCTCTCTGTTTTCAAGCCCCTTTGGGAAATGTCTTAAAATGTGTTAATGTAACTGAGATAAGCTGGATTCTACATTTACAGAATCCCTTTCAATGTATGTTCCTGGCTTAGAACTGGCCATTAGAATTTATGCAAGATTAAGGGATGGAAACAAAAGAGTGGCTCTTGATGTTAGGAATTTATTTCTAGTGATTCATGGAAATAGAGTGCTGCCAGGAGTTTTCAATGGAAGCCTTTGTTGTGGCTGCTGAGAAGCTTGCAATATCGGTACCTCATATTCTCTTTAGCCCAACTTCTTAGTTGCTTTAATCTGTGGGAAAAGACCTTGGTGATTGAAATCAGAGCACAAGCTGGGTAGGAAAGAGGAACTTATCCGGCCCTGTTCTGCCATGTACTATTCTTTAACAAGCACTGTAAAGGTTATCATAGGTCCTTATACTATTCTTGGTATTCATCATTTGTGAAGCTGGAGCATCCTAATAGATAAATAATATCTAATAATAAATACCTGACTCTTCAACAGGTATTTGAGATTTGTTTTCTTAGTTGAATACATCTGCCTGCTTTGTATCTTCAAGGAATTTTCATTTTCTAGTATTTATTTAATTTTCCCTGAGAATATACTTTCTTGTTTTCTAAACTACTATGATTTAAAAAACAAACAAACCTTCTTTCATTTCTAGGCACTTTCAGAGAAACAAGAACTACTTTTATCTGCCCTGTCTATCTTTCTAAAGTTCTATTTCAATATTTATTGATAAAACATTCTTTTCTCTTTAAAAGTGGTTATAAGAGGAAGTAGCTTTAGTATATGAGGTGCCCCACAGCCTACTAAGAGTCCTTTAAATTTATGATCATTTGGGCAAAGTGTTCAGCTTGCTTCTTTAAGTTGACTGTATTTATCTCCAAAGTAACATATACAAATCAAAGTGAAAAAATGTTTTTAATAGTGACTTTGTGATTTAACTTCATTTTGAATATCTTGAATATCTATGTTCTTTCTTTCTTGAGATAATCATCTATTTATTATTTCCTCCTGATTTTCATTGACTTTAAGAATTTAAAACTGATTAAATCTCATGTGGAATATTGTGTTTCAAACACCTACCTATATAAATTGTATCTCCAAAGACGGAAAATTGTATTGCAGTCATGGATTTTTTTTTTTTTTTTTTTTTAGTGATGCTACTTAATGCCACTGCAAGTTCACTTTATATTGATTTTTTTGGGATCTGGAGCTCGTTCATAGATTGATATCTCCACAAAGCTGTAAAGTCTTATTTAGCATTTAAATAAATAAGATTACCATGTTCTACACCATGCTCAACTACAGGCATTTATTGTGAATATATAGATCACACATTGTAAAAATCAGTATCAGAATCATATATTTTAAAGACTATAGATACCAAAACAACTGCAGACTTACTAAATCTAGCTGTGGTCATTATCATTTGATCTATCTATCATCTAATTTCTGATCATTTACTGTTAAAGGTAGTGGATCACTATAGACTTTAGATGGATTGTATAGAAATATAAACGTTCCTCAGTATTTCCAAAATAGGGGTGTGACTGTGTATCACACATTGACTGAGTAGAAGTGATGACATCTCTCATCCTTTCCTTTCTTTCTTCCTTCTTTTCTTCTTTCCATCCTTCTTTCTTTGCTTCCTTTATTCTTTCATCTCTGGCTTTTGTTTTAATGAAAATGTTCTAGAATTTTCCCTACTGAATCCCCCTCAGGTTATATTAGCCAAAACTGGGCCAAATACTCATTTCCAGTACATAAAATGGAACCATGCTGATTGGCTTAAACTTAGGTTAAGCATGGTTTACGCATAGACCAGGGACAGGGGTTACCTTTCCTGAGTTATACAGAGGAAACGTGGACATACAAATGAGAAGGCCAGCAAAGAAAGCAGGTAAGTGGATGATGACAACAACCAGCAGTGTTGGATGTACATTTTTTCATATTTGTATCACCAATATCTACAAACATGCATAGCATAAGTGAAAAGCTTATTAAATCCATTCTTCCTCAATCATAAAGACATGTTCAGGCTGCTCTGTCTCATGATATGGCAATAAAATAGAATTCACCATTTTAACATCTTTATTGGAATATAATTGCTTTACAATGGTGTGTTAGTTTCTGCTTTATAACAAAGTGAATCAGCTGTAAATACACATATATCCCCATATCTCCTCCCTCTTGCATGTCCCTCCCACGCTCCCTATCCCTCCCCTCTAGGTGGTCACAAAACACGAAACTGATCTCCCTGTACTATGTGGCTGCTTCCCACTAGCTATCTATTTTACATTTCGTAGTGTATATATGTCCATGCTACTTTCTTACTTCGTCTCATCTTACACTTCCCCCTCCCCGTGTCCTCCAGTCCGTTCTCTACATTGGCGTCTATTTCTTTCTGGCCCCTAGGTTCTTCACAACCTTTTTTTTTTTTTTTTTTTAGATTCCATACAGTGGGATTGCTGGGTCATATGGTAGTTCTATTTGTAGTTTTTTAAGGAACCTCCATACTGTTCACAATAGTGGCTGTATCAATTTACATTCCCACCAATAGTGCAAGAGGGTTCCCTTTTCTCCACAGCCTCTCCATCATTTATTCTTCGTAGATATTTTGATGATGGCCATTCTGACCTGTGTGAGGTGATATCTCACTGTAGTTTTTATTTGCATTTCTCTAATGATTAGTGACGTTGAGCGTCCTTGCATGTGTTTGTTGACAATCTGTATATCTTCTTTGGAGAAACGTCTGTTTAGGTCTTCTGCCCAATTTTGGATCAGGTTGTTTGTTTTTGTGATATTGAGTTGCATGAGCTGCTTGTAAATTTTGGAGGTTAATCCTTTGAAAGTTGCTTCATTTGTTAATATTTTCTCCCATTCTGCGGGTTGTCTTTTCGTCTTGTTCATGGTTTCCTTTGCTGTGCAAAAGATTTTAAGTTTCATTAGGTTCCGTTTGTTTATTTTTCTTTTTATTTCCTTTTCTCTGGGAGGTGGGTCAAAAAGGATCTTGCTGTGATTTATGTCATAGAGTGTTCTGCCTATTTTTTTCTCTAAGAGTTTGATAGTGTCTGGCCTTACATTTAGGTCTTTAATCCATTTTGAGTTTATTTTTGTGTATGGTGTTAGGGAGTGTTCTAATTCCATTCTTTTATATGTAGCTGTCCAGTTTTCCCAGCACTACTTATCGAAGAGACTGTCTTTTCTCCATTGTATATTTTTGCCTTCTTTATCAAAAAATAAGGTGACCATATGTGCGTGGGTTTATCTCTGGGCTTTCTATCCTGTTCCATTGACCTATATTTGTGTTTTTGTGCCAGTACCATACTGTCTTGATTACTATACCTTTGTAGTACAGTCTAAAGTCCAGGAGCCTGATTCCTCCAGCTCAGTTTTTCTTTCTCAAGATGTCTTTGGCTATTTGGGGTATTTTGTGTTTCCATACAAATTGTGAAACTTTTTGTTCTAGTTCTGTGAAAAATGTCATTGGTAGTTTGATAGGAATTGCATTGAATCTGTAGATTGCTTTGGGTAATGTAGTCATTTTCACAATGTTGGTTCTTCCAATACAAGAACATAATATATCTCCCCATCTGTATCATCTTTAATTTCTTTCATCAATGTCTTATAGTTTTCTGCATAGAGGTCTTCTGCCTCTTTAGGGAGGTTTATTCCTAGGTATTTTATTCTTTTTGTTTAGAAGGTAAATGGGAGCGTTTCCTTAATTTCTCTTTCAGATTTTTCATCATTAATTTATAGGAATGAAAGAGTTTTCTGTGCATTAATTTTGTATCTTGCTACTTTACCAAATTCATTGATTAGCTCTAGTAGTTTTCTGATAGCATCTTTAGGATTCTCTATGTATAGTATCATGTCATCTGCAAACAGTGACAGCTTAATTTTTCTTTTCCTATTTGGATTCCTTTTATTTCTTTTTCTTCTTTGATTGCTGTGGCTAAAACTTCTGAAACTGTGTTGAATAATAGCGGTGAGAGTGAACAACCTTGTCTTGTTCCTGATCTTAGAGGAAATGGTTTCAGTTTTTCACTGTTGAGAACAATGTTGGCTGTGGGTTTGCCATTTATGGCCTTTAATATGTTGAGGTAAGGTCGCTCTATGCTTACTTTCTACAGGGTTTTTATCATAAATGGGTGTTGAAAGCTTTTTCTGCATCTATTGAGATGCTTATATGTTTTTTCTCCTTCAATTTGTTAATATGGTTTATCACATTAATTGATGTGTATATTGAAGAATCCTTGCATTCCTGGGATAAACCCCACTTGATCATGGTGTATGATTCTATTAATGTGCTGTTGGATTCTGTCTGCTACAATTCTGTTGAGGATTTTTGCATCTATATTCATCAGTGATATTGGCCTGTAGTTTTCTTTCTTTGTGACATCTTTGTCTGGTTTGGTATCAGGGTGATGGTGGTCTTGTAGAATGGGTTTGGGAGTATTTCTCCCTCTGCTATACTTTGGAAGAGTCTGAGAAGGAATGGTGTTAGCTCTTCTCTAAATGTTTGATAGAATTCTCCTAGGAAGCTCTCTGTCCTGAGTTTTTGCTTGTTGGAAGATTTTTAATCACAGTCTCAATTTCAGTGCTTGTGATTGGTCTGTTTATATTTTCTCTTTCTACTTGGTTCAGTCTCGGAAGGTTGTGCATTTCTAAGAATTTGTCCATTTCTTCCAGGTTGTCCATTTTATTGGCATAGAGTTGCTTGTAGTAATCTCTCATGATCCTTTGTAGTTCTGCAGTGTCAGTTGTTACTTCTCCTTTTTCATTTCTAATTCTATTGATTTGAGTCTTCTCCTTTTTTTTTCTTGATGAGTCTGGCTAATGGTTTATCATCTTTGTTTACCTTCTCAAAGAGCCAGCTTTTAGTTTTATTGATCTTTGCTATCATTTCCTTCATTTCTTTTTCATGTTTTTCTGATCTGATCTTTATGGTTTCCATCCTTCTGCTAACTTTGGGGATTTTTTGTTCTTCTTTCTCTAATTGCTTTAGGTTAAGGTTAGGTTGTTGATTTGAGATGTTTCATGTTTCTTGAGGTAGGATTGTATTGCTATAAACTTCCTTCTTAGAACTGTTTTTCCTGCATCCCATAGGTTTAGGGTCATCATGTTTTCATTGTCATTTGTTTCTAGGTGTTTTTTGATTTCCGCTTTGATTTCTTCAGTGATCTCTTGGTTATGAAGTAGTGTATTGTTTAGTCTCCATGTGTTTGTATTTTTTACAGATTTTTTTCCTGTAATTGATATCTAGTCTCATAGCGTTGCAGTCAGAAAAGGTACTTGATACGATTTCAGTTTTCTTAAATTTACCAAGGTTTGATTTGTGACCCAAGATATGATCTATCCTGGAGAGTGTTCCATGAGCACTTGAGAAGAAAGTGTATTCTATTGTTTTTGGTTGGAATGTCCTATAGATATCAGTTAAGTCCATCTTGTTTGATGTATCCTTTAAAGATTGTTTTTCCTTTCGTATATTCATTTTGTTTGATATGTCCATTGGTGAAAGTGGGTTGTTAAACTCCCCTAATATTATTGTGTTACTGTTGATTTCCCCTTTTATGGCTGTTAGCATTTGCCTTATGTTTTGAGATGCTCCTATGTTGGGTACATAAATATTTACAATTGTTCTATCTTCTTCTTGGATTGATCCTTTGATCATTATGTAGTGTCCTTCTTTGTCTCTTGTCCTTCTTTGTCTCTTTATTTTAAAGTCTGTTTTGTCTGATATGAGAATTGCTACTCCAGCATTCTTTTGATTTCCATTTGCATGGAATATCTTTTGCCATCCCCTCACTTTCAGTCTGTATATGTCCCTAGGTCTGAAGTGGGTATCTTGTAGACAGCATATATACGGGTCTTGTTTTTGTATCCATTCAGCCAGCCTGTCTTTTGTTTGGAGCATTTAATCCATTTACATTTAAGGTAGTTATCGATATGTATGTTCCTATTACCATTTTCTTAACTGTTTTTGGTTTTGTTATTGTAGGTCTTTTCCTTCTGTTGTGTTTTCTGCCTAGAGGAGTTCCTTTAGCATTTGTTGTAAAGCTGTTTTGGTGGTGCTGAATTCTCTTAGCTTTTGCTTGTCTGTAAAGATTTTAATTTCTCCGTCATATCTGAATGCGATCCTTGCTGGGTAGAGTAATCTTGGCTTTAGGTTTTTCCTTTTCATCACTTTAAATATGTCCTGCCACTCCCTTCTGGCTTGTAGAGCTTCTGCTGAAAGACCAGCTGTTAACCTTATGGGTATTCCTTGTATGTTATTTGTTGTTTTTCCCTTACTGCTTTTAAAATTTTTTCTTTGTATTTAATTTTTGATAGTTTGATTAATATGTGTCCTGGCATGTTTCTCCTTGGATTTATCCTGTAAGGAACTCTGTGCTTTCTGGACTTGTTTGACTATTTCCTTTCCCATATTAGGGAAGTTTTCAAGTATAATCTCTTCAGAAATTTTCTCAGTCCCTTTCTTTTTCTCTTCTTCTTCTGGGACCCCTATAATTCGAATGTTGGTACATTTAATGTTTTCCCAGAGGTCTCTGAGACTGCCCTCAATTCTTTTCATTATTTTTTCTTTATTCTGCTCTG
>NC_041220.1:89405591-89445073 GCF_002837175.3 Physeter macrocephalus | reverse complement strand
CCTTCTAGAGAATTTTTAATTTCATTTATTGTGTTGTTCATCATTGTTTGTTTGCTCTTTAGTTCTTCTAGGTCCTTGTTAAACGTTTCTTGTATTTTCTCCATTCTATTTCCAAGATTTTGGATCATCTTTACTATCATTACTCTGAATTCTTTTTCAGGTAGACTGCCTATTTCTTCTTCATTTTATTGGTCTGGTGCGGTTTTACCTTGCTCCTTCATCTGCTGTGTATTTCTCTGTCTTCTCATTTTGCTTATCTTACTGTGTTTGGGATCTCCTTTTGCAGGCTGCAGGTCCATAGTTCCTGTTGTTTTTGGTGTCTGTCCCCAGTGGCTAAGGTTGGTTCCGTGGGTTCTGTAGTCTTCCTGGTGGGCAAGACTAGTGCCTGTGTTCTGGTGGATGAGGCTGGATCTTGTCTTCCTGGTGGGCAGGACCGTGTCCGATAGTGTGTTTTGGGGTGTCTGTGACCTTATTATGATTTTAGGCAGCCTCTCTGCTAATGAGTGGAGTTTTGTTCCTGTCTTTTTAGTTGTTTGGCATAGGGTGTCCAGCACTGTAGCTTGCTGGTCATTGAGTGGAGCTGTTTCTTAACCTTGAGATGGAGATCTCTGGGAGAGCCTTTGCCATTTCATATTACATGGAGTCGGGAGCTCTCTCGTGGACCAGTGTCCTGAACTTGGCCCTCCCCCTTCAGAGGCAGAGGCCTGACACCTGGCCGGAGCACCAAGACCATGTCAGCCACATGGCTCAGAAGAAAAGGGAGAAAAAAAGAAACGAAGAAAAAATAAAATAAAGTTATTAAAATAAAAAATTTAAAAATAATTATTAAAATTTGAAAAAAAATAAATAATTAAATTAAATAATTAAATAATTAAAATAATTATAAAAAGAAAAAAAAAGAAAGAAGAGAGAAACTTAACCAAAAAACAAATTCACCAATGATAAGTGCTCAAATGTATACTAAAATATAAAAAAAAAAGAAAACAGACAGACAGAACCCTAGGGCAAATGTTAAAAGTAAAGCTATACAGACAAAATCACACAAAGAAGCATACACATACACACTCACAAAAAGAGAAAAAGGAAGAAAATATATATATCTATATATCAAAGAAAGGAAGAGAGAAACCAAATCATTAAACAAACCTACCAATGATAATAAACTCTAAATACTAAACTAAGTTAAACTTAAGACCAGAAACAAATTAGATGCAGAAAGCAAACCCCAAGTCTACAGTGGCTCCCAAAGTCCACCACCTCGGGCTTCCCTGGTGGCGCGCTGGGCCTGCGCGTCCGGAGCCTGTGCTCCGCAACGGGAGGGGCCGCAGCGGAGGGAGGCCCGCATACCACAAAAAACAAAACAAAACAAAGTCCACCACCTCAATTTTGGGATGATTCGTTATCTATTCAGGTATTCCAGAGATGCAGGGCCATCAGGTTGATTGTGGAGATTTAATCCACTGATCCTGAAGCTGCTGGGAGAAATTTCCCTTTCTCTTCTTTGTTTGCACAGCTCCTGGGGTTCAGCTTTGGATTTGGCCCCGCCTCTGCGTGTAGGTTGCCTGAGGGCATCTGTTCTTTGCTCAGACAGGACGGGGTTAAAGGAGCAATTGACTACGGGACTCTGGCTCACTCAGCTTGGGGGGAGGGAGGGGTACAGAATGTGGGGTGAGCCTGAGGCGGCAGAGGCCGGCGTGACTTTTCAACAGCCTGAGGCATGCTGTGTGTTCTCCTGGGGAAGTTGTCCCTGGATCACGGGACCCTGGCAGTGGCAGCCTGCACAGGCTCCCGGGAGGGGAGGTGTGGATAGTGCCCTGTGCTTGCACACAGGCTTCTTGGTGGCTGCAGCAGCAGGAGCCTTAGCATTTCATGCCCGTCTCTGGGGTCCACGCTGATAGCCACAGCTTGCGCCCATCTCTGGAGCTTGTTTAGGCGGTGCTCTGAATCCGCTCTCCTCATGCGCCCTGATACAATTGTCTCTTGCCTTTTAGGCAGTTGCAGATTTTTTCCTGGACTCCCTCCCTGCTAGCTGTGGCGCACTAGCCCCCTTCAGCCTGTGTTCATGCAGCCAGCCCCAGTCTTCTCCCTGTGATCCGACTTCCGAAGCCCGAGCCTCAGCTCCCAGCACCCGCCCGCCCCGGTGGGTGAGCAGACAAGCCTCTCGGGCTGGTGAGTGCTGGTCGGCACTGATCCTCTGTGCGGGAATCTCTCTGCTTTGCCCTCCGCACCCGTGTTGCTGTGCTCTCCTCTGCAGCTCTGAAGCTTCCCCTCTCCGCTACCCGCAGTCTCCACCCACGAAGGGGCTTCCTAGTGTGTGGAAACCTTTCCTCCTTCACAGCTCCCTCCCACTGGTGCAGGTCCCATCCCTAATTCTTTTGTCTCTGTGTTTTCTGTTTTCTTTTGCCCTACCCAGGTATGTGGGGAGTTTCTTGCCTTTGGGGTGGTCTGAGGTCTTCTGCTAGAGTTTAGTAGGTGTTCTGTAGGAGTTGTTCCACATGTAGATGTATTTCTGATGTATTTGTGGGGACGAAGGTGATCTCCACGTCTTACTCCTCTGCCATCTTGAAGGTCTCTCCACCATCATTTTTAAAGTAAATATTTAGTAAAGAGTGTTCAATAAAATACTAAAGGTGAACTTAAAATTAGGAAGTTATTTCACAAAGCTACCACACTATTTGCCCAACGTCGAAATACCTTCCTCAGTTCAGTCAGTTTGAGAGAAGCTCTATTTCACATAGTAAGGGAGTTCTAGGACGGAAGGAGGTGAAGGTTTGTCAGACGTTTGCAGTATGTACCAGATAGTGTGGTAAGCTCTTTGAAGAATGCTTAGGAATAAAAAGTCTATTTCTTTCACAAACTCTAACTAATTGAATTTGCTCATAGTTTGGCAATAAGATGCCATAGCAATTTCCAAGCCAAAAAAGAGAACCTTTAATAATTTCCAAATCTAGGACACAGAAGACAATTTATTCTCTATATCTTTTATTGATTTCAATAATTAACAGAAAAAATATGTTTTTTTCACTCAAATCCATGTGTTCTTCAGGAAGCCAAATTTAAAAGGAAATCTATCTTCATCCGGGAATTTCTTCTTAAGACTCTTGACTCTGCTTTTCTAACACCTAGTTTAACAATCTGAAGCAATATCACTGACAAAAAAAAATGTGAAAGAACTTAAAAGCAGTTACATTTTGCTGATTTTAGATAAACATTGAATGGCTGAAGCTAAAGTCTTATAGAAACAAACTTTCTGTAGTGTTTGCAGAGGTGCGTGCGTGTATATTATAATTTTTATTTGTTTTGCTTGATATTGTTTTGTTATGTTCTGTTTTGCTTTTGAAGGAGTAAGAAAGAGCATAAAAATCTCAGATCTTTTACATACATCTGGCTTTAAACCATTGTTCTATAAACATGGGCAATTCACTTCTCTGTTGTCCAATTTCTTCATTTATAAAATATTTTCACTAATATCCAAAGAGTTTTACAAATTTCAAATAATATGCATTGCATTGCCTGGGGCATAGAATATGCTCAACAAATGATAGTTATTTGTGTTTTATTAATTATAACTTTCCCAACAAGAGACCAAACCATTAATTCAGTCTGATACATATTATTAAGGATGTATTTTGGTCTTTCCAAATATGCACAATTTTGGACAACTACTTTATTCATGTTGATTTCCCAGCAGATCACATCACAACCTCTTCCAGCTAAACTGATTTTTATTTCAAAAATATTTTGCTAAATTGTAAAACTTTTAACCTGAATCTCTAAGCCCATAGTACTTACTTAAAGATAAGCTTTGATGTAGGATTCCATTAACAGTAGAATGAACTGACACCTTCACTATATAGTATTAAAGGAAAATGAAAGGGGCTTCCCTGGTGGCATAGTGGTTAAGAATCCTCCTGCCAGTGCAGAGAACACAGGTTCGAGCCCTGGTCCAGGAAGATCCCACATGCTTTGGAGCAACTAACGCCGTGCACCACGACTACTGAGCCTGCACTCTAGAGCCCGCAAGCAACAACTACTGAAGCCCGCATGCCTAGAGCCTGTGCTCCACAACAAGAGAAGCCACTATAATGAGAAGCCCACGCACCGCAATGAAGAGTAGCCCCCTGCTGGCCAGAACTAGAGAAAACCCGTGCACAGCCACAAAGACCCAACGCAGCCAAAAATAAATAAATACCTTAAAAAAAAATGAAAGGACAAAATTACCTATACAGTTTCAAAATATTTTTCTCTAATCAGTTATATTTAGGATGAATTAATAGGATAGTTCTAGCTTTCCAGTTTTTTAAGAAGAACTAATTTAAGACTGCCCACCCTACTAGCTTCTGACTTGGAGGGCTGAATTCATCAATTAAATTCACAGCAGGTTAATTAGCCAGTAATTTGGGAAGTTAATCATCATTCAATGGTACTTATTAAGTGTCTTTACGCTCATGAAACTTGTGTTGGAAGATTGGTTTGGGAGGATTGAAATCTTGCTTGAAGAAACATTTAAGTGGTATGGACACTGCAGCTTCAACCCAGTAATATACTTGGTGCTACTCATCCCTTTCTTCCCTGTTTAAGGGAAGATATTGAATACAATACAAAAATGTGTAAGAAACATATGATGTGTATTAGAGCTGTCATGACTTTCATGAGGGCCTGATTAAATTATATCCCATGTTAAATATCCTGAATAATTTTCAGCATTATGTCCATAACCGACAATCTTTCTTTCTTTCCTTTCTCTGGGGAATTTTTCACATCCTGTCTCAGTTCACAGATGAAAATCAATTTTGTGATTTCTTCGTAGAAGTTAATAGAAATTTGTTCAAATCACAAAGCTACCACAGAGTTTGCCCAATTCAGCAGAAATACCTTCCTTTGTTCACTAAGTTACCAAGAAGCCCAATCTGGAATAGCAAGGGAGTTTGAGGTCACGATTGAGGTAAATCTTCAGTTTGTAAAATATTTACATAAATTGTGGCCAACTCAAGCCAGCCTCTCAGTTCTTTATTTTTAATGCGGACGTTTTCTTAAATATTTATGTAAGAGTTACTGCAAATCTAAGAATAAAATATACTTATAATCACATATATGTATATACCCATGCATGCAGAAGCACCTGCACGCATCCTGGGTTGCCTTTTGAAAACTGCATACTTACATTGTGACTGCCGAGGTGGGAGACACTGCTGCCTAGCTCTGAGAGCCCTTCTGGATTTCGCTGAGTTGCATTGTCCTCTTTTTCTTTACTTTCCTATATTTGTGAGAACTGATAAAAGAAATGCACCTCTACATTTAGTTTGCCATTCTTGAGCTCTTTGAAATTAGAAACATCTTTCAGTGAGTGTGCTAACTGTAAGATTTGTTCTTATATGTAGGGAATTCTAGCAAAAGGTTTTCCAGAACTGTTTTCGTTGGTAAAACTTTACCCACTTTCAAGAAATATTTTATTTTCTCCAACCTCCTCTGCACATGGTGCAGTGCAAGCATGCTATTTCTTATGTGGGCTTTAGTGTATAACTACAGAACAGCAGGCTCAGCACCACCTTTAACCTCACGTATCCTCTTGTATAAAGTGAGTGATTACAATATATTTGATCCTTGAGGTCATTCCATAGAAGAATTTCAGAACTGACGACTTCAGATACATAATCTCCTAGACCAGCTTGCTACAATGCTTTGAGCAGAATATTTTTTGAGATCTATAATTATCTGATTCCCTCCTGGGGAGCTGGAGGAGAGGGAAGAGAGAAGTGCAGGCAGGCAAGGTGACATGATATTCGGTACATTCTTACCAGCCATCAGAGCTAAGATTTCCAGCAACACTGATTAGTGCTGCTGGTCAGGACATTAAACAGTTCTAAATTTTATGCAAAGAAATCTACTGTGACAATTTTACACGTGATTTAAACAGTTTCTTTGCACTTAATAATTCCTATTATTATTCTAAAAATATTAATAAACTAAGCAATAAGCAACATGAATCTTCTTGTGCTTCATACACAGAGCAGAAGTCTTCTTTACAGAATCCTATATTAATTTTTTTTTAGGTGAGTGTGCTTCCTGCACATTTTATTCTATGAGGAAAAATAAATTTTGTGAATATTTGGATAAATATTTTTTACTTCAGATACTTGTCAGATTCAGGCCAAAATAAACACTCAACATATGATTATCATTTCAACAATCAAGGTTTAACAAAGTATGATATTTACAATTCATCTTTCTTTTTGAAGGGTAAGAAAGGATATTTAACATAGCAACATTTTAAAATAGCTATTTGTAATGCCATTTTTAGGGAATTAAGGACAATGGATAATGCTTTGGGAATAAAGGGTAAGATGTAGGTAGAAAGGGCAGTCTGCCAGATGTACTAAGGATCTCAAGGTTGCACGTGTGGGCCATTGACCAATAACCATTTTTTGCTATCGTTAAATACCCATCTACCTTAGGCTGCCCTTTTGTGAAAGTCCTTTCCTTTTGTGGTTGACCTTGTTGTTCACATTAACCTGATTTTGTCGGTTTATAAGCATCCAGTAAGGGAAAGGTTGAATCCATGTTGTGATTTACCACTAGCCTAATTCAGAGGGATGCCCTTGGGTGATGCACTCTCTGAGTCCACACATTTGTTGGAGAATTAAACTAGAACATGAAATTACTTCAGTTTTATCTGCCATGGTTTATCTCTAACCATACTCCCCACTAAAGATACAGACATGGAGTTTTACTACTTAACACTATTTCTGACAGCCTAAGGTAAATTGGACATTTTTGTAATCCACCTCTAAATCAATTCAGATTTAACTTAAAGAAAAAAAAAACTATTGTTGCACATGTAAAGAAAAAATAATGTTTTATTTTGCAACTTCTAAAGTTTTATGAATTTGATTTCATAACATTCTCGAATGCACATCAACTCTTCTTGTTTTTCCCAATGAAAAAACTTATCCATATGAGGCCCAAGGTTTTCTTATATGTCTAGTTATAGGATTGCCACAAGCTTTCACAATAGCTGAAAATATAGTTGTTCTTTCCGTATACTTTCTAGCGGCATGTAAAGGGTTGTTACAGATCCACCCCACCCCTACACCATCTCAACCAAAAGTCAGGCAATATTTAACACCCTTACCAGGGAGTAAAAATTATGTACAAATTTCAAAGAATTTTGTAGAAGAAAAATAGTTTTTGCTTGGGGTATGACTGTTCAAAAATACTGTAAGAATTTTTTTGTGTGTGGTAAATTACATCTGTACTATTTCCTGAAAGTAAAAAAAAACAAAAATTTGCCTGATGGCCCCTTTTCTTTTTTTTTCTTTCTTCTTTTTTTTTTTTTTTTTTTTACTGTCAGAGGAAAAATCAGAAATTATTGTGATAAGGAGTGCAAACTGTTATGCAAATGAACACACGCTTATTAAATTTTCTAGACATTCATGAATTGGTTGAAAGCAGAAATTTAAAATTATATATAGGAAAAAAAAAACCAGAGAATTCCCTGTTGGTCCAGTAGTTAGGACTCCGCACTTTCACCGCCGAGGGCACGGGTTTGATACTCGGTCGGGAAACTAAGATCCCACAAGCCGTGTGGCACAGCCAAAAAATAAAAAATAAAAAAATAAATAAGTAACTAAATAAAATTATAGGTAATTCAGAGATAAGTCATGACGTTTGAAACATTTTCCTGTATTTACAAATTCAAAATATCCTAATTCTTTACAAAATAATCTTAATTAAATTAATATCCTTCATCCCTCCCTCCCTCGCTCCCTCCCTTCCTTCTTTCCTTCCTTCTTTCTTTCCTTATTTCCTTTCCAGAATACTATACTCTACTTAGTTCATTTATACTTATTCTTTCGTTCAAAGATCCTGGGTGTGGCCCAAGTAGTAAACAGAAAACCTGAGTAAAACATGTGAAACCTCTATTCCCACAAAGAAATTACTCCAGATTTATTTTATAAATTTATTTTTTTCTTTTTCTTCTCTTTTTCCCACGTTTAGTTAGTTGATTTGTCTTCTTTATCTTTAAAGCACTACAGTTTGGGACTATTTCCTGTAAGCTAATTTTGGACTGGAATTTATTTTTAGGGTAACTTGGCTTGCAATAGCTTCTTAACTCCATGGACCACACACTTAAGACCACACATCTCTGTTGATGAGGGGTACAGGACATTGACCTCACCTAGCCAGAAAATCACCAGACTTTTTTTCTTTTGTGTCAAGCCAGGAAATTCAAAGCTGGTGAAACAAAATTAAAGTACATAAAATAAAAAGAAAAATAATGACCATAAGGAAGTTATATAACTCCTTGGACCTCAGTTTACAAACTTGTATATTGAGGAAGAAAGGGCTATAGACTGGAATTAACATTTGTTTACTGGTTTCCCTGTGACCTTTTTTGTTCTTCATAATACCTGTTTAAAAAGTTATTTTATCCTCATTTCACTGAAATGGACTAAGAGAAATATTAAATAACTTGTTCTAGATAAAGACACAATTAAACAACAAATTATCTTCATATCTCCAAAATTTATGTTTTTCTCCATTTTATGTCATTAATCAAAATAAGATTGCCTGGAATTCTATATGTAAAGTAGAAGAAACAAAAAACCCTCCTTTTTATGACAGAAGTTAGGAAATTAAAAACCCATGCTTAAGAACTTCATTTGACAGGGCTTTATAAACATTAATTCTGCTGTGTTCTTAGACGTACAGAGAGAGATCCAATGGTGAGATTTGATAAAGGATGGAAATGAATTTGAAGACATAAGAAAAAGATGAGTAGGCCTTAGGAGAGGGCAGAGTGAAGAAAAGATGGAGACAGTGAACCAAAGATGAACCTGATTTTGGAAATTATAGAGAAATTTTTTTTAATAACTGGAATAGCTAATATTTCAATTTTTAAATTGTTATAAGTCGGCTTTGTTTTTATACCTTCCTGAACATTTAATAAACTTTATTATATGGATGATTTTGCTTCATTTAGAAAGTAAGGTGATTTTCTGTTTTCAATTTCTTGGTTACTGGACTTCAATTTACATAATAAATATACTTGGTATCAAGTTTGATGACCTTGGGTACACTTAAGTGATCTGTGTTTTCCAGACCACTTATTTCTATGATTAAATATAAACAATAATAGTCACAAATAGTACTTCACTGGCTCTATTTCTATCTCCTGGAGGGATTCAATTCATCATCAAATTTGTGTAAAAAGTTTTGGAAATCTGCCAGAGAGTCTTATTTTTTCAGTGTAGATGGAAAACCTTTAGCTGTTACTGGTATTTTCCAAAGTTTGCCCTATTTTAAAACCAAAGCTGTCACTTTGATGTTGTTGACCAATGAGGACACTGCTCCTGCTGGTGCCTGTTGATGACAGCCAAGCCAAATTAGTAGGTTTTGTAAGTCTGCTGATATTGGCTTTCTGACTGCCCATCAGCAATATTGAACATGCAAGTGTCTATATCCATCACTACTCCTACACAAATCTCTTCCATTCTTACAAGAACGTTCAGCACCAAAATGATTAACACTTTACACATAGAGCTCCTGTTATACCAAAAGCCTTTATAGCAAAACAATTATTTCCAATTAAAAGCTTCCTATACAGTCATCTTAGGACTCAGTCATGGGTTATGTGCCTGAGGACAATCTGAAAAAGACCCTCCATACTGTTCTCAAATTAGTTTGTAAACAGCCCTAAAATTATGGACAAATCAACTTGGTGTATTGTTTTCCAACAAAATGTATGCCTCTCAAAAGCAAGGCATAATTTCCCTAGAGAATCATTAATTATATATGTAAATAAGAATCATGGTGAATGTATCTACTAATAAATTCCCAGAGAGTACTGAATTCTGTGGATAACCTGAGGTCCCTGCAAAATGAAAAAAAAAAAAGTACAGCAGCAGTTCATGTCAAGAAGAAACCACAATGTCAAGAGCACCTAAAACAGCTTCATGACAGAGGTGAGGTGATGGTGTGAATAATTGGAGGTGGAAATTCTCTATCCTCAAACACTCTCCACTGCCTTTTTCTATTACTCACCCATAACTCACTTTACCATTTTGGTTAAAAATCAGTACATTTATTTTGGTTTAAATGAATTCATTCAGCTCCAATGAGTTACAATGATATAAAATAAAACAACATTAAATTGCACATTTAATAAATTGTTCCTTGGAATTAATAATGTGAAATCAAGTGAATTGAAAAGACCGGAATCTAAGATCATGCTACTTAGTTCGTGTATGCTGTTGAAAATTTTGTTGGATGAGCTATTGCAATTTTATATGTATCTTAAATAAAATGATTCAGTACTGTTTAATGGGTTAGTTAAAAAAATAAGATTATTTTGTAGGAACTTGGACACAGGAACTATGACTACAGACTCAGGGAGAGAAGGAGGTTGCATTTCTTGCATCCTCTTTCAGATTATAGTTTTTATTTTGGAAAATATACTGTTTTTGTGTTACCACTTATTATAAATTTTCATTCCAAATGTAGCAGCAGGGTACTCAAAAACAAGCTTAATGAGAAAGAACTAGCAAAATATTGAATGTATAATACATATTAGGCAATATATCATATTTGGTGAATTATTAACTGAGCACAGAAAATTACTAATTTTTGAACACCAGAGTGTTTTGGCCCAGCATCTTTGCAGTTCTGAGGTCCTTATCAAAACTCCATGTTAAAGAAGAGGAAGCAGAGGCTCAGAGGTTTATTAGCAGAGCTGGCAATTGGATGCAACACAATTTTGTTAATATTGCCATGTTGCTACAGAGCTGCACCAAGATCATTTACAGTGTGACCTGAGACAAGTTATCTAAAATCTAGGCCTTAACTTTCCTTTCTGTAAAGTGCAAATAAAAACACTACTTATCTCATACAAAAGTTTTGAAGATGAACTTAATATGTATAAAATACTTTAATGTATGGCACTTTGAAAGCACTCACTATCAGCTATTACTGCTCTACAGTTATAATGCAAATTTAGCAAATATTTATAAAATAGGCTTAATTTCCCTCCCTCACTTCCTTTTTTTCTCCTTTCCTACTTTCCTTTTTTTTTTCAAATATACTAATTTCCAACATATTTTATTAATAATAACTGAACTCCTTTCCACACACTGGATTGCTACTTTGTATATTTTGTATACTTTTTCCCCCCACAAAGATCTCATGTGGTCTTATCTTTGGCAAGTGTGCCTTGGAGCCCCTGCCTTCCAATATATTATTATTGTCTGAAATAGCTATTGTTATTTTTGTTATTTCATAGAAAAGAAAGCCTCAAATACACTAAACACTATATCCAAAATTATACCATTTATGAGTGATAGACCCAAGATCACTAAGAGAGAAAACTAAGTTAAATAAGCCAAGTAAATACATGCTTGTCTGTTTCAAAGATAGACCTTGCTTGCTTGTTTGCTGGCTGGCTTAGATTGTAAATGTCTTGAAATTCAGGACAATTTTCTATGTCTTCAGAGTTGATACACAATGTTGGTCCCAAAACGGAATAAGATATGTTTTTTATATATATATATATATATATATATATATGACCATGTATATTTATACATGTTACATATTATATAGACTCACATATCTTTATATATTTTATATAAATCAGTAATATATGTGCCCTATGTATATCAGGTATATAGATAGATAAATGTGTGTGTGTGCATCCAGGATACATATATATATTAATTGTGTTAACAGTTAAGTAGTAGTCACTTTAAAAAGTTACAAGTCAAATTCTGTCATTTCCCTGATCAAAACCCTCCAATCTCACTTAGAACTTCTTATCACTCTTAGAGCAAAACCCAAGTCTTTACCCTGGACTAAAATTTGTACATCATCTGGCACCTGAATAACACTCCAAATGTAATCTCTACTCTCCTATCTCTAAATCTGTCTCAGCCATACTCTCCCTCATGCTGCTACTTTAAAATGCCAAGTGTCTGGCGCCAGCCCCCGAATTCTTCAGTCTTGACCAAGCATCTTAAAGGTACAGGTACCAGATTCGACCAAGGGAAGAGACAGAAGGCAGAGTGGAGAGCGCAGGCGCATCACTTCCTTTTGGGCGCCAGATGGCGCCAAAGCAAAATGACGGCAGGGAGCTCCGTGGTGAACCCCAGAAATAAAGGGTTTAAATGAGAAAGGGGAATTTATTAAAAGGATAAAGGAATGTCTCCAGGATACAGCTGAGCCTGAGGAATGAACTAGAGCTAGGGTAGCTGCTTAAAGCATTTTACCGATTTATTATTTTTTTGGAGGCCCTGCTAAATCTATAGTTTCTTTTTTTCTTTTTTTCTTTTTATTTATTTTTATACAGCAAGTTCTTATTACTTACCTATTTTGTGCATATTAGTGTATACGTGTCCATCCCAAACAACCAGTTCATACCCTCCCCTACCGCCGTTTTCCGCCCTTGGTGTTCTCTGAATCTGTGTCTCTATTTCTGTCTTGCAAACTGGTTCATCTGTACCATTTTTCTAGATTCCACATATATGAATTGACATGTGATTTTTTTTTTCTCTTTCTGACTTGCTTCACTCTGTATGACAGTCTCTAGGTCCATCCAGGTCTCTACAGGTGACCCAATTTCGTTCCTTTTTTTGGCCGAGTAGTATTCCATTGTATATATGTGCCACATCTTCTTTATCCATTCTCTGTCAATGGGCATTTACGCTGCTTAAGCATTTTACATATTTAATCCTCACAGCAACTCATTCAGTCCTCAAGTCAACCCTCTGAGGTAGGTAACACTGTAATAATCATCCCCATTTTACAGATACGGAAACTGAGAGATTGAGTAGTTTAACTCAACACTTAGTAAAGTGGTAGCCAGGTTTCAAATTCAGGCAGTTTGCCTTCAGAGTCTGTGTTAACCCCTATGTCATATTGTCTCAAATGGTGATAAGTACGATGAAAAAAGAAGCTGGGACTGGTAGATAGCAAGATAGAAAGGACCTGGATCCTTGATAACATTGTTGAGCCACTTACTATTACAAGTGACAGAGATGCCCTGATTTAGGACTCTGGTTATATAAGATAATAAATCCCTTTATTGGGGGAGTTCCCTAATGGTCCAGTGGTTAAGACTCTGTGCTCGCAATGCAGGGGGCCTGGCTTCAATTCCTGGTCAGGGAACTAGATCCCTCATATTGCAACTGAAGATTCTGCATCCCACAACTAAGACCTGGCACAGCCAAATAAATAAATAAATAAAAATTTAAAAGGAAAAAAGCCAAGTGTCCTTCTGCCTTAGGGCTTTCATGCTTGCTATTCTCTTCGCCTTGAATCCTGTACCCAATTTTTCATGTGGCCCACTCCCACAATTTATTTTGTCTTCACTTGTGTTCGGTATGCACAAGCTACTCTTCTAAATACTTTAAGTGAATTATCTTATTTAAAACAAGTTATTATCTGTTTGGTGACCTGGGTTAAGGATAGTGAGAAAGACAAACACTGCATGGTATCACTTATATATGGAATCTAGAAAAAAAAAAAAAGGAAAAAGAGAAAAGTCAAACTTATAGAAACAGAGAGTAGAAAGGTGGTGAAGGGTTGGGGGTGGGGAAAATAGGGAGGTTGATAAAAGCAAAAAACTTTCAGTTATAAGATGAATAAGTTCTGAGGAGCTAATGTAAAACATGACTATTAGTTAATAACACCACATCATATATTTGAAATTTGCTAAGAGAGTGGAACTTAAATGTTCTCACCAAAAAAGAAAAAAAGTAGTGGCAATGTTTAAGAATTCAAGTACAAAATGAAGATCTCACCCAGTGTTAACCCAGTATCAAAGCAACTAATGAATTTGGTTAAAAACAAAAATTTAGATGTTGTATTTAGTTAGCTTCCCATCCCTTTATACACACACACACACACACACACACACACACACACACACACACACACCCCTCAAGCTGTGTTATTTGAAGAAATGTTTATTGACTCTTAGAGTAGAATGACGAAGACACCTCAAGGTCAGACACTCTCAATAGGAAAAGCAGTTCTAGGGAATAGAAATCAATTATATAAACTATCAATTGATTATGAATCCAAAGTAAATGTCAGTCCTGTTATGTACCTCTGAGAAAAGGATGCTGAGATACAGAATAACAGCACAGTGGCTGGCCAACTTCTCACAAACTTTGATAAAACAAATGCCCATAGATAGCTCGTTAATGTGCAACATAATGAGCCATAAAACAGTGAAATCAGGCATTTTGTTTTGAATAACCAAAGTCCTCATTAATTTGGAAGGATGTATGTGTATCCAGAATGGGATCTTAAACTATAGTAAAACATTCCATTTTTCAACATCACATTCTATGCAATGCTCCCAACTTCTCTGGCCACATCAAGGAAATTTGGGGTGAGATAGAGTGCCTTGGAGGAATTCACTGGAATTAAAGCCTCGGCTTAAAGCCAGTCTTTTCTATCCTGTGGATCTTTGTTTTAGCTATTTATAATTGAGAGGAAAAATCACTCTGAGCATCTAAATTTTATATGCTGAGGGTAGTAGTAATTTATTCCCATCTGCATAAGATTCAAGAGATTTTTAAAAGATGAGTTCTGCACAAGCTTTTTAACCAGAAAAACGTGGGTTCAAATCCTGACTCTGCAGTGTTGTTATCAGAAAGTGGTCACATTTCTTGGTTTACTCCTCTCAAAAATGAAAATGATAACTACTTCATGGAGACAATTAAAAGACAATTATGAGAAACTTTTATCACAGGTCATGACAGAGTAGATATTCAGTGTATTAGTCCCCTGCTCCTTCCTCCCTTGTGGGAAAATATAAAGTGGCCACTTACCACTGTACAATCATATGGAATATACCAGCCTATTACATCATTCTATATATATTCCCTACATGGTGATTATGTCAGAATATTTATTATGGGGGCTTCCAAGTACTTTCTTGTTTCTTAATGAGCAAAGTGCAAACTGCATCACCTTCTGTTTGTTGCTCAATTGATTCCATCTAGTTCCATGGCTTTCAACCCATCTCTGTTGAAGGCTCCTCTAGGCATCCCCAGCCCTGCTCTAACCCTTCAGCTACACACTGAACTTTAATTGAGTTTTTGGACAGTATCTCCAACATTATCTGCCCCAAAAGGACTATTGATTGACCTGCACACCCCACACCTGCCATCCCTCTGTAAATCTACCCATCCCTGTAAGTGATGCTATTTCCACACAGTTGTTCAGCCTAAAAGCTGAGGAGGCTGCATGATCTCGTTGGATTCACTCCTTTCTGATGGTAAGTTCAGCCAGGTTTACCTTAAAAATTATATCCCCAAACAACCATTTCTTCCCATTTTCTCTGCTAAAGCTACTATTATCTCTCATCTAGACTAACATAATACTCTCCTAATAAGTTTCTCTCCGTTGGCTCTTTAGCCCCCTTAAAGTACATTCTCTACCCAGAGATTTTGACAGAGACTCTCTTCTTGACCAAATTAGACAGTCTCCTCTGAGCCCTCTTTTGGACTAGGTCTCATCCTTTGGCCCTGTCCTTGGCCTACTGAAGCAAGTTTTAGCAAAGAATCTTGCTAAGTCTACTTGGCAAGAATCCCTCACCCTTGGTATTTGATATCTGATCAAGTTCATCATCCCTCACCTTGATGTATAAGACCTTGGCCTGTCTTTAGTGAGAACCTCCTTAAGTCAGTTCAGCAAGAATCTTCCTATTCTTGATGTCCCCTCTTAGTAATTTTCTATCCACTGACTTCCTCACTTGCTTTGTTGGCTATCAATCCCCAATTGTCTTTGTTGTGTTTGGAGGTGAGCTCAATTTTCTTACTGCAGAAGTCTCTTTCTTCAACTGCACCAGTTACTGAATGAAATCTGTCTTTATTGCTTTAACTAGTGTCCAGCTGTGTTTCCCTTTGAGATCAGTCACCTTTCTTTAGAAAGTAGTCACACTCTCTAAAATATGACTCACCTCTTTGTTAATGCCTTTTATTATTTCCCAGTGAAATCCGTATTCTTTGCCAGTCTTCAAGGTTATTGCATAATGTGAACTTCTTTGATTTTTCTTCTACTTTTTTCCTTCTTTTCCTCTTAGATTCTTATATGGCTGCCTCTCTCTCATCAGTTAGGACTTTGTTTAAGTGTCAGTTTTCTCAGAGAGCCTTCAGTGAATTCCCTACTCAAATTCATGCCCCCTCAGTCCCATCACAACTGTTATTATTCTATTTATTTTCTTTGTTGCCATTCCCAGCATTTTAAATATTCTTCTTATTAATTTATGTGATTATTGCCTGAGTCCTTCCAGTGACAGTGCCAGGCTTTCAGTGGGTACTGAGTAAATATTTTTCCCTAACTATCTGCCTGCCTGCTTGTTTGTTCTGTAGAGCTAGGAGGTGAGAATCATAAAGGCAAAATAACATAAAGAAATGAAGAAAGAAACCACACCTACAACCTAGAAAAAAAACAACGTTTTGCTCCTCAATAATGCAAACAATTTTTCAAAGGTTTCCATCAGGAATCGCCCCATTAGAAATGAATAAATAATATATAGAGCAGGATACACACATTCTTAATTCAAGGACAGAGTTTTAGTTCAAAAGTTTGACTAACCTCTTAAAATCCTTAATGTTCTAGAAGAAAAGTCACTTCGGGGGGCAATTAGAGGATATACTCATTAAACCAATTGTACAAAGGCCATACAGCATGGGTGTAAGAGGTTAGGCAGTACCATTAAGAAGTAACCTGGAAAACCAGTCATTTGAACGACTTTGCCTTTGAGGTTACCTCACAGCAAGCAGACACCAGGCAATTGCATTTGGTTTCAAGTTCAAAGGTACAGAGTACAAAGGATAAAGGAACTCTGCCCTCCTTTCTTATTTAACTAGCTTTAATTTGAACTTTAATATGGAAGTTGGGTGACAAAGAAGTATGTCATAAAGACTTTACAAAATGCTAAGGTTATTCAAGTTGCATAGGGTATTAAAAGCAAGTAAGTAGTTTAAGAGCAAGAGTAAGAACTCCTCCACGTCTCCCATCAATAACATCCAAAAGTGAACAAAAACATTGTTATTTAGTGGCTAAACCTGAGCCCTTACGTCATAAAATTGATATCTCCTTTTATATAATTGTCTATTATACATCTAGAGAAGAAAAATCAGGGTTAATAAACTTTGCGGACTTAGGCATGACAGGGACGTACAATGGAGACAAAAAATGATTTATCTTTTTATCTTGTGAACAAGATCTGTGGCAAAGTAGAGATACAAAACCTTATACAAAGCAATCATGGAAATATATCAGACAAAGTCAGAAGAAAAATGTTCATTTCTCCATGCCTTTCTAAACTCTTCTACTAGTTTCAAAATTAAATTGCTCTTTCTCTCTCACTCACTTTTCTTTTTTTTTGAGTTAGTAATTTGTCTCTTTGATTTCTCAGTTATTGAAAAAACAACAAAATATCATGTCTCTGAAACAAGCAGAACTTCTTCCTTTTCTGAAGGAAAGAAGATACTTCCATGGAACAAGTCCTGGAGACAGACCTGAGAAATAACATATTTAGTAATTCTCTGGGGCTAGATGACTCAATCAATAGCACTGATAGTTTTCCACTTATAAGCTTGAATTTTCCCACCTAGGACCTAGAAGCTTAATAAAACTATGGTGCAAACTCTGTTTCAAACAAAGCTTCAATTGACAAAGGTAGGATTAAGCCGGATGAAGACAAATCATGATTCCTTTCTTTCAAAATTATTTCTTGTCACATCAAGTGTAAGATTTCAACCTGTGTGTGTGTGTTTTAACAACTATATCTGGTTAATATTTATGGTCTTTGAGACGACAATGTTGTTTTGCAAGAAGGAAATAGGAACATGAGTTATATGTCTGGCTATGCTTTAATGACCTTGGGCATTCCTAGTGACTGATGAGCCAATGCATTGGCTAGCCAATGCAGTTCACATCACTGAAGTCAATGTGAATGGAAACTCCTTAAGTTATGCATTCATTGCTCTACATGCCTGAACTGAATGGACCTGGTCATATGGCTCAATATATATAACAGTCATTGATAGAATGAAGGTTTGGAACTCTTTAATTTCTAAGGTCCCACACAGAATCATGTGGTTCTTCATGCTTCTTCAGCACTTTATAATGTTACCAAGATCTTTCAGCAAAAGGGTTAACCATTCTAACATTATAACAAAAGATTCCAGATTTTTAAGGATTCATTCCTTTAACTTTAGAAAAGTCTCAGCCACTGTTCCTTTGAATATTACCTCCTCACTATGCTATTTTCTTTCCTCTGAAACCCTAATTATTTTTAGGTTGAAATTTTTTAAGCTGTTCATGTTTCATGTTCTGTGTATTATGCCTCATCTCTGTACTATACTCTATGTACTTTCTTTAGATTGAATAACTTGTTTACCAATTTTTTTAATGTGGATTTACACCGTGGTTTAGTATTCAAATAAGTAATTTAAATTATTTTATTTTATTTTTATTTTTGAGGATTTGAGTATATTTTTTGTTTTTGATTTTTTAATTTTGCCTCATTTTTATGTCTCCTGTTACTAGTAAATTTTTAAAAGCCATTTTTATTTATTTAAACATAGATATCATTACACTGTGTATTTAGATTCCAAATTAAAACACAAATCACACACTGGAAAAAATATTTTCCATACATTTTGTGAAGGATTAGAATTGCGAAATTACTCCTAAAATTCCTAAGAAAAAGATAATACTCAAGCCAATAAAAAGAATGCAATGACAGTAACCATTACAGAGAAGGGGAATCATCATTGATGACAGAATATATTTTATATTTTAAATTAAAACTACAATGAGACAATTTAAAATCCAATAGATTGGTAAAAAATTTTAAATTTCTAATAATACCAGATGTTTTCAAATATGTGATGTAATGGCCATGGTGATATCAGTACTGGTAGAAGGGAAATGATTAAAAACAATTTACAAAATTACTTGGTATCTTTTGTAAAGTTCTATATTCCAGATCATATAACCTATCAATCCACTTGATTGAAAGTATACACTTTAGAGACTCTTGCACATGGACACCAGAAGGCAAACACAATAATAAATGAGTTTGTAATAGCAAAACAAATAAAAATCTAACCCAAATGTCCAAATGTTACCTGAAAACTAGGTTCGCCCTGATGCTGAAAACTCTCTGTGCACTGCTGTTGAATTGAATCTCAGAGACAGAGTTTTGGGTGAAGTAGAAAAGAATAGCTTTATTACTTTGCCAGGCAAAGGGGGACAGAGCAGGCTTGTGCATCAAAAACTGTGTGTCCCAACCCAGAAGATTTGTTGAGGAGTTTTATAGCAATGGTTCAAGGGCAGGCTTGCTGATAAGGATCAGGTTGTGTTCAAGGCCTGCACTGCTTTGATCTGGCCTCAGGTGGTCTCCTCATGAGCTTCTCTGGTTCTCAATGTTATCAAACTGTGATCTTCTCTGGAATGAAAAATACTTCATCAAGTAGTTAACATCTTCCATTTGTTGAGAGTTTTAGTTCTGTAGAAGAGCTCAAAGATATTGTTATGTGTATTCCTTGAGATGGAACCAGAACCCTGCACCAAGACTGCACTATTATTTATTGACTGCTCCTCCCTTGTCTCTGGATCCCCTCCCTTCCCTGATCACCAACTGTTCGAACCTGCCCTTTGGAACTCAGGGAATGTCAAGTATATGGGGGACACAGAAAGGCTTTCATTCCCAGGAGCCCCATGGGGTCCCACTGAGTTTCAGCCCCTTCGTGGATATTGACCCAAAAGACACATCCTAGGCAAAGAATGGGAGAAGGAAAGATTTATTACTTGCAGCAAGTAAGGAGAACACCAGGAGATCTTTTCCAGAGCAGTGTTTCCCAATAGCAAATTTGGGTTATTTTTTTATTTTTATTTTTTTAATAAATTTATTTTATTATTTTATTTTATTTATTTATTGTTTCTGGCTGCATTGGGTCTTCGTTGCTGTACGCGGGCTTTTCTCTGGTTGTGGTGAGTGGGGACTACTCTTCGTTGCGGTTCATGGGCTTCTTACTGTGGTGGCTTCTCTTGTTGCGGAGCATGGGTTCTAGGCATGCGGGCTTCAGTAGTTGTGGCATGTGGGCTCAGTAGTTGTGGCTCGTGGGCTCTAGAGCACAGGCTCAGTAGTTGTGGCACACAGGTCTAGTTGCTCCGCGGCATGTGGAATCTTCCCAGACCAGGGATCAAACCAGTGTCTTCTGAACAGGTGGGCGGATTCTCAACCACTGCACCACCAGGGAAGCCCAAAATTGGGTTATTTTTAAGCTAATGGTACATGCATATTCATGAAGGGGCATGAGTGGTGTCATAGAATTTGGGCAAAGGTTGACAGAGTCCAAGCTTTAGTTGATTGAAATCACCAGGGTCAAAAAAGGTCAACGTCATCAGTCTTTAGGTTCCAAGTGATCTGGTGGTTGAGAGCTTCAGGCTAATCTTTACCATTGAAACAGAATAGGGAGTCTTTACAACTGATATATTATCTTTGTTATTGTTACTTCTTTTGCCTGATAACAGTCATTTGTTCTTGCATTCTTTTGTTCCCTTAAGATCAGCAATTACTGAAACCTGTTCAAGAGTAAGCACTGTAGCCAGGCTTAGATCACAAAATGGCTTAGGTCAAAATTGGTGTCTCTTAGGTCATAAAGCCATGCCTGCTTCTCTTTCTCCAGGGACTCTCTACCCTATCTGCTTACAGAACAAAAGAATGGGTAAATACATTGTGGTATATTCAAAAAATTGAAAATTCTGTGATAGTTAGAATGAAGGAACAGCAGCTACACACATGATAGATGACTATTAGAATATGAATGAGTTAAAAAAGCTAGTCTCAGGAAAACAAACAGAAACTATATATTGTTTATAGATACATATATACCTGGTAAAAATGTAAAACAAAACAAAACAGAAGAAACAAAAAAACCCCAAGAGAATGATTTAAAAAATAAGCTTAAATCAGTATTCAGTGTTGTCTTTGGAGAAGAGTTAAGGCCATCAGGGGACAGGCAGGTGTTAAAAAACAAAATTCAACTGAATATATTTATAGATCTAATTGGCTTTATTCAGTGATTTATGAATTGGGCAGCATTCTATCTAACAAATAGAAAGGAGCTCCAAGAAGCTATATAAATGAAACAGGACAAGGAAGTTACTAGCAAAGAGTGGATTATATTAGGCAAGGTCACCTTCCTTTGGGTGAAGGCAGGGGACTATCAGGCAGGTTACCTCACTAGTGGTAACCAGGTAATTCTGCATTGACTGGTTTAAGATTCTACTCCTGGGAAAGGTTGAAATTGTAATTAATTTAGGTATTAATTCTCAGTTTGATGATGTGGGCTTAGTACAGTGACTCCATTTTGAGCCCATTTACTCTTTCTTAACACATGGAACTTTACAAGTTTGCATAATTGTTCCTTTGATTTATGAGTCTACAGGTGTTAATTTTATTGTTATGCTCATTTATGTTACACATTTTATATATATTAACTTATTTAAGTTAGATTATAGTTTTCAAGTTCAATTTTAGATTAATATACACCAGTCTGTTAACTCAGTTTAATTTTAAGGATGGAGGCTTGTTAGATTATAAAGAGCTTTCATTTGCTATATATTATCAATCATCTTAACTTTTGCTGTATATATGTTATTTGATAGCTGGTTGTACTTTCCAACAAACAAACCTCTTATTCATCATTCCATTATGTAACCATACCAGTATCTTCTTCCTTTACTGTGAGCAGTCTCAATAATCTCTTTCTATTCCTATAATTTTAAACTAAGAACTGTGGACTGCTTTGGATATATAGCTTCATGTAGGTCTACTTTCCCTAAAGATGTGTATTTACTGTCTGCTTCTTCCTCTCTGACTGAATTTCTACTTATTTGTTCAAGAAATACATAAATTACCCATTTCTCTCTTCAAATTATCTGTTTGTTTTGTACAAAACCTAAAATTTCTAGCGTTGTTCTTAGATACGTAATAACACTAAACTGGGAATCCCATTTTAGACTTCAGAAGGGGAGATGCTTGGAAGGCCAGGAATTCCACGATAAGATAATTTGAGAGAGTACTGTCTAATGCAAAACCTTTCCTTAGATAAAAAAGGATTGGAAGAACCATCCACACTATCTGCACCCCAAACATGTGTATTTAAATTTATCTAAGACTTGTTAATTTCCAGACTTTCTCTCAAATCAAATCCACACTCACATTTCAAATATTCCCTCTTTGAATATATTATGAGATTGTCCCCAGGTCTCAGGAGGAAAATCAGACCCTTTGCTACTTTAGATGCTTTGAAGGTAAAAAATAATGTAAACATTTTTCAATCATAAAGGTGCTAGCATTTTTCTGAAAAACAGTTACCAAAAAATTGTCATAAGAATGGATGCTCCATAATTCTGTAAAATTATTCAGTTACAATGTTGTTTCAAGTACCTGATATTTTAAATTTAAAAAAATCCATTATTTTTCTTAAGCTAGAATTTTTTTTTTTGAATTGCTTCTTCAAGGCATCCAATAAATAAGCCAGGCTCTCTTTAATTACTGAACTCTAGTTATGAAAGGAGAGTGATCAGAGGGAAGGAAGTTGTAGTTGGCTTTCACTGTTTTTTTGTTATCTCGTCCTCTGTTTCCTGCTGTGATACAAACGATTCCCTTTAGCTTGCTGACTGTGGCATTTGCTTTTGGCAAAAGATAAATAAATAAAATAAAATAAATAAATAAAAAGTAAAACCACCTCAGAACACTAGCTAGAAAAATAAATGTTCGTTATTTCAGCAAATTGCAACATCTCCAAAATTCACAGTTGTAATAATATGAACAAGTGTAGCCTAACCCTCTATTATGGAATATCATTAATACTTGGCTTCTGGATGAAGTCAAAGATGTATTATCAAGAACACCATGGTTGTGAAGTGATTAAGTTAATTGGGGTTAAGCTGAAACACATAATACAATAATAATTACTCCCTCCTTTTGAAATCATTAAGCAATCCCTGGGTCACTCCTTATTCTTTGAAAATGTATCTCCTGGCTTAATGTCACTGTCTCTGCCACTGCTTTGGTCAGTTGTAATTCTAGCTTTTTTCAATGTCGAGACTTATCCTCATTCTTATAGTCTTGTCTCTCTATTTTTTTTTTCCACTACGTGGGCCTCTCACTGTTGTGGCCTCTCCCATTGTGGAGCACAGGCTCCGGACATGCAGGCTCAGCGGCCATGGTTCACGGGCCTAGCCACTCCGCAGCATGTGGGATCTTCCCGGACCGTGGCACGAACCCGTGTCCCCTGCATCGGCAGGCGGATTCTCAACCACTGCGCCACCAGGGAAGCCCTCTCTGTTTTTCTTATCATTCACTCTACATCAATTTAAGTAACACCAAGCTCGTGATCTAAACCTTGTCATTACAAATAATTGCAACTTTCCAAAATTTAAATTTCAACTATTCCATTCTCTGCCAGCATCTCCTCTCTCTCTAGACTCTCTGTCTCTGAAACTTCACTCCCACAATGCTTTGACCCTATATCACTTGTTTCTATTACCATTCACTCTCCCTCACTGATGTCCTTACTTCCCTCTTACACAACTTAAATATCATGGCTAATCATTATGTCTTCCCATGCATATACTTTTAGCAATATTTTCACCCTTGTTTTCTTGCAATGTCTTAGCAGGATTCCAAATCTGGTTAAAACTAAACTCTTGTTTTAGCTTGCATCCTCACTTGACTGATAGCTAGGGTAAAGAATAAACTGTTTGGACAAAGAAACCTCCAAAATATAAAGACCTAAATAAAATAGAAATTTATTTTTTTCTTAACTAAGGATACCCAGATGAGTTGTCCAGTTTAGTAGGGACTCTGGACTCCATGCAGACAACCAGGGACCTAGGTTCCCTTTCTCCTTTCCCACTGTTATAGCATTATCCGCGCCTTCCTGATTAGAGTTGGGTTATAAGCATGACCATGACTCATTTCATATAATCTGGAGAGAACGTGTAGCCTAATAATGTTCTTTTAAACAAGTGAGGCAGGAGTTTCCCATATCACTTCTGCTCATATTCCCAAGTAAGATATTGCCACATTTTTATATTCCCTAGGTAAAATGGAATCTGTGAAAAAGAAATCTCTAGGCAGGATGGACATTTGCATAACATAGCTTGATTACTATGAAAGGAATTTTGGTGAAAAGTGAAAAGTCCTTTTATCTGAACAAAGCTGGAGAAAAACATATAACCATGTAGACAATTATTGTGTCAAATTCAAGACTACTGGCCTCAAGTGGTTTCTTAATTCTGTTTGGCAATTATAATATTTTTCTTAGGCTTTTACTTTCTAGACTCATTTTTTATGTACCTATAACCTTTTTTTCCCTCTTATGTCACTGAGTAAATAAAAACCATCAGAACATCAATCTGACACACTCACAGTACTGCATCTACTCATCTCCCTACATTAGCTTCATATTCTCATTTCCTACTGCATATGAATTCTCTGTGATTGTAACCTAAACTCATCCATGAGTACATTAGATCTCATCTGATTTCACCTATCTAGGGCCATCTTGTTAGGAATTTTTCCTTTCTCTCTTGCATTATCAATTCCCTCTTTTTATTGGATAATTCATATCACCATAAAAATATGTTTGTGGTATATATATGCTATATATTTATGGTATATGATATGTTATATTTATATATACCATCTTTAAAATAAAGGAATCCCTCTTGATTTCATATATGACGATAGTTACACTATTTACGTTCTTAATTAGTGTAAAGTGCTTTTGAAATATTGGTCAATAAATGTCTTTCTTTCTTTTTCCCTTTTTCTCAATGTACATACATATATACATCTTTGCTTGCCTCCAACATTCCACCAAAGTTACTATTCTCAGGGTTACAAATGGTATTCATCTTGCTAAATCTAATGGCTGCTTTTATTTTCATTGCTCATCTTATGTGACCTTTCAGCATCATTTAACACAATCACTCTACCTAGAAACATTACATTAGGTATGCATGGTATCACAATTCTCTTGTTTTCCTTCTACTTCACTAGCTAGTCTTTCTCATTCTCATTCTTACTTCCTCCTTATCTCCCTGCCGCTAAAAGTTGGATGTACCCTTGGACTTAGAATTTTTTGATCCATGCTGCTGCTTGTATTAATCTCATCCAGTTTCATGGCTTTAAATATTATCTATGTGTTAAAGAACCAGACTTGTGTATCTTACAATGCACTTAACATTCTCCCTTAGAGGTCTAATAGGAATCTGAAATATAACATGTTTAAATCTAACCTCTTCACCTTCTTGCCTAGATATTGCCCTTCATCTCAATTAATGGCAACTCTATCTTCCTAGTTGTTGAGACAGAAAACAGTTATCTTTGAAAACACTACATCATACCACACATTTATTCTTTCAGCAAATACAGTTGGCTTTAATTTCACAATATATACAGACTCTAAATATTATTTCACCATTTTTTTTAGCTATCATCTTCACTCTGGTCTAAGCTACCACCCTTGCTCATTTTTACTACTACAACTGCTTCCTAACTTTCTCCCTGATTCTGCCCTTTTCCCCACAGTCATTCTTAACAAGGTAGGCAGAGTGATCCTGTTCAGGCTAATCATGACACTCCTCTACTCAAAATCTTTAAGTGGCTTCTCATCTCAAATTAAAGTCTTATTTTTTTTTGTTTTTTTTTTAAGAAGATGTTGGGGGTAGGAGTTTACTAATTAATTAATTTATTTTTGGCTATGTTGGGTCTTCGTTTCTGTGTGAGGGCTTTCTCTAGTTGTGGCAAGTGGGGGCTACTCTTCATTGCAGTGCACGGGCCTCTCACTGCTGCGGCCTCTCTTGTTGCGGAGCACAGGCTCCAGACTCGCAGGCTCAGTAGTTGTGGCTCACGGGCCCAGTTGCTCCGCGGCATGTGAGATCTTCCCAGACCAGGGCTCGCACCCATGTCCCCTGCATTGGCAGGCAGGTTCTCAACCACTGTGCCACCAGGGAAGCCCAAAAGTCTTATATGTTTATATGGTCTTTCCTCCCCTCCCCTTCCTATTTCCATCTCCTACCATGCAGTGATTCAGTGCATGAGCTCAGAAGCCTGACTTCTTATGTTCAAATTATGTCCCCTCACTTTCCAGGTGTTATTTAACCCCTGTATTCCTCATATCCTCTTCTGTATAATGGTGGTAATAATACCTGTATCAATGGGGTTTTTCTAGGATTGAATGAGTTAAATATAAAGTACCTAGAATATTCCTGACACATTGTCAGTGTTCAGTAAGCATTAGATTCTACTGCTTTCTTCTCTCACTCAGTCCCCACTACCCAGTGACCTCCTTATTTCTCCTTAAATATGTGGAGTGCATTCTCACCTCAAAACACTCGAACTTGTTTCCTTTTACTTTTGCTTGAGTTTCACACCCCCATATATTCTCATAAATTCTATTCTCATCTCACTCCAGTCTTTGCTCAAATTTCATGTTACTGTAACCGAAAGTGGGGTCTGGCTGCTCACTGCTCAAAAGCCAATAAAAAAGCAAGGTTGGTGGAAAGGAAAGCTTGCTTTATTTTGGATGTTGACAACTGCAGGGAGAGCGGATGCCTGTCCAAAGGCCGACTCCCTTCCCACTGACAATCAGGGGGCAAGAGCTTTTATAGGCTGAGGGAGGGGGCTACATGCAGAAACAGCTCAGTCAGACAACTGCAGGGAGAGCGGATGCCTGTCCAAAGGCCGACTCCCTTCCCACTGACAATCAGGGGGCAAGAGCTTTTATAGGCTGAGGGAGGGGGCTACATGCAGAAACAGCACAGTCAGCTCTGACAGTCATC
This sequence comes from Physeter macrocephalus, assembly GCF_002837175.3. Classification (NCBI taxonomy): domain Eukaryota; kingdom Metazoa; phylum Chordata; class Mammalia; order Artiodactyla; family Physeteridae; genus Physeter; species Physeter macrocephalus. The sequence continues at coordinate 89,418,190 of NC_041220.1, read as the reverse complement.
TTGAAATTGGTCATGCGGTGGTCTGACCAGCGTCATCTTGACTGTTGTAAGCACAGTTAATCTTCAGTTCCAGGGTCGGTTTGTTCCCATTTCTTTGAGGATAATTCTTGGAATAGTGGCAGCTTAGGTCATGGCTACAATCTGGTCATGATGTAATTAACTTCTTCCACTTGATGGGGGTTTCAGTATCTATAAGACAGCTCACAGAATATGGCCCAGAATATTATCTATAGCCCTTGAGGAGGAACTAAATGTCCTTGACTATGCTTAATGACTAAACTATTACTATGTGGTCTCCTTTGTCTGTCTTCCTTTGTTTCTGTATTTTCTCGCTTCTCTGATTAAACTTACTCTTTGGCTAAAGTTTTTCCACAGACAAAAGGCAGGCTGAGCACATAGGGGCCAAGGACCATAGGGTCCTGCTCCATTTCATTAGTAGTGAGGCTCCTATGACCACCATATTTAAACTTGAATTTCCAACCCGACACTAGTCCTTCCCACTCTCATCTCCTACATGAACTTGTCATGGTCGTGCATATATTCAATATTTTTTTCCTAAACCTACTAAGAGGTGCAAATTCTAAATAAATATCTGTTGAATAAATGAACAAACAAAATATAATTTACTGCCTCTTCACTGTTTCTCAGTCTTTGTACTCAGCTTACATACATTTATCGTATTTTATCCTTACAGCCATCCATTAGGCAGATGTTATAATCTCTGTTTTACAAATGCAAAACCAAAACCTCAGAGAAGTTGTACAATTTGCCCAGGATCACAAAGCTACAAATGGGTATGATTGGACTCAGACTGCTGTCTTTGCGACTCTGATATACATTATACATATACATTATGTACGGTCCTTTAAATAGCATAGCAAGTTGTTTTTTATGACTTTATGTTGCAAAAAAATTAAGATCTCATATACTTTATACCTGGATATTAATATTTATCCTGGATGATATTTAAAATTTGAAACTTGTATTTTAGTTTGCACCATCTTTAAAAATGTTTCAAGATACTTTGTATATGTCGACTGAAAAAAATGCACAACATGAGAGCTGTGAGTTTAGCTTTATTTGGGACTTGAGAGACAGCCACTCAGATATCTCTGAGGAACTGCTCCAAAAAGGTAAGGGGGGAGATCAGTATATGTGGGATTTTGGAGAAGGGATGCATGCAACCAGGCCCATATCTCAGTCGAAGGTCACTACTAATCACGAGGAGAGGATGTCTCCATTAACGATTTTGGTGCTTTTCTAGGTATGAGAATATAAAAGAAATTGAGTTCATAAAATTTCCTCCTGAAAATATCTAACTGTCCGAAGGTTTGTTCTGCCAGTTTTCCCAGAGCACAGACTGTCTCATTCCTGATCACCACCCTAAACTCCTTTCAGGGTGTGTTGAAAATCATCGACTGCAGTGTCTAGTGACTTCATTATTGTAGAACCAGGGGGCGAACAACATTTTTTAGTTGTCATATATATGTAAAAAAATTTAAATCTTATCTCAAAAGGAATTGACTGTTTTAATGAATTACTCTGAAGAAGAGGCACACACCACAATCATCAGAAATGTATTACTATACTATATAATAAACATTTTTACAGTTAATGCAAATACATTTCATGTGGCGAAAACTATACAAAAATTTTTGAAATTCTGAGACCACACAAGTTTCTGTTCTGTTCCTCACAACTCACATGTCTGAAAAATTATTAGGTCCTCAACCCCCATTGCAAGTAAAACAACACAAGAACACAATAGCTTTCCATCTAATTTCTAGCTCCAAAGTTACCAAGTTACTAAGTAGGAATGCTAATTAACTATTTAAAACCTAAACCAAAATACATAAATTATTTGTTTGATTACTATCCAAATGTTACCAAGTCCAAGCTTGCTCTGCTCGCCGCACGACAGGCCAATAAATCGGAGACAAGGTGTTGAGACAAGGAATATGACTTTATTCGGAAAGCCGGCAGACCGAGAAGATGGCAGACTAAAGTCTCAAAATAACCATCTTATGGGGTCTGGATGCCAGTTTCTTTTATAGAATCCGAGAGGGAAGTAAAGTAAAAAGGCAAAATAGAGAGGGAGAGGCGGTAAGGAAGGAAAGTAAAAAGGGTCATCAGTCTTGGAAAATATCTCCTGGAATGGCAAGCCTCAGTGAGGGGATGTGTTAATTTCTCCTTTCTTGCAGCCATTTACAGGTGGGCAGGGTCAGATTGTCTCCCTGTGAGCTGAACAAAGGCACTTTAATTTAACATTCAGGCAGAGGGGCAGGGTTCCCTGAAGCAGGCCATTGTGTATGATTATAATAACAAGAGCAACGAAAAGCAAAGGTTAAAGTCAAAGAAGCAGATCCAACATGGAGTCTGATTTAGCTCTTCCCTGTTACACAAAGAATGTTTCCCCAGAATTTGAAAATAAAGACTATAAGCATAAAATCAGGGATGATTGTATCAAGTGTTTCTAGAAAGAGGAGGTTTAGTTTAGTTAAAAATCAGATGAATTAGTTTGAAACTGATATAAGAGTTAAAAAAGGTAAATATTTCTAGGTAGCTGACCTTTACTATTACTGAACTAAATAAATTGGTTCTCAGAAATATGATAGAAATCAAGAAGAACTGTAATTTTCTCATTAAGGAGATAATTACCCAAATAGGAATGCAATTACCCAATGATGAACAGTTGGAAAAGATAGATTCAATTTTACTAGTGAGAATTGAAAAGCTGTAAGAGAAAGTTCCAGAGGGAACAAAGGAAGCACTCACCATGGTCACAGATCTCCACTATTGTTAATGACAACTATGAACATTTTACCTTTGAAAAGATACCTGCTGAGCTGCACAATGCAAAGAGATCTGGGAGGAATTGATACTTTCACATATTCAGGACATTTCAGTACTAGCTGATGGGATAGATAAAGTGAGAAATAAGAAAAATTGTCGACTACTCCATCTTCAAATATATAATATTATCTCATAGCGAGGAATTTTTGCACTTTACTGACTAATCTCTTGCCACTTTTTTCCCAGCCATTCTCAAGATTTCTGGTATGTCAGCAATTATTTTAGATTTTTGTTTTCTTATTCAGAATACTTTTATATTTAATTAGGCTTAATAAAGTAAGATTTATAAGGCTAGCTTATAATTTTGGAGAAACCCTTTTGAAAATAATGGAATTTTACCTATTTAGATATTGGTTAGATATTGGTTTAGATACTGAATTCCACCAAAATACAAAAAACTTGGATGGACTATTTTGCAATGAAATATTACAATGAAGGGTACCAGAATATGTCACCTCAAAATATACATTTTTGGCATATGGATTATTTTAAGCTAAAGGCCATTTAGAACCAGCAGGCCAGAAAATTCTCTAAATATAAGGCACTAGTTTTTTTTAAAATAAAGAACAATTTCTATTAAAGGTGTCTCCCTCTCCCACACTAAGAGGGAGATTCAACAACTCTTATTAATGGCAAGGCACTGACTTAAATTGGCATAACAAACTTCACTCAACAACTCTTGTTCACCACATTTTTCTTGATCACTTTTCTGTAACTTTCCTCCTCTGCCCAGAATACCAAAACTCCTTTTCCATTGTTTAGCCTAAAATGGAATATAAGCCTTAATTATTTGACCACTGCCTTGAGCCACATTTTCCTTTGTGAAAATGCATAGGTATGTAATTAACACTGTTTTTTTTTTTTCCTCTTGTTAATCTCTCTCCTATCAGTTTGCATCACAGGCCCCAGCCAAGGAATCTAAGGTAGGTAGAGGGGGAAAAATAATGTTTTTCATTCATTTTTGCCTCCTATCTGCCTTTAACTCACCTGTTTCACTCTTTACTTCATCATGTCCAGGCTCAAATATCATGGAAAGATCTCTTTCCAGTCTACTTTCTCTACAATAACAGTCCCTGCCCTCTCCAAATCTGTCACTCTCTACCTTTTGCACTTATTCAGTTTTCTCCATACCACTCATCACTATATAACTTTATATTAAACACTTATGTGCTCATGGTCTGTCTCCCCTTCTAGAATGCAAATTTCAGAAATTCAGGGTTAGGTTCACTGATTAGTCCCAACTACTGGGACATTGCCTAGAATGTAGTAGGTGATTAATATATAAAATCACCAAAAAGTGAATAGATGAATGGATCTCTTCTTCCCAATTAATTCTCATAAGCAGTTTGTTTTTCTATCTATTAAAAATAAATTGTACCCATTCTGCCTGCCGGCGCTAGAGTGAATCCTCTCTGGCGGAAAATAACTTCATCCAGATCCCTCTTTCAGGCACAGGGATGAGCATCCCATCCAAAATTACCAGGATCCAAGAAAGAGAGCCAAGAGAAAAAAGCATAGTAGAAATATATTCACATGTGTCCAAGATCATTGCAGTTATCACACACAGATTTAAAAATAATTGTAATTAATGTGATCAAGAAAATAAATGAAAAAAATGAAGACTTTAGTAGAGTACTGGAATCAATATTTTCAAAAAGCAAACAGAAATTTTAGAACTGAAGAAGAATAGTAAACAAAATTTGAACTCAAAAATGGGGTTTAGCAGCAGATTGGACACAGCTGAAGAGAGGACTGGTGAGCTTCAGAGAGATCAGTAGAAAATATCCTGACTGAAGCACAAAGAACAAAAAGGATGGAAGTGTCAGAGACATGTGACATGGTTTATCATATGAGATATTCTAGCAAACATAATAGGAGATCAAGAAGGGAAGAAAGAGAGACTGTAGAAGAAGCAATATTGAAAGAGATAATAACCAAGAATTTTCTAAAAGGGTAAAGAAATTTGAGTCACAGAATCAAAAATTACTGAGAACCCCAAGCAGGATAAAGGCAACAAATACTACACTTTGGTACATCATCATCAAATCAAGAGAGGAAAATCATATCAGCAATTAGAGAAAAAAATGCATTACTTTCAGGAGCAACAATAAGACTAAAAGCTAACTTCTCAGCAGAAATGATGGAAGCCAAGTGCTGAATGAGAGTTTTAAAAGGCTGAAAGGAGATAACAGACAGTTTAGAGTTGTATAGCTGGTGAAAATATCCTCCTAAAGTGAAGGCAAAATAAACATATTTCGAGAAAAAAAAAAGATTCATCCACGTTCCACTTATAAGCAATTCATTCATTTTTATTGCTGACTAGTATTCCATTGTGTGACTATACCACATTTATTTACCCAGTCTTCTGTTAACAGACATTTTTATGATTTCCAGTGTTTGGTTATTATGAATAAAAGGGCTGTAAACATTCTTGTACAAATAAATAAATAAATAAATAAATAAATATATTGTACCCGTTCAGAATAAAAAAAAGAAAAAAACTACAGAATATTACTAAATGTTCAAGGACAAGAAAGGATAAAGAGTGTAAGGGTAAAGGGATGAGTATGTTTTGAGGACAAGAGTGTTGTGTTAAAAAAGCAATTATCCATGATTAGTGTTTTTCTTGGTACAGGGTAAGATGTCATCCACACCAAAGAATAAGAAGAGAGGTGAAGAGAAAAGGGAGAATAAATCTGTATTTGGGGATGCCTATCATGAAATAGCACCATGCTTGTGTGTTTTAGCCATCTTACTTTCTTAACCTGCAGAGTGGTGGTCCACAAGAACAATTTTCAAAATGAAAATCCTGACTCCTAACTTGTCCAGTAATAAATTTTTAAAAGTGATGGAGACAGAATTCACACTAGACTCAGCTGACTCAAAAGGCTGAATCATTTTCACTAACTCTAATGCTATTTCATCCAACTTAAATTATCTTTAGGCAATTCTTAGACAGCATTTAGACTACGTTTGAGAGGGAGGAAGAATAAAAGACTAAACAAAACAAATTTGTAAATAAGGTGATATCATAGAAATAACTGATAAAATGAAAATAAAACAGTGTACTTTACTTTCAGAAACAAAAACATGCAACACAGTCTTTCAATTTTTCACCCTTTTTTATTCCTTATTTCTCCTCTTTTGCCATGATATATGGTACACCAAAACTGATATATGGAATTATAGATTTAAGAGCTAAAAAGGGAAGGGTTGAGACATAGATTTTCAGATGTTTACAGTGAAATTGTAGGAAACCTGGAAGGACTAAGAATATTCCAGTGTGACCCTCACATGACCTTTTCTCCAACACTTCTTTCTCTTCATTTCTTCTACACATGGTTTTACCTCCAAAATCTTCCCCCTCATATCACTTGATAAAAGCCAAATTGCCAAAACTCTGGCTGCTAATTTACAAAAAATATTTCTTTTTCCAGGAGCTCTCTTCAATTAAACAGTTTCTGAAGTCAGTTGGAATGTGACTGACAATTTCCTGGCCCCCAGACTAAATGAAAAATTTGTACCCACTTTCTCCTAGATAGAATGCTGTTTCAGAGATGTCTCACATCTGGCATTTAAAAATAAGAGCTCATGTTAACAATGTTCTGGTTCATTTTCATCCAGAGTATGTTTTCCCATGAGAGTTTGTTGATAAGACAGAGATTCCTCTTCTGTGAAACATTGCCCTCAGTTTGTCCAGAGTGGGTTACAGGTGTAACCTCAGACATTGACTTCCTTGGGTGCTCTTCAGCATGGCCCTAGCTGATAGGGGTCTGAGGGCACTCCCAGCTGTCCCAGCAGTCAGGAAGAAGGATGAGCAACATCTATTCCACTGGGATGTGCTACACACTTCCCAACAGGGGATCTGTCTGCCTCAGCAGCCAGGATCATTTTATGCCTCTGTCCATCAGTGCACAAGGTCCCTGTGGAGTTTCTGGACAGTTCCTTGGTCCAGGTGTTAGGGAACAATTGACCAAAACTACCCACCTTGGCCAGGCATTAACCACTTTCCTGAGTTGTCTCATAACAGGAGGTCCCAATAAAGAATGAGGTACTGCCACTGAAAAATAACCAGAAGAATTCAGGAGGGACAAAAAGGATGAGGGAGGAGTGACATTCCTGCCCTAATCTCCCAGAAACCCTCACACTGGAATCCATCTTGGCTGAGAGCTATGCCTGCCACCAGGGTGGACTCTGAGTCAGACCAAATATGGGCCAAGCACGATGACTGGCCAAGACAACCCGGAAACTAACCCCATTACTATAATACCTGAGACTGTGAGCCACATAGCAGAGCAGTTCTCCAGGGTTCCCTTACCCTGCTGCTCTCTGTCTGGGTGCCCCTTCCCAAAAAAGTATCTTGCTTTGTCAGTACCTGTCTCCTTGGACAATTCATTTCTGAGTGTTAGACAGAGCCCACTCTTGGACCCTGGAGGGGTTCCCCCTTCCTGCAACACAGGTGCTTGAGGGGCATGATGTACAGGATGAAGAGCAGTCAGTCAGAGTGGGGGGACAGACAAAGCTCCAGCTAGTTCACCTGAATGGCTAAATTCACGCTTACTAGATGCTTCTGCCTCTGTCTTTAGAGACATCTATCAGTGAAAGCAAAATTATTATTATTATTAGATTATTTGAAAAAAAATTCAAAAGTGTAAACTTTGAAATAATTTCAAAGATCTGTTTGAAAATTAAAATTGCTTTTGTAACCCAGTTTTTGGTTTTCTATTTTTGATTTTTTTCTTTTTTTGTTGTTAACAGTGTTTTTGAAAATTCTCAAGATATCATTATTAAAAATCTTCATCAGGTATTATAAATAACTACTTCAATGATCACTGATGTAAGCACATTTTTCTCATTAAAATTTTAGGAGTATTTTATTTTAAAACTTGCAGCAAATTAAATATTAATATATTTCTCAAAACTGGATTTATTTTATTAGAAAATGAAGTGAGCCTTTTCTGCAAACCTCTTATAAATGAAAGTTCCCAATCCAGTCTATCCCATTGTGCCAAGTACATTTTATTATTTTCTATGTGTGGCATAATGTAAACTACTTTGAGAAACCTGGACCTAAAGAATTTGTGGAGGTTCCTGGTCTCTGGGCTTTGAGCATGTGATCACACAAGGTTGTACATCTCTTGGCTGGAATGATCCTGTGAAAAACACAGCCACCCCACACTGGGATAACATAGTGAGACTCACAGAGTGCATGCATATGCTGTAAAATCACATCTAAACTTATTTTAAATAGTTAAGAGATAGCTAGCTAGATGATAGATAGTTAGATAGATAAATGGATGGACAGATAGATGGATAATGATAGATGATAGATATATGATAGAGAGATGAAAGAAAAAGAAAGAAAGAGAAAGAAAGAGAGAGGGAAGGAAGGAGGGAGGGAGAGAGGGAGAAAGAAAGAGAGAGAGAGAAGGAAAGAGAGAGAGAAAGAAAAAAAAGAAAAAAGAAAAATAAATATATTCTCAAAAAGCATTCATATTTCACGGGTTCATTTTTCCACCTTCTAGAATTCAAGTTCAACGATTCGAGGACATGCAGCCCTCTGCACCAGCACCACCCCCAAAATATAAACCCAACTAGCACGATTCACCCCTTGTGATGGAGTCAATGAGCCAGTTATTTTATTTTATTTTATAAAGTTGTAGTTTGTAGCTAATTGTATTGGGTCACCCTCTGTAGCCAAGTAGATGCCACGTGGTCCATGGCCCAAATATTGCTCTTCAGTTGAAAGAAATAGAGAGAAAGAAATAAAAGGAAAAAGAGGTTAAAAGAAGCTTAAAGTGTATTTCTAGTAGCACAGCCCACTCCACTGTTTACCAGTGGAGAAAAACGGAGGTCTCTATGTCAGGAATTCAATTTCTAGAAGAAGTAATTATACTTGCAGAAATTTCTCTTGGTTTGTGTCCCCTATGGAACAGAGCATGTGGTCTAGGATACAGGAGAATAAGGCAATCCAACCATAGAAACAATGACTATCAAGCAAAGTTACTAAATACCTGTGTAAACCATTAACTAAATTAATTGAGGCTGAGATGTTAATCGCTGTTATATTACAGAAGCAATAAAGTATACAGTGGACTATGGATGACATAATGTCTTAATTAAAATAAATCACTTTATGGAGAAATTTTAGGCATATTGACTAGTTGGTAGCAGAGAGATTTTCAATAACTACCCCTTGCCACTTCAACCTTCCAATCATGTGATGTAAAAGCTGCCATTTCTATCCTGTATTTCAATCATGGCTCACTCACCTTCTCTGGTGGTTTTGGAACTGCTTATGTCCTACATTGATGTGATCTTGTTGGTATCATTTCTAATTTATGTTATTGTTGTTTTGTTTTGTATTTTTATAATTTGACTTAAGGTTTACTTGCACAACGAATCAGGAAAATAACTGTGAAAAGTATTAATTATGCTGTGAGTGTGGCAAGTGGTAAAATGAGTAGGTAGCACACAGATGATGTGGTCTGTTTAATATTATTTCAGAGAGTGAATCAGCTTTCAAGTTCATCTCTAAGGTAAGTCTACTTACTTAAATCTTAAAATGCCTTATATATGATTAAGCTGCCAATGTGATTAATCATTAAGCTTTGAATAGCCTCCTAAAACATGATCACAGAGGAATTATCAGTCCCTATAAGCAAGTAAAATCTTTGATAATATCATCACCAATTCTATTTACAATTAATCTGAATGACAGACTAGAGTTAATGGAAGATGGGGGACCAAGGGGCTTCATTATTTTAAAGGTTGTGAATGAATGCCCACAACATTTAAAGAAATGGTGGTGATATATGAAAATCGAAATACATTCTATAGTGAAATCAGCATGATTTTTACAATGTGCATCATTTTAATCTTTGATTTCCTTTGTTAGGCAAAGAAACTGAAGTTGTTAGTAGATGAAAGATCAGGCCAATTCATAGACTATATTTTTAAATTCTGATAAAAGTTAGCCTAGATGAAAAACAAGTATAAACAAAAGTATCTTAAAATTCAAAAAATAATTTTCCACTTTATCATGCTGCCAATACTCACTGCCAGTTGGGTGTATCATAACCATGATTGTGAAAAGCAAGAGAAGGTCTGCACAGGATCTGTTATGTGAAAATTGTTTTTCTAAAAGCATTCTGGTTATCGTCAAACAAAATATGAGGGAGTAAATTGGGCCACTTGGAAAAGACAGCTCAGTAAATATCATTAATATATACTTTGAAAATAATTAAATCAAATCTAATGTTTATCCATTTTTTGAGCAAAACCCAACATAGAGAATTTAGCTCAACTGTGTACTTTAACCTATGATGAGAACTTTCTTTTTACTTATTAAATCTCAGTATAAATGTTAATAAGTAACTCTAGGATATGGTGAAGAATCACAGAGAGAAACGAGATAAACTGATTAGAAAAAGAGAAAGAAAATACTCTTGCTCAGTAATAGTCCTTAGCTTACCTTCCTTCAAATGTCCAGTTAACCTATTGTGGCAAATCTGACAAGGAGAAGTCTCCGCTGGGGAGTTGGCAATCATCAATACTTAAAACCTATGGATTAGGAGCAGTATATTTCATGAACAAACACAGCCAGAAATTATACTAAACACCCTCTGGGTGGTAGGACTGCAGAATAGAGTATAAATTCAGCAGCTCAAAACACAAAATACATTTAGTCCAACAATAATCCATTGGTGTAGAAAATTTTACATAGAGGAGATTTAAATAGGATGTAATAATTTATTATCACAGTGATTAATTTTTTTTTGCCTGTCAAAAGCAAAACTAACCAACTAACCAATGTTGATTTTGCTTCACCTTCATTTTTTTTGTCCTCTTTATCTCACTCTCTCCTTTCTTCTCATATCCATCGTTTTTTATTCTCCTTTTCCTATTTAGAAAAAAATTTAAATCAAATTTGGGGGAAAAAGAAGTATGTGAGATCAATAGGGAGTGCCTAGAAATATATGGCTTCAAAATTTTGATTATTAAATACCCTTTTGTTCTGTGAATTTAGAATTTAAAAAGAAAAGAGAAATAACTGTTTGAATAACTAGATGTAACCACAGAAAGCACTCTACCCCCAACCCTCTCTGTTTCTTTCGTATGCACACTTTAATATATTTTATCTAATACTGACTGTAGGCTATCTATGAAGAGTTGGTTAATAACAAACCTACCCACAAATTTGAAGATAATTATTTTGATCATCATTACATTAGGAAACATCATTTTAATGCATTCATTATGTAATACTACAATAGGAGATAGAGCAATCTAGTCTGTTCTCCTTATTTCACAGGTAAAGACAGCAAAATCCAGAGAGGTTACATATCTTTCCCAAATACTAGCTTTCCAGTGAAATAATAACTACTAAAATGCAGGTTTCCCATCATCACCTGCCTGCACTCTCTACCATGCAACACTATTTTAAGGAAAGCATGATAAGTTCTTTCTCATATATTAGTCTGTCATAAAAGCATTTTTTACATTCATTTAAAATATCAAATAACATATTTTAATATTTAACACTCCATCGTAACTTCAGAAACAACAATTCAAATTACACCTCTTTATCGTCACCAAAAATGTACTAATCTTTTCCTTTTTCTCTCTCCTATTTTGATTAATTACAGGATGATTATCCCAATTTTCTGAGCAAGAAATCTAGGAATCATTTGAAAACAGAGATTTTTTTTTTAAGTTGAGGTCTATATATGAGTGTGGTAGTCATTTTGACAAGTTGGGTAGGCTAAATACCCAGTTATTTATTTATTCATTTATTTATTTTTATTTATTTTTTTCTTGGATGATTGATCCTATTCTTTTTTAACATCTTTATAGGAGTATAATTGCTTTACAATGTTGTGTTAGTTTCTGCTATATAACAAAGTGAATCAGCTATACGTATACATATATCCCCATATCCCATCCCTCTTGTGTCTCCCTCTCACCCTCCCTATCTCACCTCTCTAGGTGGTCACAAAGCACTGAGCTGATCTCCCTGTGCTATGCAGTTGCTTCCCACTGGCTATCTATTTTACATTTGGAAGTATATATATGTCCATGCCCTCTCTCACTTTGCCCCAGCTTCCCCCTCCCCCTCACCGTGTCCTCAAGTCCATTTTCTACATCTGTGCCTTTATTCCTGTCCTGCCCCTAGGCTCTTCACAACCATTTTTTGTTTTTTTTTTTTGATTCCATATGTATGTGTTAGCATAGGGTATTTGTTTTTCTCTTTCTGACTTTCTTCACTCTGTATGACAGACTCTAGGTCTATCCACCTCACTACAAATAACTCAATGTAGTTTCCTTTTATGGCTGAGTAATATTCCGTTGTCTATATGTGCCACATCTTCTTTATCCATTCATCTGTTGATGGACACTTAGGTTGCTTCCATGTCCTGGCTATTGTAAATAGAGCTGCAGTGAACATTGTGGTACATGACTCTTTTTGAATAATGGTTTTCTCAGGGTATATGTCCAGTAGTGGGATTGCTTGGTTGTATGGTAGCTCTATTTTTAGTTTTTTAAGGAACATCCATACTGTTCTCCATAGTGGCTGTATCAATTTACATTCCCACCAACAGTGCAAGAGTGTTCCCTTTTCTCCACACCCTCTCCAGCATTTATTGTTTCTAGATTTTTTGATGATGGCCATTCTGACCTGTGTGAGATGATATCTCATTGTAGTTTTGATTTGCATTTCTCTAATGATTAATGATGTTGAGCAT
>NC_041220.1:89399164-89405066 GCF_002837175.3 Physeter macrocephalus | reverse complement strand
CCTCTATGACATAAATCACAGTAAGATCTTTTTTGACCCACCTCCTAGAGAAATGGAAATAAAAACAAAAATAAACACATGGGACCTAATGAAACTTAAAAGCTTTTGCCCAGCAAAGGAAAACATAAACAAAATGAAAAGACAACCCTCAGAATGGGAGAAAATATTTGCAAATGAAGCAACTGACAAAGGATTAATCTCCAAAATTTACAAGCAGCTCATGCAGCTCAATATCAAAACAAAAACAAACAATCCCCAGTTATTTAATCCAACATTAATCTAGTGTTGCTATAAAGGTATTTTGTAGCTGTGGTTAAAATCAATAATCAGATAACTTCAAGGAAGGGAGATTATCCTATGTAATCTGCAGCTTCAGCCATGCTTGTGTTAGCTAATTCTTTGCAATAGACAAAGATGTAGATGTAGGTATAGATATAGATAATATAAAGAGATGATAGACGTAGAGAATGAAATAGAGATAAACTATCAGTGATTTTGCTCCTCTGGTTGAATTCTGATTGATACATTCAGTTTGAGTTTCAGATTATCTCAGAAAGCTACCTGTAATTCTATGTAAAATTTGTGTGTGTTAAAATATGTATTTAATGAAGAAGGGAGGGTTTTAGAATCACTTGTGTAAATTCTTCTTTTTCATTTAACCCCCACATCTAATTAGACAAACAGGTACTTTCATGTCCAACTTCTTAAAATCACGGTAACCTATCCCCTTCACTTATTCTCTATTACTACTGCCTTATTTCATGTCTCTTCGAATTTTCTCTTGAACAATTGTAATAGTCTTGTTAATGGGTTATTTGGCTCTAATTTCTTCTCTCTTGCACACTAATCTCCACATTGCTGCTAGAGTGGTCTTTCTAAAACTCAACCTCAATCTGTCAAGTGTTTCCAATCACCCAAACTCCTTAAAGGTAAGGACAAGTCTATCTAAAACTTTATAGTTTCAATTTTCTAATTTCAGTTATTATAAAGTTCCCATATGGTCTGGGGATCCTGCTCCTCTGAACTCATTTATAATCCCTGAACTTGATATACATTTTTAAATACTTGTTCCCTCTGCCAGAAAGTCCACTTTTTTTATACCACTTGTCTGAAAATTTCCTTTCCTTTGACACTCAGGAATATAGGAACTCTTTAGGAAGTCTTCCCTGTCCTCTCCAAGCACAATTAAAAACTCCTCTGTCTCTGAGTCCAGGTATACACAATTGTACCATAACTGTTTGTCTCTATCTCCTTATTATCTATCTATCGATCGATCCATCGATCGATCTAACTATGCAATTTTTTGCTCTGTTTGAAATATGAGCATGAGAAGGGAAGGAACTATCTTTTATTCCTCATCATATTTCTAGATACCACTAGTTTAGTTTGTAGAATATACTGCTATCATTTTATTTTGAATAAAAATTATAGAAATAACTACATTCTATCAATACTTACATGAAATATTTTGGGGTGTTTTGTACATAAAATAACTTTTGAAACTGTGATACTCCAATATTTGCTATAATTCACTGAGGCTATTTAATGAATGGTGCTTTATTTTTGGTGCTTTTGGTTAAGTTGTTGGTTCACTGGCATTTAAAGTTTGTATACATAAGTCATATACAACTTATTAATTAGCCCCTTCTTTTTTCCCAGATTTGGCTCATACCTTGAAAGGGTACCTATAATCCTACAGAAAATAAAGACATATACCAGGCAAATAAGCAAAAGATAACCAGAAAAATCTATCCTAAATTTCTGAATTTTGCACCCTACAATTAAACCTGCCTTACTATTTATCATTGTTGTTCTGTAACTTCTCTCCCTTACCCTGAATCAGTGGCAATATCACCTAATCTTTATTTATAGTTTATAATCTATAATCTGAAACTCTGAAGAGAGAGAAATCATTAATCTCACCCTGGCATGTTGCTTGGCACATCATAGTTATGAAGTATTTGTTGGACATTGAATTAATATATTTTACTCTCACCATTTTTCTTATATCTTTTCATAAATCTCTATGACTTTATAGAATATTTGCTTTTAATTTTAATGTCATAATGTAATTGACTTAGAAATGTTTAATATCCTTCTACTACATAATTTCTAAAATTTCTCTTAAAAATAATGTTTCTTGATATAAAGTTTCACTTTAAAGTGTTTGATGCAATTCATTAGGCAACAATCCAATTAGGCTAACATATCCGACCATGGCTGTTTTTCATTCAGTTTTTTACTCTTCAAGGTGACTGTCTGCTTTTTATCATTTTATAAAGCCCTTTTCTATGAGATAAAGTAAAAACAAACTTTTGATAAATATGTTATTATAAATTTGGCACCAGGATCTCACATAGTTTATTTTGGTTTAAATTTCCATTCTTGAAAAAATCAGAAATATGTATGTTTTTGATATATAAACACCAATTATATCTATAAATAAATGGATATTACTTGATTTATTTCCTCATCAGGCAGAAAATAATTCATTTCTACCCTATATTTGATGGTACACTGTTTATTTTTCCTTCACAAAAGTTCTGACTGCTGGATAATTTCAACCTGGCCTTCTGATTGTTTGGTTGTTTCTCATTGTAAGTTTTATGAGCTACATACCAACTTATTTCAAAATGGCCTTCAGCCAGGATGAAACTCAATGAAAGCCCCTTTCTTAAAGTTTAAGGAGTTGCTTGTCCCTTTGATGCCATCATGAGTCCCTTTTGCTGTGTGTGTTGAGATATAACTGAAAGATTCATATTTGAAAGCATTTTAACTTATTTTGAAATGACAATTTCTAATTTCAACTCAATTATTATATTTTATAGCATAAAAATCTCTGTAGAAATCTGAAAAAGAACATATTCCCTGTCAATAAGAAGCAAAATCACATTTTGTCTATAAATCATACTGGACTTGGGCATAAATCCTGGCTTCAACATTTAGTAAGCAATCTTGAAAAACTTATGCGTCATCTTTTTGAATGTCAGATTCCTCAGATCTAAAATGGGGATAATAATGATAACCACCTCCAAGGTTCCTGTGGGGTTTCTATTAAACAATGAAGTCAAAGAGAGGCACATAGTAATATGTGACTAATAAATAATTGTTATTAAATTATATTAAATTATTATTCTGTAAGCAATTATCCCTCCATGCTTTTAAGGCAATTTTTAAAAATTGAATTCACTTATTCATTTACCTTATTATCATATTTTTTAAACGTGTGTCAGGCACTTGCACACTCTGATGATATAGCACCAGGGACAAACCATTTCCCTTTTAACACTTATTGTCTACTAGGAGACAAAACAAACCATGTATCAATGCAATTCATTAACAGTAAATGTCAAAGCAATTTGGTTAATAATAGAATTGCTATAATCTACAGTGTGCATTATATTCCCAGGCATTATTTCTGGCACTTTACTATATTAATTCATTTAATCCTCACAAGACTATCACATTTATCCTCTTGTCATCACATTTTAAGGTGAGAAACATGATTCAATGAAAGGTAACTTGTCCATTGTCACAAAGTCAGTATATGGTAAAATTTGGAGGCCACTGATGTTCTGTTCTCAAGCCTGATTCTTAATTACTAAATAATTTTATCTCATTACAAAAAAAAAAAAAAAAAAGAACAGAAAAAAGTGTTCAGTATGTCAAAACTATTTCCATGTACCATATAGGTGAACTCATTGAGAACCTTACTCTATTAATCCAGTGATAACAGTGTCATACAGTAGATGTCCTAGGCCCATATATTCTCACCCATATTAAAAATATGTTGAAATTGTTAAAAACTAAACCAAGAAGTTTTTACTCTTTAACTATTTTCAGTAAATTTTATAGCAAAACACTAAAGTCCTATTTAAAACTGATTAATTGCTCCATTTCATAAACAAAGATTGTGACTATTACAATTAAAAAAATATCAACATGGCAAGTAACCATCCTAGTGGGAGTGCAGATGAAGCAGGTTTGGGAAAGTTGTTTCTTTCTCTTCGATATGCTTCTTTCCAATTGATTATGCTTTACAAAATTTAACATATCAGCCCTGTTTCATTTTAGGTTCTCAAATTACAGAAATTAAATTTCTATCATGAGATTCTCTTACAGAACCTCTTTGCAATAAAAGTTTGCTATAGCAGAAAAGTACTTATACTTTCTTGACTCCTACAATATAGGGTACCATTATCAGTGTTAGACTAATTCAAAAGGTGAACAAACATAGAGAGTGGATGATTTTTCCCTCTCCCTAAATTGTTACTTTGGAAAGGATAGAGAAACAATTCCTTTTCTCCATAACTCCTATCCAAGGCCCATGATGTTACTGTAAAGGGGCAGAGAATGGAACAGTCATTGGGTATGTTTCCTTAGGAGGTTGAATAGCTAAAACAAAAACTGTCTGACCCTTTCTATGTCCTTTGCAGCCTCTTCCACCTCCACCACATATCTGTAAAGAGGTAAAACGTTAGATGTATCAGGCAATCATAGATTGAGAAGATTAAATAGAAAGCATATTTAGTCTTCCTGGATGTGTCAGGGAGCCACTGTATAGTTACTAACCAATCCTCACATCATGGGATATTAAAAACTACCTCATATTTAATTAATTAGATTTTTTCATTAATTTGCTATTGTTCCTAGTATGTATACTTCCTTAGATATAAAATTGAGAAGATAGGAGTCATGAGAGAATGGATTATCATAACTCTATTCTCTAACACCTTGTAACACTTAGAGATTGTATTTAATAGCACACAATTTTTTTTCTGAAAATAGGTAGAGTGAGAAATCAAGAGAAAGGAAAGAAGATTAACAAACAGAAAGGATGAGGGCACCAACATTTATGTTTATTTATCAAACTCTTTGCACATTTTGCCTTATTAATTCTTACAATCACCACATGAAACTCATTTCTAATCATCAGAACTCAGATCCTTTAAACAGGCAGCTAATAAGCAGCAAAAATAGTATTTGAACTTAGATCTGTCTTATTCCAAACCTATGATTTTTTCAATACTCATTTCTTCAACAAGGAAGTCAAATAACTCTAGTTTCATTCCCAAACCCAAAATTTAACATGGGGGGCTCTCTCCAATATACTGTTGACATAAAACTTTATGTGGCATCCAAAAAAATGATGTGATTCCACAGTTAATTCTGACAATTTATGATTCAGAGAATAGGGACAGTTCAGTTCTTTCCTGCTTCCAGGAACTGTCAAAGGAGAAATCCTGAAAATAATGGTTTACAGGCAAACAGGCTTCAATATACAAAGAGAACAAGAATCTTTAGTTCAGTCTCTAAAGATGTAGAATTCTGGTCATATCTTTAATTCTATGCCTTGAAATTGTGTTTGCAATAGGAAAGCCAAGTCTGTTATCCTGGATTTGAGAAAGGAGTCTCAAGTTCATACTGGCACTAAATACCTAAGAGCCCCCTAGACAAAAAAAAAAAAAAAAAAAAAAAAATATATATATATATATATATTTTTTTTTTTTTTGCGGTACGCAAGCCTCTTACTGTTGTGGCCTCTCCCGTTGCGGAGCACAGGCTCCGGATGCACAGGCTCAGCAGCCATGGCTCACGGGCCCAGCCGCTCCGCAGCATGTGGGATCTTCCCGGACCGGAGCACGAACCCGTGTCCCCTGCATTGACAGGCGGACTCTCAACCACTGCGCCACCAGGGAAGCCCTAGACAAAATATTTTGAATCACAGAGATTTATCATGGGAAATAGACAAAGAATCAAATCAAATCACCCTCATTTACAATGTGGACATTTTAATTAATTAATTAATTTATTATTTTTTTTAACATCTTTATTGGAGTATAATTGCTTTACAATGGTGTGTTAGTGTCTGCTGTATAAAAAAGTGGATCAACTATACATA
>NC_041220.1:89388485-89399047 GCF_002837175.3 Physeter macrocephalus | reverse complement strand
CTATACATATACATATATCCCCATATCTCTTCCCTCTTGCGTCTCCCTCCCTCCCACCCTCCCTATCCCACCCTACTAGGTGGTCACAAAGCACCTAGCTGATCTCCCTGTGCTATGCGGCTGCTTCCCACTAGCTATCGGTTTTACTATGATGTAGACATTTTAAAATGCCTTAATAACTTGCCTAAAATGACTAAAAAGTGATAGCGACAGAGCTGAGATCAGAATCCAGTAATGGAATCCATGCCTGCTCTAAATCGTGTACATTTTTTTAATCCCTCAAAGAAGCATATTATTTCAATTATCTAACAATTTTCCATTATTTTAAAAAAATTTGATTGTTTTCATTTAATAGTTTGTGTTATATATAAAAAATGAAAAGAATATTAGTTTTTATAAAGAATTGGTCATTTGTAATGCAAATGTCTATTATACAAATGATATTACAAATATTTTTGAAGAAAGCTTAGAAACCCTAAGAACAAATTTTCAGATTTGTCTTTAATCTGTCTCAAACACATTTTATTTTATTTATTTATTTATTTATTTATTTATTTATTTAAAAGGTTTCCTAGGCTAGGTAACTTACCAACGATAATTTTGATAGAGTTTATGTTATAAAAAGTAATTAGTACAGCTTTATTTATTCTTTTTTTTTTACATCTTTATTGGAGTATAATTGCTTTACAAAGGTGTGTTAGTTTCTGCTGTATAACAAAGTGAATCAGCTATACATATACATATATCCCCATATCCCTTCCCTCTTGCGTCTCCCTCCCTCCCACCCTCCCTATCCTACCCCTGTAGGTGGTCACAAAGCACAAAGCTGATCTCCATGTGCTATGCAGCTGCTTCCCACTAGCTATCTATTTTACATTTGATAGTGTATATATGTCAATGCTACTCTCTCACTTTGTCCCAGTTTACCCTTCCCCCTCCCCGTGTCCTCAAGTCCATTCTCTACCTATGCATATTTATTCCGGTCTTGCCCTTAGGTTCTTCAGAACCATTTTTTTTAGACTCCATATATATGTGTTAGCATACAGTATCTGTTTTTCTCTTCCTTATTTACTTCACTTTTCAAACATATTTTATTTTTGATTATTCAAGGCATTGAAAGAATGCCTTGGCCTTAGATTACCAATCACAAATAAACAAACAAATAGGTATGCATATATAGCAAGTATCAGTTACATTTAATTAAATCCTAATTTTTAATTTGTTAGGCAATTTAACAAATTAAGATGAAAATATGTCATGGGTGACTATAATTTTACATAAAACACTTGAAATTATTGTCTTAATAGTATTGATCTTCTACCTTCTTTGTTATTTCCTTTCTAGAGTCAAATGAGACACACAGTGTCCAAGCAGAGCTCTAGAATATAAATTAGACATATCACAAATTGTAGCATAGTAACCCTCTTTTTAAACCTGAGACTGGTTTTCATGTATAAGACCCTCCCCTGTGCAACTGTCACACCTCAGTCCTTTTATATTTGTGTTGCTCAGTTTCAAATAAGGAATCAGTTTGTGTTGTGTTATCTTTATATTCTCAGCACCTAACACAGTATCTTGCATATAGTAGGTGTTCAACAAAATTACTAACAAATGATATATAGGGACAATTATGCTAGCAATACAATTATAGCAGAAAGACTACGCAGTGATACTATAAGATTTTGATTTATAAAAACTACATATTCTAATATTAGTCTGAAAAAAGTATTAGTTATAATGAAATTTAAAAAATATTTTTGTCTGAAATCTGTGAGATTCTTAGAAACAACAATTAAAATGATAACTAAAGCAAGACCTTTCACAAAATGTTTATATTTGACAAAGGATAAAGATACATTTTGGTGAACAGTGGAAAATTTCATCACTTTCTAAAAGCAAACAATGTTGTTCGGGAGAAAAGGAAAGCATTGATTTTATTTAATGAGTGTTTTTCAGTTTTTGGCAATACGGAATTCTTAATACTGGAGATGTTTTCTTTATAGCAACAAATGGATTGAATGTTGTCTTAAAAACGCCATCTTCAGGCATCTTTCTGTTGCCAGTACTCAGTAATGCAGTCTAGTGTCTGTTGCTGCCAATGTTTGTTCCATTTTACAAATTAGAATCCATGCCTTGGAGTGGTGTAGTCAAAATATGATTGACATTGAGTGGCCATACAGGCAAGGTAGCAGAGGTGATGTGACTAATACCAGTTTAGTAGATCAATACCAGTGAGTGCGGATTTTCAGATTCCCCTCCTTAACCAATTTTGGTGGAAGTGATAATAAGCACTGAAACAGACAAAGCATGGTCTAAAGTAAAAAGCAAAAACACACTGCTTGCTCTATTATTTTTCTCTTGAATCACACAGAACAGGCTAAATACCTAGGTTTTGGATGCAGTCCTCTCAGTTTGGGTTGCTTCAGATCATTTGCTCTTCCATCTATGTAAATAAAGACTGGATGAGTGGAGCATTGCTTTCTCAGTCAGTCTTCTGACTAGGCAATGAATGAACAGCCACACTTTTTGGACAGTCTGACAGCCTCCTGGTACTTCTTTAAGGTTTGGTCATCTATTAGAAACTTAAGGAAATATGTATTGTCCAGATAATTCCTTTATTTTCTAATTCTACAGACAGAAATTTCATTTATGTATTTATTGTACACATGTATATATACATATACATAGTTGTTTATTCATTGTTTTCTGAAGATGTTCTAATATTAGTCTATGTTTTCTATGTGTATCCTCTAGATTCTGATCAAAAAAACAGTGAAATATACTAATTACTAGTTAGTATGGGCTCATTTCTTAAAATTAGAACTCCAGAGTTATAACGGATTAAGTACAACTGAAAGATTTTTCTCACATAGGCAATCCAAGATAATTCTAGATTGGCCAATGTGTGGTGCTCATCCACTTTATTATTTAAGACACACATGGGCCTGCTTCTTCAATACATGCCTTCTAATCCAACACACACTTTGATGACCAGCCGTTAAAAAGGAAAAAAGAGAAAGAGCCAACAGGACCATTCACACAGGAGGAGGTGAAGCAGGAGGTAGGTGAGGGGAGTGGTGGGTGATTACTAGCCAGGCCTGGAAGCACACATATTACACTGCTCACATTTTACCAACTATACTGTAGCCAAAACTTAAAGAGAAATTGAAAAATGTGGACTACTTCTGTGCCCAGGAAGAAAAGAAAGCAGGTGTGGTGAGCAGGTAGCTGTCTCTGGCACAAGTGATATGCACAAGAAGTCAGGGAGAATGCTATGGAATGCTGAGAGTTTTCTATAGTCTACTTTTAGTTTTGATTTAGATGGTTTTATCTATATATCATAAACTATTGTTTCTTATTTTATTAACTCTTATTGTTATTATTTTTCCCAGATAAAATCTCCCAGAGAAGTTTTTGTTTGTTTCTCTTTACCTACAAAAAAAGTATTTCCTGTAAGTAAAAATTTTATGCACATAACAGAAAAGAAAGATTTTATATTTAAATATGTCCTAAATGTTTGATTAATAATGATGCAAAGTACTCTCAGTGGTATATTTGTCAACCAGAATCCACTTTATCATACTTTTTTAAAATCAATGAATGAACTAAATAGATATTCCTATTGTATCAGTGGCTTCATAAATCTATGTCATTGACATAGCCATTTACAGAGGGTGGCCAATTGAAAACACATTTTCTGAGTTTCTTTCATGTTGCTCTCCCTACATTTCTAGCTTAGAGTTCTGGAAGGTAATTTTTTCCACACGTAATTACAATTTTATGAGAACTTCACCAGTGAAAGTTATTACACATTCGGAAGAGTACTTCAGAGCCTATTTACAAACCAGGCAGGAAGTATGTAGATTTCATGCATGGAAAAGCATAAATAAAATTCATTTTTAATCATGTAATTGTACTGTTGTTTTGTTTCCATGTAATTGGTGAGGAATTACATTTCTATTCATACCCTGGGTCCACTTTTGGAATAAAGTAAATGTAGTGTGAAAATATCAGCAGCATAGTTTTAAATTATTGTTTTTAAGTGCTATAGTGCTATACTTTTTGGTGTTTGATCAAGTGTAAGAAGTATCTGGTAGAATAACATTAATGCATAACCTGAGTTTATAAGTAGAGGATTAATTAAACAATCAAAATACTGAAATATTTCTTTCACATAAGGTTGCTGCAATAGGAAATGATAAAAAAAATATGAAGTTATCCAATACTTATTGTTTTCTTTAACTTCTTAAGCGCTAGTGTCTGTGTTGATGTATGTGGGAAAAGGTGAGGGAAGGCGTGAGAGTATGTCTGTAAGACTGTTCTGTGATGAAGGGGCCACAGAATTCACCTAGCCTATAACTCTTATTTTAGAGCTCAGTAAAGGAACTGCCTTTCTCAGAGCCACAGATTCCTCAATCCTAAAGAGAGGAGAAACATAACATATAGGTCACAGTTAATTTAAAGGAAAGAACATAAGTGAAGCCAAGCCCGCTGCCTGGCATATTATATAAGCTTTTCATAACTATTGTTCCTCCTTTTCCCACTTTCACAGGCATGTATGTAGAGGCAGAGCCACAGCCAGGATCTGATCTTGAATTTTCTGATTCCATAGCTGGGATGTTTCTGTAACCAGCAGCTGTTATTTTAGAATATTCAAAATAGGTTAGTAAACTTGAATGCAAGTGTTTTCATGGTGTGACTCTATTTATAATGTTCTTCCACCACCACTACAAAATTAAGATAAGAAAAAAAAAACAAACAAAAGACAAAACAACAACAGCAAATAGGACAAAGAGAAAATAAATAGTAGTAAAAAGTGTTGTATCCAAAGTGAGAAGAGCCATATCATATATGGAATAAAGGTATTTTTCTCCTTTCATGCTTCTTAAAAACCAGCTCTACTGATAAGTCAGACAGAGAAAGACAAATAACTTATGATTTCTTTTATAAGTGAAATCTAAAAAACAAACAAATAAAAAAGATCATAGATATAGAAACAGCCTGGTGGTTGTTAGCAGTAGGGTTGGGGGGTGGGAGGTAGTGGGGAGAAATAAGTAAAAAAAAAAAAAAAACTTAAAAAAAATATCTCAACATCCACAGGGCTTGGTATTTTCAAGGAAAGTGTCTCATTTCCACTAACAAGGAAACCTCTTAATTCACAAATATACACAGTGGGTGATGTGTGTTAATAGCACTCTTAGCAACCAATAATGTGGTGCAGTTAATGTATCTCAGCATGAATTAACTTTACCACAAGCCATTGTTTCCTTTTTATACAGCACAGGATCCTGTGGAAAAATATCTTAGAATCTCACAAGGGGAATTCAATTAACATTACTCACTACTGTACAGCAACATAAAAATGGAGGCTATTTTAACCTTTCTCAAGTTTCCTGTTGATCAATTCAATGTTTTCCATTAGTTTAACTCGAGTTATTATAAACTCACCTTCATTGTTCAGAAAATACCTTTTCACTTATGGGACAGAGTACATCTGCCAATAGGAAGCCAGAATAGTCTAAACATACTAAAAAGGTTTCTGAATATAGTGTGTAGGTTGTCCTTGGTGTAACATCATGTAACATGGCGTGTTTTAAAACCAGGAGCTTCTACTACAGAATTGAATCTTTTACCCGCACTACTATCCTTTTGTCATGTAGCTCCTCTAAGTGGAGTATCCTTCACCTTGCAAAATCCTAGATGTTTGTCATTAAAAAGTATTAAGAATTTTAGTTACCAGAAAATTATAACATAGATTTACTTGAACACACAAATTATTTATCTTCTCTGAAATAAGGTTACAGGAAACAAAATACTTTATAGGTGCTAAAAGGCTAAAGCATCTTTGTTTTCTTCCCATTTCCTCAGGGCCCATATTCTATCACATGGTTTGTGCTGCTAATTTTATTTCTTAAATGGTGTCATTTTTCCCCACCCCCATGGTTACCACTCAACTCCAAAGGACAGACCTCCAAATGGTCTCCCACAATCACTCTAGTACCCTCCAGCTCCTCCTTTGCACTGTATTAAGACTTGTCTTCAAAATGCAAATCTCCTCATGACATTTGCTGTGATAACATATTTCTATGGATTGCCCAAGCTCTTAGGATTAAAGATCAACATCCTTGCAGACAACTTTGCTTAGCTCAGCCCTTCCTCAACTTCTTGAGTGTCATGTGCCTCACTCTACCCTTTGATCTCTGGGCTCCAATCACATTGACCTTTTAGTTTTTTGACTATTCCAAGCTTTCTCACATGTAGTTGATTTGTTTGATTGTTTTATTAACATATACACAGAAAGCAAGTACTATGAGAAGAAAGACTTTGTCTTTACTTGCTGTCACATTGTGGATACTATTAATAAATATCAACTTAATCAATGAAGAGAGCAGAGAAGACATTTTATCATTGATACTTTCCATGTGTACAGAATTAAATTCAGTTCATCAATCACATTCATATTTTCCATCACTGATTTCCTACATTTGAATTAGTTGTGCAATGTTAAGTCAACACATTATGAACAAGAGAAACATAGTAGTACATGCCCACAAAGTACCTACAATGTAATTAGAACTACAGCATTGAAATGAACTAAATAAGATGGGAAAAGAGCTCCAATTCATTCATGTCATATTGCTAGTTATTTTGTATTATTAAGTATTTTTCACCTCAGAATGACAATGTCAGGTAAGCATATAGCTTTTCAATATGAAAATGTTTTAGCTCTTGGTATTTAAAGGAAAGAAAAGCACTTTCTTTACGACAAAAACATTTTTTATCATTGGTAGCATCATAGCATATATATTACTCAAGAGTTATTCATCAGTCAAACTGAATCAGTTTCAGCTCTTATAAAGAAAATATTTAATAAATAAATAAATAAATATATGCTTCTATCAAGTAATGTCCTGACTAGCCCTCCTTACTACACATCTAGATATTGTATCTTCCAAGTATACAATTGTTTTACTTTATTCAGACTATTCCATGCACTCAAATATTGTTTTATATATAATTTCTAGGTATGTCACATGTGTATGTAGGAACTACAGTCTCTGAATACTATGTGACCTGAAAGCTTTGTTTAACACTCATTAGAGCACAGTAGGAAAATGAAGACAGGGCACAAAAGCTTGATACCAGTTTTGATGCCAGAAATTTCTAGCTAGTGACTTTGTACAAGTCATTTGAAATTTTGAGCTTCAGTGTTCTTATATTTACTATAGAGAGCGCAGCTCTTGCCTTGGCAAAAAGTTGATTATGAATATGACATGATGTAAAAAGTGTAAAGTAATCTTTCTCAAAGATCATCCTAAAGACTACTGGTCCTAGAGATTATCTTAAAGAAAGATATCTGTGGCCAAATAAATTCAGAAAATATTTTATAATCAAAATGGTCATAAGAGATGAAGCAATTTAGTGTATTAACATTCAGATAGGTCATGCCTTAAGGAACACTGGTTTTTTGTATTTAACACAGTGCTTTTCAAATCTATTTGATCATGAAACCTTTTTTTATATCAGTAAAACATAGTAACACAATTGCTTAGAATAATATAACATTAATCTGTACTTTTATGCATGCAACATGTTGAACCAGATTTGCAAGAAAGAAAGAAAATATCGATTAAAAAATAAAACTATCACATTTATATTATGTTTGGCATGCATACTATATTGGCGTTAGATATTATATTATTTTGATAACAAAATATTTGGTTAAATATATGTATTTCTCATCTTTAGTTACCAAATGTAAGAATATGACAAACTTTCTAAATATTTGCCACAAGATATAATTAGCTAGAAGATCAAATATAACTAGCTGAACTTTTTCCCTCTTACAAATGTAGCAATGACTTTATTCTAAACTTTAAACTGAGACTAAAATGACAGGTGGAGAAGAAGAATCACAGCACTTATATGGATAGTTGAAAGCTTCTAGAAACATTCTTCATACCTCTAATTAGAGTAAATTATTCAGATGTTTTTTTCCTAATACTTTTCACGTGTTGTAGAATAACTTAGACTTGAGAGGCATTAGATTTCAATTATCCAAATAAGTTATGGCTTAATATATGCTCAGAATAAGCTTATGTAGGGAAATACCTATTTGTATTATTTCTATATGCCCACGTGGTAGCCACTGCATATATTTGCTGATGTTCAGTTTAAATTTAGAGCTAAAGATAAAATTGTTGAATGCCTGTAGCAGAATCACAATTTTATTTGACTTTGGCTTTAGGAAAGCATACTGTTTAGTGCAATTTAATTCACATTATTTCACCTTACAGTATTATACATAAGAAAGGTATCATGAGCTAATGAAACATGTAACTATTAGTGGTTTAATTTTAAAGATTGAGGTTTAGTTTTAATACCATTTCTATTTTGTAAAAACCAAACAAACCAACACAAACATGAATGCCAATGCAGAAAATTCCCAAATCTTCCTTTTGGCTTAAAAATTATTTTGCAGCAATGCAGTGTTCTTTAGAGTGGCGACTCTCAAAGTGAGGTCCCTGGACCAGAAGCTTCAACACCAAGATCACATGGGAAGTTGTTAGAAATGCAAATATTCGGGCTCTACCCTACATCTACTGAATCAGAACTTCTGGGAATGGGCCCCAGGTCTGTGTTTTCACAAGTAGTTTGGGTGATTCTGATGAACTAAAGTTTGAGGTTTTGCTTCTCAAGGGACATTTGGCAATCTCTAGAAACATTTTTATTTGTGAAGACTGGAGACGGTCCTGGCATTAATGGATAGAGGCTAGAGATGCTGCTAACTGTCCTACACAGGACAGCCCCCCCCAAAATAATTATCCAGCCTCAAATATCACTATCGGTGAGAGTGTAGTGATTCATGGATTCATTTATTGAGGAATATTTTGTAGGCGTTCTTAACCACTACTTTCATGGACAAGACTTGGCAAGTGGGGTAACTATTACTGGAGTTTTTCCATACAGAGGAGCTTACCTTTTTATAGTAATGACTGAGAAAAGATATATTCATTCTGAGTTTTGAACTTTGGAGACGTTGCACAGCATGGGATACCTCTGTTTACTGCCTCTATTTGACCATGCAAGATTAATGGTTCCCAGTAGCTCTGGCATATGTTTTCTTACAGAATATGACCCATCCATTTGTTTATTTATTAGTTGATTTACATAAGCATTTCCTGAATGTTCTATGTGCTTGACATTTTTTCAGTTCTAAAAATACAATAATGACTCAAAAAGGTAAAAATCTAGTAGGACAGGAAAAAAAAATTAAAAATATAGTATAAGATGCAGTTTAGATATAATTAGTCATTACATGATTAAATAATAATCCCCGAGCATTTCTTCAGCCAAGGAATGATGAAGAAGTGTCATATAACTTCACAACGTGTGATTACTTTCACTTTATTTTTATTTATTTGTTTATTTGTGTTTTTCCCTTTGAAACCTAATCTACAAGTATTTCTTTTCCCTGAAGGGAGTTAAATATATCATGTTTTTCATCACTGCAGTGTGAGAGAGGATTCTAGGCAAAAAAGAGGAAAAGGAAAGGTCAGGGCATGCAAGTCAGGAAAAGCTGCAGGGCTAAGCACACAAACCAAACATATTCCCAGGACTAACAAGTAAAGCAGATAATCAACATTTTGCAGATCCTATTGGAGAAAAAGAAGTAAAAGCCTCTGTAGTCTTCATGTTAAAAAGAAACACCTCCTCTGGAATAAAAAAATTTCCAATGCTGACATCCCACTTGCTGGTCTATAAACTTGCATGAACTATTTAATCTCTCTGAGACTAATTTCTTCTTCAGAAAAGGTGTGAAAGAATGGTACCAGCTTCATAAGATTACTGTGGGAATTAAATGAGATTATTCACATAATATTTTCCTTACAGCTCCACATATAAAGTAAATGCTCAGCAAAATTTTATTCTACTGTCATTATTACTAGTTTTTAAAAATAGAAAATCTAGACTTAATAATATGGTCCTAACACATTCATTAGATAATTCTAACAGACATCAAATAAATTATTTTTTGAACAATTATGCAATATCATCATAGAGAAATACCAGAGATTGATATAATAAAATGAAAACAGTCACTGCTTCATTTTCTTGATAATATAAAATATTTTTCTTTCTCACACTTTCTATGATTTTGAAATTTGCAACAATTTAATGTAAGTTACTTTTAAGATCAAGATAAAAGTAAATTTGAAAAAAATGTTTTAACGCATCAGTTCTAACATGTTACTTTATGCCTATCTGAATGCACATTAATAAATACAAATATATAGGGATATGGGAGTAGAAATGGTAAGCTCATTTTTTATTTTGGCAAAGACTAAAGACAAACTTTCTAAATTAGCTGACCCTGAATAAATGTGTAAGACTTTTAGAAAAAAAAAATGAGGGCTTCCCTGGTGGCGCAGTGGTTGAGAGTCTGCCTGCCGATGCAGGGGACACGGGTTCGTGCCCCGGTCTGGGAAGATCCCACGTGCCGTGGAGCAGCTGGGCCTGTGAACCATGGCCGCTGAGCCTGTGCGTCCGGAGCCTGCGCT
>NC_041220.1:89372952-89388358 GCF_002837175.3 Physeter macrocephalus | reverse complement strand
GCCTGTGCGTCCGGAGCCTGCGCTCCGCAACGGGAGAGGCCACAACAGTGAGAGGCCCGCGTACCCCCCCCCCAAAAAAAAAAGAAAGAAAGAAAAAAAATGAAATTAAAAGAGGGAATTTAAGTAAGTTGAAGAGTGCCCTGGCATCAAGGAGAAGTGGCAGAACATCTTTGCAGAATTACAAGTGGTTACATAGTTCAGGAGTAAAGAATACTGGGAGTTAGTGCAGGATGAGACTGAAACTGTGACCAGGGTTTTGTATGACTTATTAAAGATTATAAATTCCATTGAAATGCCAAAGAAACTTTGAATATTTTAACAATGTAAGAAGATCATTCTGGATCAGGGACTGTGGATTGGAGTAAGTTAAGAGTGTTAAGAGCCTACAGAAGTAACCATAGTGGAAAAGGAGAGAGACTGAATTAAAATAGTCATCACAGTGGGGTTAGATTATAAGAACCACATTAATTATTTCTTGATTAATCCTCCTTGTACATTCTATAGAATAAGCTTAATGAGTAAGTGAAAGAGGGACCCTGAATAGTATGAGAAAATAGTAAATTGGAAAAAGAACAGGTTGTGGGTCATTGGATAAAGGAGGAGAGAGATTGTTTAAATTTAGTCAGATCCATCAGTTAGCAATGGTATAACTATTTCATGCCTAAGTAACTGGAGGTGACTATAAGCTGACTGAGAAGTGCAGGAAAGTTTTGATAGCTTTTGGTTATGGAAAAATAGTTAAGTGGACACATGAATATGAAGTATCAGCAATAATCTATTTAAAGGAAAAGATGAAATATGTCATGAGAATGACACAAAGATTAAGTTGGCAGAAGCATAGAGTTTATGTAAGGGTCATGGAAGGGAAGGAAGATTTGAGCTGCATTAGAAGTGCTCTAGCATGCCAAAGTAGAAGTTAATACTTTAGTCTGTTTGGAAAGGAGATAACAATTACCTATGTAGGGCCACAGCATTTCTATTTAACATATGTTCTGGTGTAAAAATATAATGTATCATAAGACACTACTACAAAAAATTATATGTCAACAAAGTGGACAACCTGTAAGAAATGGATAACTTCCTAGAAACATACAACCTTCTAATACTGAATTATAAAGAATAGAAAATCTGAACAGACTGATTACTAGTGAGGAGATTGAAATAGTAGTCGAAAAACTCGCCCAAATGAAATTCAGGGCCAGATGTCTTCACTGGTGAATTCCACCAGTCAAAGAAGAATGAATACCAATTGTTAAACTTCTCTGAAAAATAGAATATGAGGGAATACTTTCAAACTCATCTTATGGGCCCAGTATTATCCCAATACCAAAACCAGACAAGAAGACCACAAGAAAAGAAAACTACAGGCCAATAACCCAGATAAACATCAGTGTAAAAATCCTCAACAATATATTGGCAGACCAAACTCGAAAATACATTAAAACAATAATATACCACAATCAAGTGAAGTTTATTCCAGATATACAAGGATGGTTCAACATCTGCAAATCAATTAACATGCTATACTAGCTTAAAAATGAAAGATGAAAATTATATGACCATCTCAATAGATGCAGAAAAAGTATTTGAAGCATTTGACACAATTCAACAATTATTTATGATAAAAATTCTCAGCAAAGTGCATCTAGAGGGAACATAACATAATATGGGCCATATATGACAAACCCATAGCTAACATCATACTCAACATTGAAAAGCTGAAAGTTTTCTCTCTAAGATCAGGAATATAACAAGGATGCCTGCAACTGCCACTATTATTCAACATAACCAGAGAAATTAGGCAAGAAAAAAGCATCCAAATTGAAAAGAAAGAAATAAAGCTGTCACTATTTGGAGATGACATGCTGTTATATGTAGAAGACCTAAAGACTCCATTGAAAGTCTCAGTGATTTCAGTGAAGTTGCAGAACACAAAATCAATATACAAAAAAATGTATTATGTTTATATATACTAACAATGAACTATCAGAAAGAGACATTAGGAAAACAATCCCATTCACAATTGCATCAAAAAGAATAAAATTCTAGAAATAAATTTAACCAAGGAAGTAAAAGACTGAAAACTATTAGACATTGATGAAAGAAATCGAAGAAAACACAAAGAAATGGAAGATATCTTGTGCTCATGAAGTGGAAAAGTTAATATTATTAATATGCCCATACTACTCAAAGCAATCTACAGATGTAATGCAATCCCTACCAAAATTCTAATGGCATTTTTCACAGAAATAGAACAAATAATCTTAATATTCGTATGGAACCAAAAGGTCCTGAATCATGAAAGCAATCTTGAGAAAGAACAAAGCTGGAGGCATTATGCTCCCTGGTTTCAAACTATATTACAAAGCTATCATAATCAAAACAGTATTGTACTTGCATTAAAAAAAGACATATAGATCAATGGGCCATAATAAAGAGCTCAGAAGTAAACCCACTCACATGTGGTCAATTAATCTGTGACTAAGGAGTTCAGAGTATACCATACGGAAAGAACTGTCTCTTTAATAAATGGTGTTGGGAAAAACTGGACAGCTAAATGCAAAAGAATGAAACTGGACAACTATCTTACATCATACACAAAAATTAACTCAAAATGAGTTAACGATTTGAATATAAGACATGAAGCCATAAAACTTATAGAAAAAAATTAATCTTATGATGATTTTTTGTATTTGACACCAAAAGCAATGGTAACAAAAGCAAAAATAAACAAGTGGAGACTTCAAACTAAAAAATTTCTGTAAAGGAAACCATCAAAGAAAAAAAAAAGAAAAGGCAACTTAGTCATGGGAGAAAATATTTGCAAATCATATATCTGATAAGATGTTAATATCCAAAATATTGAAAGAGTTCATAAAACTCAATAGCAAAACAATCTGATTAAAAAATGGGCAGAGATCCGAATAGACATTTTTCCAAAGAAGATAAACAGATGACCAACAGGTACATAAAAGGTGCTCAAGATCACTAATCATCAGGGAAATGAAAATCAAAATCACAAGGAGATATCACTTCACATCTGTCAGAATGGCTATTATCAGAAAGGGAAGAGACAACAATTGCTGGCAAGGATGTGGAGAAAAGGATATCCTCATACACTGTTGGTGGGAATGTAAATTGGTTCAGCCACTATGGAAACAGTATGGAGTTTCCTCAACAAATTGAAAATAGAACTATAATATGATCCAGAAATTCCTCTTCTGAGTATTTATCCAAAGAAAACAAGAACACTAACTCAAAAAGATATATGCACCCATGTTCACTGCAACATTATTTACAATAGACAAGATATGGGAAAAACCTGAGTGTCCATGGAAGAAGATGTAGTATATATACACAACAGAATATATTCGGTCATAAAAAATGAAATCTTGCCATTTGTGACAACATGGATGGACCTGGAAGGCATTATGCCAGTCAAATAAGTCAGAGAGACAGACAAGGACAAATACCATATGAT
This sequence comes from Physeter macrocephalus, assembly GCF_002837175.3. NCBI lineage: Eukaryota > Metazoa > Chordata > Mammalia > Artiodactyla > Physeteridae > Physeter > Physeter macrocephalus. Next base: position 89,384,877 of record NC_041220.1, on the reverse strand, counting down.
CTCACTTACTTGTGGAGTCTAAAAAAAGAAATGTCAAGCTCATAGATACAGAGAACAAGTTGGTGGTTGCCAGATGCTGGAAGTGACGGGTTGGTGAAAAAGTGAAGGGTGACAACAGGTGCAAATTTCCAGTGCACCATGGGAATGTAATGCACAACATGATGACTATAGTTAATAATACTGTATTGCATATTTGAAAATTGCTAGGAGAGTAGAGTTTAAAATTTCTCACCATACTCACACAAAATCTTTTTCTATGTATCATGATGCTGGTAACTAGACTTATGGTGCTGATCATTTTACAATACATACAAATATCAAATCATTATATTGTACACCTGAAACTAATATAATGTGTGTCAATTATACCTTCAATTTATATATGTATATGGTGTAGTGTTTAAGAGACAAGGGTAAAACAACGATGTGCCAAGTTTAAATCCCAGTCCTGATATTTTCTACTAGTGTGATTCTGAGCAAGTGGTTGATCTCTTAGTCCCTCAGTTGTGTCGTCTTCAAAATGGTGTTAATAAGATTGCCTATTTCTCTTGGTAGTTATAAATGTGTTAATATATGTGCCACTTTGTAAAAAGGGATACATATGTACATATGTATAAAATATATGAACATATATACAGCACATATTATTCTACGTTTCCTTATTTATTTTATTCCACTAATGAAATATGTGAGATTTCCTCTCTCTGTCTCTCTCTGACAGCAATCAAAAAAATGAAGCAGCACTCTTCTTTTTAATGACAACATTTTATTTATTTTCTGGAGATTGAATTACAAGATCCTTCTCATTCTTCTTAATATCATAATCATGTCATATGCTGATGTATGTAGACATAACTGTCATAGTTAAGAATTGGCAAAACAGTACAATTGTCAGTTCATCCTAGGGTATTGTTTTTTTAATGAATATCTTTTTTAATTCAAATTCAATTATTTATAGGTCAACTTATTGATATTTTTGTTAGTATTTCTATAGTATTGTTCTTAAAATAATCTTAACTAAATTTTATAGCGCAAAAGTCCTAACAGACATGGCTACTTATGTTTTTACCTATTTACAGTTTTATTTATTATCTCTCTCTGAAAGAGTTAAAATATAAATATGCCAAGCCATTTCAAAATATTTGACTTGACATTTTACTTCTGTTATATGATAATCATGCATTCCATAAATATTTGCTAGCTCTTAAAATGTTCCAGGTACTTAGTGAGTGCTGGGGTTAAAATAATAACGTAAAAAGTGGTATTGTATATTCAATGATATCTACTGAAGGAACCATTATATGTGTCAATAAAGCATACACAGTTATCATGGGAGTTCAGTTCAACATATATTTTTTGGTTGCATAGTGTATCCCCCAGATCAAATACCAGGGGTATTGTATCAATTACCAATATACTGGTTCTCAGTCCCAGATTTATTCTGTGTTGGCTCTTCTGCACAAATTAACATGGGTCCTTTAAACATTTTTTTCTTTCTCAGATGGCATAATGTTAAGCTTTGTCAGTAGTATGTGCTGGAGACGTATTGCAAGATGAAGGGGCTTTCCTTCCTTATTCCAGTGTGTTCCTCTTACATACACAGTGCCCAGCTCCTGCAGCAGGGATGAGTTGTCTAGCACCAGGCTTCTATACCATGTGCACTTTCTGTAGCCCCAGATTCTGTGCGCTACACCGTCCCAGTGGACAGCTACCTAAGAAGGCAGATTTCTAGCAAGTCCAGAGGGACTTCTATGCCATTCAGTGAGCCATGTTTATTTCCTCTCTAGTGAGGAAATGGTGCAGATCACATCCCTTGGATCAGTGGTTGTTCCTTATCTTTGCTATTCCTCCACTTTTTAGAGTTCTCCTTAACTCTTACTACCAAGCCCTCTTTACTCCAATCCCCTGTTATAATTAGTATTCTTTATATTCTATTTTCAAATTACCATGTGTATTCTCTCTCCTGAATAGATCAAATCTAAGCTGGGGGTGTTTGAGAAATAGAAGGTGTGTCTTCTCAGTTGAATTTTGATATTGGGTACATGCTAGTTAAGGGGATAAGGAGAGATAGGTGATAAGGCAGAGGTAAATAGTGGCTAGAATAGGAAGACTTTTAAGTCACTGGTTCTCAAAGTGTGATCCATAGTCTAGTAGCATCAGCATCACTTGGGAAAGCAACAGGAATATAAATACCCAATACCTACTGAATCAGAAACTCTGGGGGTAGGCTCAGCAATTTTTGTTTTAACAAGTCCATAGGTGACTGTTAACACACACTGAAGTTAGAGAACACCTATTTGGATTGGAATTGATTTAGATGTTTCTTTCTAGTTCTCCTTTATATTCACGGGTAAGCGTGCTATACACTAGGTCAGAACGAAGAATATTTTTAAAAGTGACATACGTGTCTACCTTCCAAGTTCTTGGAATTTAATGCTGTTACCACAATTTTTTAAAAAAGTAAAACAAAAACAAACAAAAATTGGGAGCATGTAAAAACAAAATGAAACGAGTGAAGGAAAAAAAAGCAGCACTTTTTATCAAAAAAATGTCAGCTTTAAAATACTAAGTATCTAATACTGTGTATTTCAATTCTTCCAATAATGCCTTCTCCTGGCCCACAGAGGATTAAATTCTGTATTAAAATCATTGTTGTCTTTCAACTTACAGTAAGCCATATATATCAATGTGACAATGTTCTCCTCATAGCCTAGTGATAGGAACTTCTCCACTAACAAGGTTTTGATCACTTCATTGATTTTTCTTTTTAAGTTGCCTAAAGTCATTCAGTAGAACTCTTATCATTGTGGAGTGGTAAACAGGATGTGTTTTAAGGTCATCTTCTTCATGTGAATAAAATGTGAAAAATATTTCCATTAACTAGAGCACTATGTACTTCTTCTCAAGGTTGTTTCCTCTGATCTCCATTTAAAACCTGTTATTCTTAAACCCAGAGATTAGCAAAATACCTGAGGAAGCATTCAATATCTGGAAGATACTGATTGGAGGCTTTGGTCATTTTCAGATATGGAACAAATAGCATTCAAAAATTAGCTCAAAAAGATCAAAAACAATTATGCTAAATTATTTGATAGGTTTGCTCCTAGATGTTCTGTTTTTAAAAGCAAGTCAAAAGATACTTGATAGGGAGAAATAGCCTCCCAAAATTTTAGCTTTCTAATGTAACTGAAGTGGATCTTAGAGCAATTTAAGAGGAATGTGTACTTTTCCACTATTTCATAGGTGAAAATGATTATTAAAACAAGGTACAGCCCAGATCAAAAGTTTATACGAAGTGCTTTAAAACTTACATGCTTGCAGGTTTATAGGGAAGTAGTGATGAGGTTCAGTTGTATGGATACCAGAATGTGACACGCCAGTAATGATTAACATAGTATCTGAACAAAAAATGACAATTGCAAGCTATTATTTAAAACTATTGTAATTTTTTTTTTTAATGTGAAGTCTCTGTGATTCATTCCAGTTCTGGAAATGTTTCCTTTAAATTAGTATGGATTGCTGAAATTTATTACAAGAAGTTTCTTTTCTAACTGTTTCCAAAATAGTCTTATACATTCATAGGTCTATACAAACACATGTGTACACACACTCCATTTTTTCTCCCACTGGAGTTAAAGCACCTTCAACTATTATAAAATAAACATGCAGGACTCTATATACTAGAAATTGCCAGAACGGGAGCTAAGTTTCCAAAGATGGTATCTTGTATGATGTTGGGCTGCACCTCACAGGCCTACAAGATCTGCACCTGCCCAGCTTCGAGACCAAAGAAAGAGCCCAGAGTCAGCAACAGAGACGTCAGTAGTTTAATGGTTAGAGGGAGCTTACATGTCTGAAGCAAGGTCCTAGAGTGACACACACCATGTGCAGTGGTGGGCAGCACAAGGCAGCAGTTTTCACTCTGAGGAGGGGGAGGGGAGATTGCCAGGTATAGGGAGAATTGTCCTCAGATTGGCTTATTGATTACCAGGGAGACTAGCAGAGGGGCACACCCCTCACTGCCCCTTTGGTAAGAACAGTCACTAGCCGGGACCCGGGGCAAGTGTGCAGGAAGGTCAGTCATGTGAGTAGGGTATAAGTGAAGCAGGTGGCGGTCAAACAGGGGAGGTACAGAAAGCAAGAGAAGAGCCATCTTGAGTGGCTTGACCACACATATGATAAAACAGAGTTTATTAAAAGGCCTTAAGACCTTTAATTAGCAGCCTAAAACTTTGGTGTGAGTGCAATAAGAAAAGAAGCCTGTCATTCGTGTGAGTGTGATTTCAAATATATCACTAATCCAACTAGTTGAACCGAAGAAAACAGAGTTTGAGAAACAGATGACTGCTATTTTCCTTTTTAAAATACACAGACATGGGAAAAATCTGATGGGTGATGGACCCTCAGATAAAATCAATCTTGGGTCCACATTCACAAAAAGAACAATACTTCATAGCTCTGCCAAAGAGCAGACAATGAACAATCAGCTGCTTGCCCGTGTCATCTTTCTGTCTCTATCCTCCACCAGAAAGGCTTTGAGTAAAGAAGAGTGATCAAAATTTCTACCCTGAGAACATCATATTAAGAAACAAAGGAGTGCAACACTTAGGCCACCATTTTATAAATATTTGGTCAGATGATATCAAATAAAAGCCAACTTTTTGGGTCCATTTAGCTAGGTGATAGAAACAGATAGAGAAGTAACTAGAAACTATCCTCAAAGTCACAGTATCATTGCTGCAAAATGATACTGAACAAATTGCACCCTACATCTTTGTGGTGAGAAACTATAGGAACTCAAACAAAAATATTGATGCTGAATCACAGTGCTCCTGTTACACCAAACAGAAAAGTAGTTATGAAAGATCCTATAGCTCTTTTTTTTTTTTTTTTTTTTTTTTTTTTTTATGGTATACGGGCCTCCCTCTGCCGTGGCCGCTCCCGTTGCGGAGCACAGGCTCCGGACGCGCAGGCTCAGCGGCCACGGCTCACGGGCCCAGCCGCTCCACGGCACGCGGGATCTTCCCAGACCGGGGCGCGAACCCGGTTCCCCTGCATCGGCAAGCGGACGCGCAACCACCGCGCCACCAGAGAAGCCCGATCCTATAGCTCTTGAGCACTGGAAATATTAGGCCTATACACAAAGAGACCGAGGTAACAGAGTGTAACACTACCTTTTAGCATCACCTTCAATATTCTCATCTGTCTTTTGTGCATTTTGCTAAATCCATGTACCAGCTTGTGGTTTTGGCCATACATGATTACCATCTTTTTTCCTCCTCAATATATTTTATGGACCATTTTTTGACTCATGTAAATACACTAAAAAGAAAACTTTGTTACCACCATAAAAATAAAGCCCATGTCATTTAACAGAAGAAAACATGTAAAACGAGTAATCAAAATCTTATTGTTATTAAAATGTAGAAGACACCGTTGCCTGTTTATGGTTCCAGTCCTAAGATTTTCTGTTCTGTTAACAGGGTCAAGCTATTTATCATCTAATTGTTAAAGTCTAATATGAATTAACTAATATGACTTTCTCCTTCATGGAAGTAGACAAATTGACAGAGAATCAAAACCCAATCCTATTTAATTGATTGTGAAATTTCGGAAGACAGGTGATAAGTAGGAGACCAAAAATTATTCTGCTAAGAACAAATGATTTATATGCCAAGAATTGAAGAGCAAATTAGACTACTCAACAGCAACAGTGGATCTAGTTGATGATAGAGCAATACTTTCTTAGTAAGGAGGAAGCATTTCATTCTGGCAATCTATGCCTAGCCAAACTTTCAATTAATATTTCCAAGAGAAAAGCATTTTCAAATATGCAAGAGCTCAGAAATGATCTAATATATACCCATTCTTAAGAAAACAAGAAAAATGAATGGGATCCAGGCACCAAGATTTCCTACATTAGAAAGCAAGAAAGTTACATTCAGGGTGTAAAATTTGCAGTAAGCCCAGGAAGCAAACAGTTTAGATTGAAGTAGGAGGACAGAGAATGGTGAGAGAGAATCCATCAGGAAAACAAAACAGATAGATAGATAGATAGATAGATAGATAGATAATCTGATATCTTTAAGAACTGGAAACTAAATATTGATAGTTAACTTATATATAAATTGGTTTACTGAAATTCATGAAGGATGATAGTTCCTTTGAACCCAAGCAAGGAATTTTATTTAACAAATTATTTTCCAATATTAATATAATTCTCATTTATTGAATAATTCCAAAATCAAATATATGCAAACTTTTGAATTCTTACAATGACCTACAATTACATGGTAATTACTGATTAACTTTATTTTTCATATGAGAAAACTGAGGCATAGAGTTAAATGACTTGCTTAAGGTCATACAAATTAGTAAATGATGAGGTTAAGAGTTTAAAACTGGGTCTTTCTGTCTCTACTCTGCTAAGCTTCCTTCCAAACAGAGAAAATGTGAACTAGATGTTTCCTAATATGTTCCAATTATCCAAAAGCCTAGCGCCATTGTGCGTGGGACCCCAGTGTACCCAGTGAGTCCTACGCTCCTCCCTCATCTGCCTCTGGCTCTTAGAACCCTTGTCTCTAGGGGGCAATCTCTCTCTATATGTTACCTTCTCTCCCAAGGAAATAGTAAGATGACTCAGTTCAAGTGCAAGCCTCCTTAGGGACTACACTAAATTCAGGAGATGTCTAGCAGGCAGAGACATCTTCTCATTTGCACATCACAGATGGTTATGTCTACTCATAATACTGGCTTTGGATATTTTGGTTCTGATACAGGATAGGTCATGCTGGTGCCAAGACTATCTGTAACACTGGGGCTAGAGACTTCTAAAAACACACATTCTCCCACACATTCCACATGTGCATATATACTCATGTCCACACCCACATTAGGAAACAGAACTGGCCTTCCATAGTGCCACGTTCTAAGCAAGGAGGCTTTTCACAGGAATAGTTTGAATTGGGGAACTGGTCAAGATGCCGAGGTTCTAGACTACACATACCTATCTTTTTAATACTAATTCCAAGCAAGTAATTTTAAAAAGGCACATTTTAACTCCATAAACATAAAAACATATATAGCAGAAAAATAATCACCAAAGAGTCCTTACATTTGCAGCGACCCAAATTATACAGTCACAACATGGTAAGAATGAATGCATTTTAATTCAAATTGTGATTTATCAATGCTGATATGGCAAAGAAGGGAGTGATAATACATGTAAACCACACTTCAGTAGGAAACAAGTGATGAAGTAAATAAATATGTCTAAAATTGATGAATCAAGAAATGGAAGTATAAATATCTTATTTGAAAATAACTAATAAAAGGAAAAGTGACAACCAAAAGAAATGAATATTGTTGCCCAGAGAGGGAGACTAGGTTGAGCTGGAAGATATTAGGTAGAAAATATTTCAAACATTTATATATTTTTCTTTGAAAAAGTAGAATTGAACTTTCAAAGAAAAGAAGATTGAAATAACAAGGTCATCAGTGTTCTCAATGGAATTTTTCTGCCCTACCTGTGACACGTACATGGACTGCATATCATGAATCTCAGGTCATTTGTGATAACTATGAGCAAAGATGGAAAATCATTAATCACCAAAAAGAGGTACCATTTCTTTTTCAGATAAAAGTTTCTAGATACTTATCACTACTAATAAATCTAGTATGAGCCTAGAAAATAAATAAAATTTACTTTTGTTGGCTTTTACCTCTAATATAACACATATTTGTGTGTGTGTATCTATCTATATCTATATCTATATCTATATATCTAATCCCTAATGGAGATACTTGAGAGGAAGAACTTTATATTCTTCCCTGACTCTGTGATGCCTGGAAAATAGTAAGCATTCAATATATACTTAAAAAAATTACTATTATTAATTTAAAAATTTTAAAACTTATATCTGACTGTTTGGTAAAAGAGTTAAAACTTTTTTTCACAAATTTCAGAGCTTAGGTTACATAGCTCAGATAAGGGGTCTCCTTCCACTTAGTGGAAAAGAAGCCAGTACTTACTGAGGTGTGACAGCAGACTGTGTTTCTTGGGCATCAGTTGGTTTATCGGTCAGAGTCATAGTATTATGAAGGTGGTACAATTATTTTTCTTTGTACACATGAAGAAAATGACATTTTTTTTCTGAAGTTATACAGCTAGGAATTTAGATTTGAAACCAAATCACTCTGACTCCAAAATGCAGGTATTTTTTCTAATATAGTCTACAAACTCATAAGGAAGGAAATCACTAAAATTAAGACTCAGATGAAGAATCAATCTGTAGTAAGACAATATTCAATTCTATGGAAGGCTCCGTATTCTTTCCTTCACTTCTACAAATGAGAGACTTGTACTGTGTTGGAAGATCTAAAAGTATTTAAGTTTTTGGAAAATAATAGGAGCCAAAGCAATAATGGTAATATCACTTGCAAGATTTCATATGACAAAATATAACACGATATTAAAGTTTTTAAAACTACAACAGCAACTTATTTTTAAATATCTTACCCTTGTACTGGAAGGACTTTTGCTAGAATATATTAAAACTTGAATAATCACTGCAATAATCGGGAGAGTTAATTATGAAATTCTCTGCAGTGAAACAACAATTTTCAATTACATTTCAGACCATCCTTTTCAGTGAGTGTCTTGCTTGTTTGTTATATTTCTCCTCATGGACTACTTTGGGAGAACTATTCTTTAAAAATATATTGTAGATTTATTCAGAAGAGCTTCATAATTTTTGCACAACTATTTATGTCAAAAGGCACACTCTGGAAGATGAAAGTTTGTAGCAACTTGTAGGACTGGGGAACATTTTTTTCTGGTACAAGGTTTTGTTGCTCTGTAACAATAAATGGCCTTTCTGCACTCAGTGGGATCTGGCTCCAGAAATTAATGCTAGCACTCAAACTGGAAATCTCACTGGACTAAGCACTAGAAAAAATTGTGAATGATCATAGCAACGAGGAAAAAATATTAAAAGTCTAAAACCCGGAACTAACTTAAACTATTAGAAAGTCATTGCAAACTCTATTTAGCCTAGTGTTTATTTTTAAATCAAGAATTAAATGTGTAGTATATCGGGCAAATGGAAGTGTTTGTTTTAACACTATATAGTGGAAGAATAGTAAGCTGGGACCTCTGATTAACTAGCAAAGCATTAAAACAATAAGTAATGAGAGATGATAAAAGTAATGATTTATGTCAAGGAAGCAATAAAATTACTTGTTCATTGAAAGTTTTAAACCTGTGAAAAGCAGTAAAAGCCATTCTAATTAAAAGCCCATATCTAAGTCTTAAGAACAACAATCTCTTTATCAATTTTTTAAAATATATATTCAGGTCTATAAAACTTACATGAATTCGGTAGAGCCAGAAGTGTTTTGGAACTCAGAATATCTTATTTTTGTTTTTTGATTTTAAGAAGTTAATACAATGTATACACCTTACAGGACATCATTCAAAAGGTTTGACTCAGCATTTCAAGATTACATATATTAAAATTTTAGAAGCTAAAAATATTGGTATTCTCAAAAGTATAATTCTGATGTTTTAGCCACAAATGTGCCTTATATATGAGAAACCGTACCCAGAGGAATGTGTAAGGTTGCAAAAAGTACTGCATGATAAACTAGGAAACAAAAAAACACACATAAAGAAATAAAAACGTGAGAAATGATGCAGATGGAAATGAGCAAGGGGTATTCATAGATTTAGAGAATGTTAGTGCTTGGGGAGACTTCTGAGACTATAGAGCAAGCACCTCACTTTTCAGCGGAGGAAACAAGCTCAGAGTTAGTACAAGACTCAGATGATAAAGTCCTAAGGTGAGCCAATGTTTTAAAATTACTAGACTCATTAAAATTCTCCAGTCCAGTTTACATGACCAGAGATATGCTCTATTTCTCACTTTCTAGAAGATTACCTCTAAAGGGAAAGATAAGATAAGTAAGTGTTTCCCATTTACTTCCTAATTTACTTATTTTATTTGTCCTAGAATCAACAAAAGCTTAATATAGTGATGACCAGGAGCCCAGCTGACGTCTTTGTAAGTTCTTAATTGCTGCTAAGGGTACTTAAAATCCAGAACATATAATCTTTACATAACCTTTAACATAACTTTTATACATTGTAAATTTTATAATAGTAAATGTGTTCTAAATTCTTGACCACAAAATAGCTGCCTTTTCTGATGGCTTTGTTACCTGGTGTTCCATTACTGAAGATCATTTTCTTGGTTTATTCCTGTCTCTCTGTCTACTTCTAACAACAAATATTTTTCAGACTTTTTATTCTCTAGACACTGTGATAGCCGTGGGGACACTAATTAAACCTCAAGACATAAGGGAAAGATCAGTAACAGGTTCTTGCAGTTTTGGAACAGCCTGTTACTGGAAGAGTGACTTAAACTCTTTCATTCCTTATATCTGTAAAATCAGAGGTTATTAGGTACATATGAGATTAGGAAAGTAATCACTAGTGGGGTGCCTTTCCCATTACAGGTTGTCAAGAATAGGGTTCAGGTGACATGAATGGGGATGGAAGACATTCATTTTATAGGAAAATGCCTCATGATGAATTATTTTACAACTCATCTGTGGCAAATATTCAGTTGCTAATGATATACATTATATTTTATACCTTAGTTAAATAGAATTATTTATTCCAATACTTCTATTTGAAATCAAGATATTGGAGAAAATAGGATAATTGGGGGTGTAAAGGAGGAGAGATTATGAATTCAGAGAAAACATATGAGGATAATGGGTATTTATCAGAAAAAAAAAGAGAAAGATTACTAAGAAAGGAGAATAAGCACAGAAATAAAAGAAAGAACGTACTAAATGTAAATTCTGTTCAGGTGACAATACTTTCCCACTTTTCAAATATGAATAACTCTAAACTTTTAGTTTTCCTATGATTTCAATTATACATCAAATTGAAAGAACTTATTGATACTCTTAATTTTATATCAAGGTAATAATATTAAGCATACTGCCTATTGGGGATGCTGTGCTGCCGGATACTGCCTTCAGTTCTAGAGGATTTATTCCTTCAGCTCTTGGGAAGGTTGTTGGCTGGTAGTTCTGAGCTGTGAGCTCACTTTGGGAATTGTCTCAACTGACAAATTCTGGTCCCCGAGAAGGCCACATCCAGTGTAGGTAATTGCCAGGATATAAAGACATGACCTCATTGCCTCAACCTGGGAAACATCTGAAGGATCATCTCAGCTTCAGTGTGTCCCATAAGATCCTCTAAAGTTCTCATTGTGACTGCATCGTAGGCCAACTTATCTCCATGACATGTCACATAGAACTTGAGGGCACACCCTAACAAAACTCCATCATCTAACCTCCTTTGCCAAATCTGCTTCCCAGGAAAACTGATCTATGACAATGGCCTTCTTTTTACCATATTTTATTATATGATATTACCTGGATTACTTTTGGATAAGCAGTTTACTTATTAGACCAAACTATATGGAATCTATTTTATCTTCATGCACAGAATTACATAGATCCTTAAAGAAAGAACAGTTTCACTGTATTGAAAGAGTGAAATTATGAAAAATTCCAAGTTAGTTTTCAAGATATTGGCAAAGACCAAAAATAGTTAAGCAAGGAAGAAAAAGAAGAGATAAGATGGAGAAAAACCATCTAAACATGATTATAGAGAATGAATAACACTTGAACACCATACACAGACATGAATACTTTTTCCTTTTGTTCAAAAATATTTTAATCACTTCATGCAGATGCAACAAAATGCTCTAAAAAGGTAAAATTAAAATATTAAACATGTTTTTTTAATTATGTAGGAAATATACAAAGAAAAGTAAGATAATTGACACCCTGAGCTTTAATAAAGCTTGTACTTTTTTTTTTTTTTTTTTTTTTTTTTTTTTTGGGGCA
>NC_041220.1:89338185-89372655 GCF_002837175.3 Physeter macrocephalus | reverse complement strand
TGTGGCCTCTCCCGTTGCAGAGCACAGGCTCCGCACGCACAGGCCCAGCGGCTATGGCCCAGGGGCCCAGCCGCTCCGCGGCACGTGGGATCCTCCCAGACCGGGGCGCGAACCCGGTTCCCCTGCATCGGCAGGCGGACGCGCAACCACTGCGCCACCAGGGAAGCCCCAAAGCTTGTACTTTTTGCTGATAAACAGAAGTATGAAGTTAGGTTAGAAATCATCTTTTATTTTATTTTAATTTATTTTCACTCTTGGGATTATATATTGGCTGGATTCACCATTGTGAATTGTGCTTGCAATACTGAAACTTTATGTACTTTTCCAAAACTTTTAGATGTTCCAAAGTACTAACACACAAACAAAATCATAAAGGCCAAGCTGTGATTCAATTTTCAAAAGGATTCACTTATTTGGGTCTTTCTGAATCATGACTAATGATTTGTGTCCCTATGCCCTGCTTTCAAAGCTCAACAAACAACTTGCCATAAATGAAGAACATTTTCATTGGTAATAAGATAAATTCAGATACATATGCACAGGCATGAATGAAACCAAAAATATTTGGTTATAAAAGTAATATTTAGACTTCCTTGTTTGTATTTAGTGGTGGTATGGAACAGTAAGAATCATGTGGTATAATTTGTTCCAAGCATTAATCAGATATTTTAGATAAGGCTTAGATACAAAGTATAACATATCAAACCTCCCTTACTTCTTAAGAATAATTCAAAAATAAAAACCTAACCGAATTAACAGTGAATTGGCTAATTAGTTTAGAATTGATAGGATAGGAAAACTAGAAAGTGAATTGCAACTCCAAAATGAGTATTAAAAGAAAGAACACACTCATTAAGCCTCAAAGAAATGTTCAACTTATAATTGGTAAGTATACTCAGATGAACATGAATTATTCTACATTTTCAGGTACACTAGAGATCTAACAGTGAATTAGGTTACATTCCATAGGCTTGGTACTCTGACAGTAAACCAGAACTGTTTCAGAAAGGATTTTAATTGAGGATTTTATCTTAATTGTGAAAGGGGACATCTAAAAAGTAGCTTAAGCCTAAGAGCAATTGAATTTAACAAGAAACAGTTCAGATTCTGGCTAAAGGAAAAAAATCTATTTTATTTAGGAGTGTAAGCACCAAAAATTGAAGAGGTACGGAAGCAAGTATCATCTCCCTTTGAATATATAAAAATGTCCAATCTATAAATGAGTTGGAAAAGCTTTTCAGTTTCTGTAGAAAAATTGTACTTAAGAGAAGCTTAGTTAGCTGTCATATTAAGCAAAAATATCTATAGTTCAAAGACGCTATTTTCACATGATTGGTTAATCTAGTAAAAGCTTCTTTGCATTTCTGAACTACATTTCTGAAGTGTTTTGGCTGTTGATAATGTTTTCTTTTGAAAATTAATCATACAAAATGCAGATATGCATAGCCACTAACACTTTTAATATTTATTTATATTTAACATATCAATGTTAAATAAGTATATGAGGCATACTGATGGGCATGACACAAATATTGACTACCACTTTTGCAGCAAATAAGAAAAATTAGCACATTCATTAGATTTTTTTAAACTCTCACATGGTATTATGAACACTATTTCAAATTCTACAAATCTAGCATTTAATAAAATAAGCTTAGGCAACTGTTCATTTGGAAATATTTTTGGTGAAGTTGTAAGACCTTATTTATTTATTTATTTTTTTTGCGGTACGCGGGCCTCTCACTGCTGTGGCCTCTCCCGGGCCCAGCCGCTCCACGGCACGTGGGATCCTCGCAGACCAGGGCACGAACCCATGTCCCCTGCATCGGCAGGCGGACTCTCAACCACTGCGCCACCGGGGAAGCCCAGGCCTTATTTTAAAAGACATTCAATGAATAAATAAGGGAAAACACTGTTTTCAAAATAATGTATTTATTGACTTTCTGAGGTGTCACTAGAGCCTTTAGATCTTAAATCAATGTGGCTTTCCAATCATTTCTATATGTTATATCATTTCTTACTTGAGTGCATATTTATTTAGGACTTCATATGTTCCAAGTCACAAGGCTAGGTCCTGGGGATGTTATCCAGAATAAGGCAGAAACTACTCCTATTCTGTGAGCAAAAACAAATACAGTCTACTTGAGAAGTTAAATTAAAACTATGTAATATGGCTTAATGATAGTCATTATATGTGATATAACATGGACTTAGGGAGCACATAGGAGGAACACGCAAACTAGTCTAGAACATCCACAAAAACTTCCCAATGGAAAAACATCAAAGTTATTTGGATTAAAAGGGTTCGGGTTGTTTTAGTTAGTTAACGCAAGTGTGTGGTGATAATAAAATGATCCAAAATATATAACTGAAAAATAATCTTATTTACTATTTATGAAAAAATTCTGTTCTGTTATTCTTGGTTGTAGCATGTCTTTCTTCCCTTTAGTGATACAGTGACCCAGGATTCTTCCATTTGGGGGCTCTAGTTCCACAATCATTATCCTTATCATTATTTGCACATAGCTATTGGAAGTAATAAGACAGCATGGATTTGTGTTTTGAAGCCTTAAACCAGAACTGGGATACTTTTGCTCATTTCTTTGACAAAAGCTAGTCATATGGCCAAACAAGATGAGACAGTAGCTAAGAAATATATTGTCTGGTTAGAAAGCTGTCTTTGAGTAATAAAACTGTACTATGGAAGAAGTTAATGAATGTTAGTAGACAAATACCCATCTCAAACATAGGGCTCAAGGGTGCAAGTGTTAGGAAGAGTGATTAGAATAGGAATGTTAAAGTATAACTGTCTAGCATGTGTTCATGCTTTATTCAAAATAGGGTAACAAATAGGGTGGATATATACTGCTCAGGGAGGGAGTGTTGAGAAAGTTAGAAAAAAATATACAAAAGAAAAATTGAAATGTCTACAAACTTTGAAAGAAATATATTGAAAAGCAAAAAAGAGAGTCATTTTTTTTAGTTTTTATGGAAACAAATCACTGAGGCTGTTTAAAAAAATTGAAATATTCAAGGTTTAAGAACCTGACTCTGATTAGATACAAATAAAAAAGATGACATAAAATTTGGGCAGGAGTTGGTCTCTCCTGGTGATCTTAAGTTTGAATCCAGTCCACTTATATGAGGAGCACCATTTGCATATTGATCAGTTCAGATATAAAGCTAGAGCAAAGCTCTGAGTCCCAGGAAGACTTAGGAGCCAGTAGAACGAGGCAGGTAGGCTCTGCATTCAGGTTTTACAGAAGGTTTATCCTCAGTATGACCAGTGGTTAAAGTCCCAAAGACAGTGGTTAATGTTTTACAAAAAGGACCCAATTCCTGAGAAGAAGGCAGTCATATATGGTGGCTTCAAGCAAGAAGTAGGTCAAATTTAGGATATTTATATTGACAACATAATGCACAAAAGATCAAAAGATCAGGTGAAAGACTGAAAGATTCCTGAAGCTACCCAAGGACATGCAAACCAAGGAAAGAGTAATAAGAAAAATAGAAAAAGTGATATTTTACTTTCTCTTCGGTCCCAGTGGGAGCACAGGACCAGCCTGTGTCCCTTGCTAACTGCATAACACCTGCTCAGGACTCAGGCTCCCATTTCCACTGCTCTACACCTAGGTTCCTGATTAGTGCCTTGCTGTCTCCAAAGTTTCAGGTCCTCCCCTGGGAAGGCAGGTCAAATAAAAGAAAGACATGAAAACAAAAGAAAAAGAGAGAGAGGAGAGAGAGAGAGATCAAATTTGACAACTCTTTCATTTTTACCTTGATTTTAATTGTATACTTAAGCATTCTACATATCTATTCATGTGTTATGTCCTACCACATAATATAAGCTCCATGAGAGCAATATTAACCCTGTTGCTTTCTTCACTGCATCAGGCACAGTAAATGTTAATTTAATTGAATAAATTTTATATAACTAGACCATCAAATATTCTCTACCCCTGAATATGAGAATCTCTAGAGCAAAATAGGGGAATCAGTAAAATTTACTTAGGACATATGCAATATAATTGATGGTTTAAAGTTTAGTCACTGTTAAACTCTCATAAGAAGTTATAGACAAATGATTCCACAGTGAATTCTCTTTATTTGAGTTTTCTTTATTTCAAGTTTAAAGGTATGTAGTGAACAGTATGAGAGTCAAGCTGGGCTGGATTTGACAGAGGACACAGATTTAATTACATCTTTTGTTATTCTTGTCTATGTATTACTTGCTTAATATGGGGGCCTCTTTGTATTAAGTAATTTCTATGACTCTTTTTGTTGTTGTCTAGATCCTTCCTAACAATTTGCTAGTTCATGAGGCTTTATATATCAACTTACATGAAGCAATAGAGATAAGATGAAGTAATCCTGATTCTATGGAGTCAAGCCAACAATCTTTGTCTTCCTCTTCTGAATCTCCACCTTCCTTAGACCCAGCCTAAGTAGACCTGATGGAGAGGAAGTGAAGATATTTTCTGGCCATGTTGGTACATTTCAGTAGGCATGTATGCATTTTCTTCCTATTTTTTTTGTTAATATTATTCTTGTACTGCAACAAGTGGCCTTTAACTACTCTTTAGAGTTAGAACCTTTAGTCTAGGCAGAACACTCTCAGTTTGGTCCAATCTAGTTAACCAGAGTTGTGAAATTATTAATACAGCACCATTTCCTTTATTTCTTGTGCTGTTTTGCACAGATATTTCCCTGAAGGACTTTTCAGGAAAGAGGTATCATTGGGTTAAAACATAATTAGATGATTACTGGCTTCTCTAGCCCAAAATGATCTTAATATTACCACTAATATCTCATTTTATCATTCTTATTATTGCATTTAAAATTATATAAATTGCCCAGTTCCAAGTAAAACTAGTATTTTACACTCTCAAAAACACAATGGTGCTATCCATAAGATTCTTCTTTAAAGAACTAAGATATATCAATTTACAACCTTTATAATTCTCTTGGAATGAAGTAGCTAGTTTTAGAAACTCTTAATTTATTTAAACCACAAGAGTATCATTTAGAACATTCTGGCTTCCTATGTTTATAGAATGGTGCTCCAATAACCTGGAAGATACTACTTAGTTTGTAAAACCTACTTCTAGGAAGAAATTGTAGATCACAGGGATTAACAAATTAAAACAGTTTTGAATTAGTGAAATAAAACACAAAGAGGACTCTCTCTGAATGATGGAAATAGGACAGACTAAGTAACATTTTTAACCTAAATATTATCAAAGTGTTAAATGTAAGAGTGAATGAGAAGTATGGAATGACATTCATGCTAAATAAATTTAAGGCAATAAAAAATTCTGGTATTTTAAAATGCATTTTTTCTCTTCAAAGGAACCCTTTCATGAGTCCTAAGGGAAATGCTAATTATTATTTCCTCAGAGATTGTGAGAGACACAAATTATTAGAGTTCTAAGAAAACAGTTTTTGTCATGCTTTAATGCTCCAATTTTAATGTTTAATTGATTTAATTAGTTTCTTCATAGGCATATGCATTTAAAAATAATAAATTTAAACAGGTTTCACAGTTTTGGAAGAGTTTATACTATTTCATTATCAGAAATTAAATATACCCAAAGGCAACTATGTGGAGTACATATGTGTTAATTGGGACATTAGAGAATGAATTTTGGCTGTGCTTTTCTGAGATACAAACAACAAATGACTGTGAAATTCCTAAATACACAACTATTAGAGTGTGGGTTTACTGTAATATCCCTGGCCGGAATTTAGGCAACTTGAGAGCTGAAAGCATGTCTTATTCATCTTTAAAATACCAGCATCTAGCAAAGTTTATAGCGTCTACTTGGCCTTCAACAGATATTTTTTTAAATAAAAGAATGGAAAGATACATCTAAAGCATGAAAGCCGATTATTTAGATTACTCATAAATGTATAATTTATTTTCCTTCATCTAAGACTTAACTTACTATGATTTTTGTCTATTAAACAGAATGCTACACTGAGTTCATGCCATGATATACAGAGCAGGTTATAACCAGCTTTGAATAAAAAGTAAAGGTTATGATATTTCTGTAAACCAGTGCCAAATCAAGAAGAGCATTTTCCAGAACATTCATTTATTTGACTGTAAGTGTGGTCGGGGCAATAAACCTACTGCTAAAACATAGTGAAGAGTGAGAGTTTGGAATGCTTCCACCGTGTCTTTGAGACATCATCATATTATAAGAACACTTGAGCTCCACTTGCTCTACTTGTTTGATGTTATTTTAAATCTTATTTCTTTCGAACACATTGACAAAAATTCTTATATTCAAAAGTTTGCCTTGACTCCCTGGCATCTAGCAGAAGTACTTTGTAATGTTAGATGCATAATGAACAAGTCTACACTACAAACTGAAAAGAAAGTCAAGTTACACAGGAATGAGTTAATATTAACGAATTTCATATGAACACTTATACATCATGGATTAACTTATGTCTTATTGAAAATGCATATAGCTCGATGGGGCCAAAAGTCTTATATTTGCATTTTAGGCCATAAGTGTAGGTACTCCAGAAAAATCTAAATTTTTTTAAGCTCCAGAAATTACCTCAAAAATCATGCGGGGGGCTTCCTTGGTGGCGCAGTGGTTAGGAGTCTGCCTGTCAGTGCAGGGGACCCGGGTTCGAGCCCTAGTCCGGGAGGATCCCACATGCTGCAGAGCAGCTGAGCCCGTGCGTCACAGCTACTGAGCCTGCGCTCTAGACCCTGCGAGCCACAACTACTGAAGCCCGTGCTCCTAGACCCTGTGCGCCACAACAGGAGAGGCCACCCCAATGGGAAGCCCACGCACCGCAACGAAGAGTAGCCCCCGCTCGCCGCAACTAGAGAGAGCCTGCACGTAGCAACAAAGACCCAATGCAGCCAAAAATAAATAAACAAATAAATTAATTAATTTTAAAAAATCATTTGGACAATTTTAGATTGTATAAAATCAAATACAGGGAATTCCCTGGTGGTCCAGTGGTTAAGACTCTGTGCTTCCATTGCAGGGGGTAAGGGTTCGATCCCTGGTTGGGAACTAAGATCCCACAAGCCATGCAGTGTGTCCAAAAAAATATATATATATATATATATAATAAATAAATAAAATCAAATACATTGTGTGTATATGTTTCAATAAGTACTTTGTCTATATTTAAAGAATTGTCCTAGTATGCATTCAATTAACAGAATTATACACAACTATCTACTAGTGCAGACCATTAGGCCTTTGCTATAAACTTTGCCAATCTTTGGGTTGAACATTTTTAAAATAGATAAGTCTATTTGGCTATCAAATAAAACTCATAGAAGATATTTCAGTTAATAAAATTACTAAAATCAGTTATAATCATGATAAATATATATTTTGATATATAAACTATATTTATAGTTATTATTTCACTGAAAAAAAACAATGAATAGATTTGAAAATATACAAGTTAACTTAAATTTACACACACAATTATCTCTGATAGTTATATGTGCCCCTCCTTTATAAAAGTTAATTTTTCCTCCTGATAGCCATAGGTAGATGGAAATTAATTCTTAGATTATTTTTCTTGATATTGACGGTATCAAATTATTTTGTGGGCCAATGAAATTTCTGGAATAGATTTCTTTCAAAATTTCCTCCTCACCCATTTTTTTAAAGAGTTAGATATAAATCCTACATGTAGTAATACATCCAGGCAGGCAAACACCCTGACCAAAGCCAAATCAGTCCTTGATCATCCTTCCTTCAATGTCATCTGCAGCCAGAAGGCAAAAAAATTATCCAGTGCTTCCTTTGAATCATATATCAGAATATTCCCTTAGTTTATATCAGACTAACAGTAGTTATGTCAAAGGTTTACCTTCCCCTGGACTTGTAGCTGCATAGAGTCAGCGTTTTATGATTCTGTATCTATTGGCTTTTCTCTATGGACTACCTTACATTTGAGAACTTTTTCTCATTTGATGTTCTGTTGTTGTTGTGACATATATAAACCTTAGAAGCACACTGTATTAATTATAATCTTAGGCAATAGTTTCCTGGGCTTATTTTTATTTTTTTAAATTTATTTATTTATTTATTTATGGCTGTGTTGGGTCTTCGTTTCTGTGTGAGGGCTTTCTCTATTTGTGGTAAGCGGGGGTCACTCTTCATCGCAGTGCGTGGGCCTCTCACCATCGCGGCCTCTCTTGTTGCGGAGCACAGGCTCCAGGCGCGCAGGCTCAGTAATTGTGGTTCACGGTCCCAGTTGCTCCGCGGCATGTGGGATCTTCCCAGACTAGGGCTCGAACCCGTGTCCCCTGCATTGGCAGGCAGATTCTCAACCACCGCGCCACCAGGGAAGCCCTGGGCTTATTTTTATAATTTTGTTATTAAAAGTCATAGGCAAAGGCAAAGATTGTTCAAATAGATTGTATCAGCCACCTCCAGATACCATGTTCAAACTCTGACAGATAACTCAGTCAAACTACTTCAACAAGTGAAGTTGTGATTCTAAGGGTTGTCCAGTGAAATCTGTAGCTGACTTACTTTGCAGCATTGTTGCTTGCCTAAGGACTTGAAGTAAATCATAGGAAATGATGGGTGATTTTGGAAAATCCATGCTATAGAATGGTGACAGCTTAAACACTTTCCTGACCATGGGATTACACATCCAGTGTTCCCCAAGAAAAATAAATCTTTCTTTTTTGCCAGTTTTGGCCAGCATTTAATGTCAACAACAACAACAAGAACAACAGTGACAAAGATAGATGCATATCTAAATTTTTGCTTCCCTTATCCTGATAAAAATGAAATGTATATTTTGGGTACCCATTCTACACAGGGAATCATTGAAAACCCTTATAAATAAGATGCTGAGGGCTGGATGTCCCAAAGTCCTCCACTGTCCTGTGGTTAACATTTCCTTTCCCTATGGAATCCCTCATAGGCCTAGAAACTTAGCTTAGAATTATTTTAGGAAGGGAGCAAAAAAATCCATTTCATTTTGTAACTTCTGAACAAGGATCCTCTTGTGGAATTATTCCTCACGTGCTTGGTCTCTCCTTCTGAGAACGTTGATCTCTTCTGCATCATGCTTTCCCTACCGGACACATACAAAGTATAAGGAAGATGGGCCTGTGTGCACAGAAACGTTCTACTAAATATTTGGGGAATGGAGGGGGATGGTTTTTTACAAAAACCAACAAACAAACAATTCAAAGTTGAGTATTAGACAATCTTGACCTAAAATGTACCTGCTAGTTTCATTACTGGGAATGCTCTTCCCTCCATAATAGCTGGCATGAAGTTGAATGGTATAGTACTTGATAATTCTATATTTTTGAATTTCTATGTTCAAAGTTTTCTGTTGGAAGCAAAGAATTTTTAATTATCTAAAAGCTATTTATACAGGTATAAGGTTTCAACAATGATAAACGATATAAACTTTAGATGTGCAGCACATCTAAAATGTCCTCAATGACCACATTAGATGAAAGAAACCATGGTATAATGGCTTGAAATGAGCCCAGCTTCTGGCACCCCACTGCCTGGATAACACTGAAGCCACACTCTGACTGTTGCCCTGAGAAAACATCTGCATATCTCAGGTCTTAAATCTATAAATTGAAAATAAAAATAGCATCCATTTTGTAGGGTTGGTTCCACCTTTAAATCTGTTGATTGAAAATGTAGCACTAGTTGCAAACTAGGTATAGTGTCTAAGATTTGTAATTTTAACAGTATCAAAAGATATTTTTCTAAGTTTTTGGAATACCCTGAAGACAAATAAAGGTTTAATATATTTCTTGTGCTTAAGTGAATTAATGTTGCACTATTTTCCCCCAAATTAGGTAAATATTCTGTAACTTGATTGGCTCAATAAAACTACTGAGTTGACTGAAAAAGATTATGTCATAGAGACCAAAAAAAATTTTCTCATTAATTCTCAACTTTGAGGCTATGGCTAATTAAAGTAAAATTAGATCATTCCTTTTTAATTATATAAATATAGAGTGACATTATTAGAATCACACTATATCTAGTCTTTACCACACTTTCATTCCTTTGTCCCTGAGCTTCTGACCTCTCACCATTTCCCTCTCTCACAAGGATTATTTCCTTCAACAAAAGTGTATGTTCTCAAATCCTAACTATAGACCTGTGATTTCCCTGGATAAGTTTATCAAGTTAATGAAATACTGACAGACACCCTGTTTTGGTTATTTCTAGTCAAATTCATCCCTTTCTTTCCAGATGGTACAAGATTGTGCCCTCAGAAAGGTAAAGTGAAAAAAGTCTTGTTTGTTTGTTTGTTTTTGGTCTGATCCTCTGCTTAATCTATCTTCAACTAGAGCTATGGGTATACAACTGTGTA
Source organism: Physeter macrocephalus (assembly GCF_002837175.3). Lineage (NCBI taxonomy): Eukaryota > Metazoa > Chordata > Mammalia > Artiodactyla > Physeteridae > Physeter > Physeter macrocephalus. Next base: position 89,362,302 of record NC_041220.1, on the reverse strand, counting down.
TGTAGTGATAAGGAAAGGTCACAGGAAGTCTAGTGAGTTATTTTTCCTAAGTAACTGGTCACTAACTGCCATACTCCCAAAGGATGTGGGGCCCATCTCTGATTCACAGCACAGGCTACAATAAAGGAGCACTACATTCTCAAACAGACAAGGGAAAGGTCTTTATTTCCATCAGTTGTCCTTGGTGAATAGGGAATGTGTACATGAATGGCCTTGAAAGCAGGTATGTGGCCCTCAATCAAATTACTACTATGAGTAAAAATTGTTTCCTTTTTGATTATCATCTTCTCTTTATCTTTGTTTTTAAGCTACTGGCCTTAAGTTAGGAATATCATATTTTTCTACTCTGTATGAATCTAGAAAATGTTACCTGTCATTACCTACGTAGAAGGAAGTAAAAATATGAGCGCTGCACAACAAATATGAAAACTTGAATACCAATCCTCATTTTGCCACTATCTCTCTGACATTGAGTAAATCACTTAGCTTTTCAAGGTCTCAGTTTCTCTACTCGTTTGATCATTGATTCATTCAATCAGATATGTATTGAATGGTTGCTACATGCTAAGCCCTGTTCAATTTACAAATATCTTCCAAGCAAAATGTCTATATTCAATAACTTAATGGATACCACACAAAAATATAGCATTAAAAAATAAAGAAAAATGTAGGACTTTCCTGGTGGTCCAGTGATTAAGACTCCGAGCTCCCAATGATGCAGGGGGCATGGGTTCAACCCCTGGCTGGGGAACTAAGATCCTGCATGCCACAAGGCACAGCTCCCAAAAATGTACAAAATACTGCAGTGAGCCCTCTAATAAGGATTTGATAGTGGAGAACAATGGAGTAAGTGCCTAATTCTATTGGCTCAGAAAAGAAATAAAACCTTTTCAAAGAAGTAACATCCAACTGATATCTGAAGAATGACACAAGCAAGACAAAGACAAAGAACAGGGTTTTATATATATATGTATATATATATATATATATATCTGTGTATATTAAATACATAAAGTTTTATATATATATATATAATATATTCCCAAATACACATATTTGGGAAAGAAAATGAGATAAAGCTGAAATGCTAAGATTGTGAAATGAATTTTAGTCACAGTGAGGAATTTGAACTTTATCTTGAACATAATGGAAACCATTATTAGTTTTTCAACACTGAACTGACATAAAGGAATTACTGACTTTTGAAAGAGTTCCTAAGAATTAAGGAGTTAAAGGAGTTGAGATAAGTAAAGCTGTAAATCTCTAAAATTAAATGATTTCTGATCAACACAATTGACATAAAATATATAATACGAGGCCCTGTATTCTAAAGCAGAAGCATATCATGATATAAAAATCTAATGCCAGAGTATAATGTTTTGTACATAGAAGCTATTTAATAAATGTTTATTGAATTAATGATGAATGAAGAGGTCCAAGAACTTCTTAGGAAATGCACGAAGCAAAACCCATGTTTATTTGCAAGAAATGGAACATTGAAATACGGTCCTTTTTTATTCTTTGCTTTCTATTTTAAACAAGGATTATCTCAATTGTGGGAAAGTATTTTAAAATACTATGACGTTCATTTAAAACTCCAATATAAAGTTGCAATAAAATACCATCTATTTAAATAATGTAACTGAATAATCATTTAAATATATTTCAGTGATGCCACTCTGATATATTATTTGAAATACTAATGATACAAAAAACTTAAAAGAAGAATATATACAGATATTTTGAATGCACAGAGAAGTATGTGCTTAATTTCCACTTCAGAGATAAATACAGGATGGTTGCAAAACTTTTCAAAAACACATTTCAAAGTAGACAATATATTTGAATGCATTTAATCCAGCACAATGTTAGAAAGTAAAGCTCTGTGCCTCTCTAAAATAAACTAAAATATCCTTGAAAACAATCTCTTGAGACCTTGGAAGACTACCCCACCACTAAAAAGAAATTTGTCTAAAAAAGATAAAGGTCAACCTGGAGAAATTGTCAATTTTCTTTCTGTAAAGTTAAATAAGCTTTTGTTTGGAGGGAGTGGGTGAGGGGCGGAGGGTGACACCAAGATTGAGTGAATCTCTATTTCATCATTCAAATTTCCAGTTGGTTTCTTCAAGCAAGTACTTACAGAGGAATGAGTTCTTTTCTCAATAGCTAGTAATTTTTCATACTCTTCAAACTGTGTCTTTCATTTCAGTCCTAGGGGCTTTTTTGCTAGTTACACTTGCTCTGACTTACAGCTAGCATTAAGGATCTCAGTCAAGATGGACATGAAGGAGAGCTGGATGACTTTTAGGGCTAGGAATAAGAGCTTTGGGCTTTCTTCTTAAATGTATCTAAGGATACATCTTAGATGTATCCTGACTTAATTCTGAGGAAGCTGGGCAGTGTTACAAGTCTGTGTTTTCTATACTTCCAAATGCAGTGCTTAGTTCATTCTGTTGAATTCTATAAGCTAGATGTATTTATCAGAGTTCTCCAGAAAGGATATACAGTAAGAAGACTAATTATAAGGAATTGGCTCACATGATTATGGAGTCTGGCAATTCCCAAGATGTGCAGGGTAAGTCTGGAAGCTGGAGATCTAGGAGAGCCAATGATTTTTGTTTTTTTGTTTTTGTTTGTTTTGTTTTTCCCAGTTCACTGGCCGGAAGTCTAGAGGACCTGGGAGAGCTGATGTTTCAGTTTGAGTATGAAGGCAGGAAAAAGCCAATGTCTCTGTTCAAAGGCAATCTGGCAGAAAGACTTCTCTCTTACTCAGGGAAGTTTCAGCCTTTTGTTCTATTTGTGCTTTCAACTGACTAGATGAAGCCTATCTACATTATGGAGGGCAATCTGCTTTACTCAGTCTACCAATTTAAATCTTAATCTCATCCAAAAACACCCTCATAGAAACACTCAGAAAAATATTTGACCAAATAACTGGGCATCCCATGGCCCACTCAAGTTGACACAAGAAATTAACCATCACATTAGAAGTTGTATTTTTTTTCATTGCTTCAGAGCAAATTATCAGTTAAAATAATTCAAAAACAAAAAAGAGACAGAGGAATTAGCAACTAAGCTTATCAAATTTATTTTTTTCAAAATTAGAAACAGAAATCATAAATACATATTCTATACATACAAGTAATACAGTAATTATTAAAAATTAATAGAAATTATATCCAGTATTCATTCAGTATTTGAAATTTGCCAAACATTGAGCTAGTTATTTTACATTCACTATTAATTAGGAAATTATACTTACCACTCAAAGAAAGACTGATATTCAGCCAGAGAAGTAGTGAAGTACAGATAGAGCTGAACATTTTTTGGAGCACAGCAAATTCCCATGTCTTCATTTCTGCACTGCATGAAGTGTATAGATTTGGCCCAGAACCTCAGCTAGACTATGGTTTCTGTTTATCTGAAACTTGGTAAAATGTGGGAAATGCTAAAATGGCGCAGATCACTGCTCACTGGAAGGAAACTCTTTTCAATTATTAATGCAGTCCAACAACAGACAAAACCCATACACTCTCTTATCCAAGCAGGGCCTGGAAAAGTACTTCTATGTAATTTACAGAGGATATACAAGAACTAGGTAAAAGATTGGGTTAGGGAAAGTCTATTGTTCCTTTTAATTCTGAAATTCTATCAAATGTAGAAAAACTTTTTTTTTTGGTAAAAGTTGAATTCAGATTTTTTTTCACTCTTTGAAAATATATATATTTTTTAACCTTTCAGAAAATCAATTTCACACTCTATAAGAGGAGACTTAAAACTTATAATTCTTAAGGTAAACTATGGACTTTGGATAATTATGATGTGTCAATATCAGATCATCCTTGGTTAAAAAAAAAATGTACCATTCTGAGGATTGATGTTGACAATGGGGGAGGCGTTGCACGTGTGGGGGAGGGATATATGAGAAATCTCTGTACTTTCCTCTCAAAATTGTTCTATACCTAAAACTGCTCTACAAAGAGTCTTTGAAAATGTAACTCTGTTGATCCAATAATTCCAGTAATTCCACTTACAGTTGTATATTTTAAAGAAGTAATCTGAGTTGATAAAGACTTATAAATGAAAATATTATTTACTAATGTATACTTAGTGGGTTAAAATATGGCAATAACCTAAACATTCAAACCTTGGAAATTAGTTTAATAAATTGTGGAGTAACCATAAGATTTAATGCCCAAAACCCAATGATAATTTGATTTTAAAAAAGAGATTACTTAATGATATAGAAAAGTTCAAAGATAATCCCTAAGTTGGATAGTTTATTTGATCATAAACCCACACTATGATTCAGTCATTCCACTCCTAGGTATTTAAGCAAGAAAATTGAAAACATATTTAAAAACTTGTACACAAATATTCATAGTAGTTATTTGTAATGTCATTTCCACTGTGTCCTCTGGAGTGATATTTTCATTACATAAATGTCTCCTGAATGATGAGCTCTTAGAACAGATCTGATGCTAGCAGTATTTTTAATTGCATGCATAAAATCAAAGAATTCCTCCCACTAATATGTAAAAAATATAGACCATACTCTGCTCAGTGTGAGTTCACAAAGCAACCTTGATAATGATGGAGCTACCTTTCCCCATTCTGTTGTTGATGTTTCAAAGGAAAAGAGACTACAAGGGGCAAAACAATCAGCATAAGTATCACCTAACACCCTGAAGCTTCCACGCCCTGCTGGAAGAGGCTGAGTGAGGAGTTTGTTGCTTGAAGCTTCACAAATATTGTATTGCACAAGGAGCTTAAAGATTTTATATAAAATAATTCTTGAGTTTCTCTTTGGTGAGCCCTAAATTGTGGGTGCCACACTGGACGTTTCTCTTTTTATAATCTCCTGGGACTCATTTCTCTGGGACTGTGGAGGCTGAGGAAAAGCCATAGGCCATGTGTATAGTGGATAACCCTTGAAGGGCTGGGTTCAGGCTGTACACTTTGGAGCTGGCCAGGTGTAAGAGTAAAAATGATCAAGTGACCTATGAAGAGCCTCTTAATCTTGAAAATTACATTTTTTAAAAAGCATGACTTACCTAATTATTGAACTCGGGAGTTTTGAAAGCGTAAATTCGTGGGTAACTTGATAAATCCAATAAATTAATTTTTGTTAAGGTGTTAATGACATATTGGCATTTTGCAAAAGCTGATTTGTTACTGACTAATGAAGTCCTAGACATCATTTCTCATTCAAATTTTCTGTCCAGGGGCTTCCCTGGTGGCGCAGTGGTTGCGCGTCCGCCTGCCGATGCAGGGGAACCGGGTTCGCGCCCCGGTCTGGGAGGATCCCACATGCCGCGGAGTGGCCGGGCCCGTGAGCCATGGCCGCTGAGCCTGCACGTCCGGAGCCTGTGCTCCGCAACGGCAGAGGCCACAACAGCGAGAGGCCCGCGTACCGCCAAAAAAAATTTTCTGTCCATATCTAGTCAGATAAAGGCCACGGAAAATGTGCCTGATGCAAAGTAGCCTTCATGGAGTGACTATTTTATTTTGCAAGGTTCTGCTTTAAATTGGCCTGTACAAAGCTGATGTTGTTCAAGCAGTTAGTTTAGCCCTCAAATAAAGCAAACAGTAGTGAAAACTCATTCTCTACCTCTGTAGTTTACAATATCTATTTGCATAGTTACATTTTCAAGTTCTACAGTTACCTTAGAATGGAAGCTATTACAGAGAGCCAGAACCCACAGTGTAATCAACAAAATACTGGGGTACTTTTTTTTTTCAATCTACAATTACAGATATAGAGATACAATTTAGATTTTCATCCATACCCAGAATGCTAAGTGAAATGGTAACAAGATGCTTTATAGATAAGGGATCCAGCCCTTTTTACATTTTATTGTTGTAGGAATATCATTTCCCCCTATATTTGTGATTATAACCTATGGATGCATTGCGTGTGTGTGTGTGTGTGTGTGTGTGTGTGTGTGTGTGTGTTTGTGTGTATAATAGACTCATCCTGGGGAAGGGGTATCTAACCTCAATCTCTGATGTATCTTCCTTCTGCAAAACAAAAGAAAAAAATAAATGGGAGACTTACCACGTAAAGGTCTTCAACTTAACCAGGAAGCTCTATTTATTGATATGGAAATTTTGACTTTAGAATAAAAATAATTTACTTATCTCATAAGAGAAAAAATTGAAATAAAAAATGTGGTTTTTGGATAATATCATTTTAGTTTCTCTTCTCTTCTTCTGAGTAGTTCACTAAAGACCATAGCCTTACCACAAAGATCGATGTAGAAGTGTGAAAATGATTTGAAGATAGTAAATAAAATGAAAATCTATAATTTTCTCTATTAATAACATGGAAAAAGGAAGAGCACATGATGATTCTGACTGAATGAAAAAAAAAGCCTTATAATCCATTTTTTTTTTAATGTCTGGCTGCAAAGATCTATGATATTTGCATATGAATTCCCTTCAACTTGCAAGATCTCAGTTTGCAAAGTAAACTATGGATAGAAAGAAACAATGAAAAACTTTGCTCCTCAAAAAACGTTCTCTTTTCATAAAATGATTTTTATAATATCTTCATTTAAAAAGACTCTATTACTTTCTGAGCTATTGTTTGAAGAAGTCTACTGAAAATCTATTATTTAAAATCGAAGACTTTGGGATTATATTATACTTTCTGCTTCATGGATAATAAGACTTATGCATTTATCAGATACTCCTTTCAGAGAAAGAGTTTACATTTATCCCCATAAGTTTCAATTGCCATTCAGAAAATGTGTTCTTTCAACAGCCCTTGTTTCTGAATAAAAACCCATTTAAGGTGCCCTCACTGGGCTGTATAACTGTAGACTTTCTTTTCTTTCACAAAGTGAGCAATGTATTTTATGAAAAAGAATTCAATTTTTGGTCCTTTGTTCATTTCATATTTTTCACTTCTGGATGTGAAAGGTGTGCTCATCTTTCCTTGTTGATACAGTAGGAAAATAAAAGTTACAATCATCCAATAAAGGGCAAAAATAACCTTATTTTCTCTATACTAAGGAATTGACTTGAACGTACCATTAAATACTTCTTAAGAAAAGCAAATTTCACAAGCAAATGGCATAGTAATTTTGAATAGTCTTGCTGGGAAATTAGAAATAAGTGTATATCATGTCTTTGTACCTATATGTTTACCTCATGAAACATCATAACTTCAATTATCAGGGCTTGCCTGGTGGCGCAGTGGTTGAGAATCCTCCTGCCGATGCAGGGGACATGGGTTCGTGCCCCGGTCTGGGAAGATCCCACATGCCGCGGAGCGGCTGGGCCCGTGAGCCATGGCCACTGAGCCTGTGCGTACGGAGCCTGTGCTCCGCAATGGGAGAGGCCACAACAGTGAGAGGCCCACGTACCACAAAAAAAAAAAAAAATTATCAGGATTTTTCTAATGCCACTTTCTAAATTTGCCATACATGAAATGTAAAGTATTCAATAATTATTCTTTAGCCCCCAAACTAGATTTAAGTCTACTATGGGGCACAGATTGAGAGATTTTTAATATGGAATAACTCAAAGTTTCAAAATAATATAACAAACATAGGCGATGTGCATTCTTGCAAGCATTCTGATAGTTTATGTATTTCTGGTCCAAATCCTTGTTTTGTAAATAATTTAGTAAGAAACATATTATTTGAGTTTTTGGCCAAGTGACTACTGGTAAAAGAGTATAGTTCAACAATAATGCTCATTCAACCATGGTTTTGTTTCCAAGTATGTTTGATATGAGAAATGTAACAGCTTTGATGAAAATGAAAAGGTAGTGTACCATAGTATAACAAGCATCAGTTTTTCAGGTAGAACCATCTGTGTATATTTTCCAGTTCTTTTGATGCAAAGCTGCACAGTATTTGAAAAATTAAATTCTCTAAACCTAAATTACATCATGTATAAAGTGGGCAAAATAGTGTCTATTTTCATTGTTGTTGTGATGACTTAATGAGTCAGATTATGGATATAAAGTGCTTAGTATACTACTGGCTCCTGGAAGATATAAAAAGGAGGATTATTATTTGTCACTAAGACATGTTAGCCCTTTGTCAATTCATTTTTCTTCCTTTTAGGCAAATAGATGGAGAGCATTTTCCAGCATCCCTTGCATTATGGTGTGATTGTGTCACTGAGGTCCAGCAAATGGAATGTAAACAAATGACATGCATCACTTCCAGGCTTGGCCCACGGAAACTGCCCATGTAAGATTTTCCATACTCTTCCTCATGCCGTCAGCTTATGTAGACAAGCTCAGTGCCTTTACAACTATGTGTTGAAGTTGGCAGAGGTATGAGATGGAAGAATTTGGGGTCTCTCAATCACTAATTAGGGAAGAACTATAGATCAAAAGCACTTATTTTGGATTATACATGAGTTAAAAATAAAATATCATATATTGCCCGTTATCTACTTTATGTGCTTTTGTTTTTGTTAGAGTAGCTAGTGTTATCTTAACTGAATGTGTTGTTATTAACAGAGCTATTTACTCTTTTCTTTGAGTTGATAGAAAATAAAGAATGGAGTAAGAACCATCATTTATAGCATACATGACATGCTGCTAGGTGCCAGGCCCCAAATTTTTCATAGATTATATTCCATATCATATAATTATTGATAAGAATTAATAATTAGCAAAATTAACCTTGGTTAACTTAAGTAGAAAGTAAACTTAATGCAATGATATTAAGTAATTCAAAGAGTCAGCAGAGGAAGCCTTGGAGAACTAGGGTCAGAATATGGAAAGAAACCAAGTGAAGCCAGGCAGCCAAAAATATACCCATCTTCACACCACAGAAACAGTATGAAGAGGATTCTGTCGTTGGGTGTGTGCTATTAGGTGGTTCATCATTCAGGGGACACTGACACCCCTGCTGTACATCATCTCTGTGAAATGTTACAAGACTTTCTGTCACTAACACTAGATCCTGAACCACTTGGGGACCTCTGGTTGACTGAGACAATGCCACGGTTCAGTGCAAAGATTCATAGCAGCTGAGGAGAGTGACTTCTGGCCCCCTTTAGCTTTGAGAGGAAGAGGCATAGACTTATCTTTCTTCTAACTCACATATTTAGAATTCTTAAAAGTAGAAAGGTAACTGAGGTTCTAGTTAAACAAAATCAGATATAAGTTAATGCTGCACTTCACTATTTTGAACTCTAAATATTTATATACATCATTCTTCCTCTTATATTCCCCAAAATATGCTCTGGCCTAACTAACTCTGGGGTAATGGGACCTGAACTTACATTTTCCCCAGTGAGGGACACAGAAGGTTTCCATCAGTATCTGCATTCATGTCCAGGAACTCTTTCTTTATGTATGGCAACTTATAATCAAAAATCTTAAAGGTAAATTCCACCAACACTTTTCACAGTTAATGTTGGGAAAAAAAGGAAGAAAAAAATGGAAATCAGTTGGAGACTACATTCCTCATTCTACAGCTAATCAATTAACCAAATCTTGCATTAAAACATCCTTCCTCTACTATCCCTTTCACATTTTCTTTTCCTCCAGCCATCACTTTAGTTGGTTGAGAGACTCTTTAATGCACTTTATAATCAAAATCTGTATTCCCACAGAATATGTGACTTTGGAAGCCCTACCTGAATGTGTGCTTTGGTCATCTGTTAGCTTCTCTCACTCAGTAAGGAGGTATCAGGAAGCACTAAGTGGGTTCATTAATACATTTCATCTCTGATTCATAGCATAGAACATATTTCACTTTAACACTGCAAGGTTGTTTCCTAAGCCCAATGAATGGTGATGCTAGCAGAGACATGTCGGGTAAAATGAATTTAGGTATCTATTCCATCAGGGGTAAATTACTACTCTTCTGTGTCTGAAGAAGTCTGATTATAATGCATATGAACCTCTAGTCATGATGATCATAATAGGTAATATTTATACCATGTGCCAGGCACTGATCTGTTACCCTGTTCAGAGGGGATCATCTCCATTACATGGTTTTGGAATTGTACTGGAGAGTGAAGATTTTTGCTACTCATGATAATAAGCATCAGTTTTGTATTTCAACAACAGGAGAGTCAGTCCAGTTTGCTGAAGAGAGGACTATTGTGGAACCTATTCACAGTCTACTTCCTTTTTCCCCCCATCATGGTCCTTTTGGCTACTAGTTTTATTGGGAAAACATTTAATTTGCTGACTCACATCCCCAGAGCAGTTGAAGTTGTTGCACTTGGTAAGTATGGATTTCTTTGATGGTTAGAGCTATAATGATGAGCATTTGCAAACTACGCATATTCTCATACTCTGGTCTCACTCTGAAAGGACCCTCTCTACAATCTTTCCCTAAAGTTCTTCTTATTAATAATTTATTCTTGTTCCTACAAAGCCCTTGATCATTTTTATACAAATTAACCTCCCTCCACAAGTTGCCATCGATTCTAACACGCCACTTTTCTTCCTGGAAAAGTAAAAAACAAGATGCCCTTCTTGACATTCAAGCCATGAGAAGTTTTAACATTTCTATTTTCCTTCTAGGATATTTCTGAAGTCTATTGAAATGCATTAGCCACAAGGTAGGCTAATTTTTGCACTGCAGGTGCATTTATTAAGCATATTTACACCATTTTTCTAATCTTTATTCAAATGGTTAAAAGGAGCTCTCCATGAGCTCATAAAGGTGGATTGAAGGAAAACCAACACTATGGCAGGAGTAAGCCAGATGACAGTATAAGCTCACTGATTATGAAATACACATATGACTTCAGTACCTACTCAGGCCCATTCCTCGTATATACTCTCACTTGAAGACAAAATCTTGTTGGTTATAGTTAATTGATGGGCCCCTGGAAACCGATGATGGCAGCTTGGCTTTCATAGTCAGTTGTTTCCTTTCTATCAGGGTCTACTAGTTAACAAGAGGTTTTTTTTTTTAAAGGAGAATAAAACCATAGTGATGTCTGCTCTAATTCTGAGACTTGCTGTAGGCTCTGTATGATGTAAGAAACTGCAGAAGATACTTTGAACTTCATGGAAACTAATAACAGCAGGGCTTAGTGAAAGAGTTAATGGTTTTGGAAACTGGCCAAGCCTATATATCTTCTCTTGCTGTGTACACCACTCAAGATTGGAAACTTCCAGGGTCAACACAGAAAGGAATATGAGCAGCGTGGTCAAAAGTAAGCATATGTTGACTCCAAAATCCATAAGTATTTAAAAATAATTATATGGAGAAATAATGTTATCTACAGGACATACATGCTATTCCATGAAGAAAAAAGAATAAAAGTTTAGCCCCATCAGGTAATAAATCTTTTAATTATCATGCTTATTTACTTCCTACAGCTATTGTTTTAATGTATTTACTATATATAGTTATCTCTTTTAACTTTTTCTCTGAAAGTAGCCAAACTACTATGTAAAGCCAGATGCAGGCCTTTTGCCAAATTGCTCCTAAAATGAGGCAGGAGGTTTTTCAGGGTCCTAGCTGTGGGATCCAATGCTTAATATTGTCAAGATACTGTTGGGATTAAACACACAATTTCTCACATTCCTATTTAACTCAATCACTGCCATAAATGTAAGCTTTCTTCAAGTAGTATCTCTGCTCTCATAATTCTATAATTGTTTACATATATCCTTGAAGACTCAACCTTCACCCTCCATTTCCCAGTTACAGTACTCCAGTGTACCCATGGCTATGGATTCATATTTGTGTCCCCTTTCATATGTTGAAACCTTATGTCCCAGGTGATGATTTTAGGAGGTTTTAGGGGCCTTTGAGGGGTGATTAGTTCATGAGGGCAGAGCCCTCATAAATAGGATTAATGCCCTTATCAAAGAGGCCCTGGAGCTCTCTGTGGTCCTTCTACCATGTGAGGACACAGGGAGAAGGCACTGTCTGTTTCTCATCAGATACTGATCTGCCAGTGCCATGATCTTGAGATTTTCAGTCCCCAGAACTGGGAGAAATAAGTATTTGATGTTTGTGAGCCACCCAGTTTATGCTATTTTTATAACAGCATGAACAGACCAAGGCATCCATGGAATCCTGAAATGCAATCAGCAATCTTCCCTTTATTCTTCATCATTATGCAGTATATTCCCTGGCCATGGCTCAGTGCGTACCTCCTAAACTCAAATGAAAGCATGTTGGTTCCAGTAGGCACACAGCTCTTTCTGAAGCCCACTGAAGTAAAATAAGTTTATTTTCACTCATTTCAGATACATCAGAATCAAGAGTTAGAGCCAGCACACGCTTTATTGTTCCATTCAAACATCCCTCTGAATCTATACTATTCGGGTTTGAATTTCAGGTTTACAAATAATAAACTCTGCGAATAGTGGTGTTTTTTTCAAAAATATTCTGAGTTGATATTAAGTGAAATCAGAAACTATTCTGAGACAGACACTAAAAGTATGTTGTTCATTAAAAATTTAAAGAGTACACTGAAATTTAGGTCATGGTTATTTAGACAAATAACATTGGGATTTTAATTAGACATGTAATATGAGTAGCTGTGCTGTAAAATTCTCAATTTGGAAATGAATTAAAATATTTTAAGAGATGGCTCATAAAAAAGAAATTTCAAAAGTATAACTTTAGATTGATTAAAGGGAGCTTTCTAAAAAAAAGAAAATCCTGGATTGACCCATATGCTCATTTTGACCACTCATGATTATCAAGATATTCTGCTTCCATTGATTTCTTTGCCTTCTCAGTTTCTGCGCATTTAAGCACTTTCTTCAGTAGGTGAGAAGAAAGAAATTAAAACTCTAGGCAACCTTGCTTATTACTTACAGATTTATAATAAAATCAAAACCAAAAATGAGTTCTTACTACTTGTAAGTTTCATTAATTAAGGAATCATTTACTTTCTTTAATGCATAATAATATAATAAGAATAGACACAATAAGAAAAGACTTTAACGGTAATTTAGTATTATAGCACTTTCTTATATAGCTCCATTCCATGCATGGTATGATCACTGAAATAATAATTGTTTATAGTGGTAATAAGTACAATCTGAATTGAAGTCACCACATTTGGAAGCTCACACAAAAACACAATTATTCTAAAAAAATCATCTTAGGGTTGTTCTTCATCCTTTTTTTGTTGTTGTTATTGTTTTCCTTTGTGTTTTGGACATTAATACAATAAAGACAGATCAAAAGCTCTACCGACTTGGAAATGGTTAGAAAACATTAATTTCAGCAGTTAATAGGAATTCAGTATGACCTGTTACTAATGTTATTCATTATCATATATTTTTGTTGTTAGGTTGACTTTTACATTTGGAAATGTATCTATGAGGCATTACATTGCAATGCATTCCCTGGCAAAAACCTTCATAAATATTCCTTATAGCATCTTCGTTTGCATTTTCTTCTATTGTGCCGATCTATCCTTGTCCCCTATTCCCCATACACTTTAAATTTATTCATCCTTAATGTACTACAAAGCCTATAAAATTCTGAAGTCTAAGTGTTGCTATAGGAGACTTCTTTTAGCATCTTTCTCATATTATATCCTATTTTACTTACTATTCCCAACAAGAGAAGTTTTAGTGGCTTTCGGTTTTCAGCAGTTTCATCAAGAAGCTAAATCTAAATATTAAATTTAAATATTTACCATGTCATTAATATGTTTAGCACTGCTATGTGCTAAGTGGCTAATGTTGGTGTCTGTGACTTGCTAGGGATGTTGACTCCTTTTGATCTTCCAGACCACATCCAGTCTGAAAGCTTTTACTATGATTAATTTAGTGGCTCTGCCTGAGAACTTTGAATTAAATTAGTTAATGAAAAATTAAAATATAAATGTTACTGAAAATATACTGCCTCACTTTCTACACCTGGTTGAAAGGAGTTGGGTGAAATTTTGATATTTCACAATAGCTACTGGTACACAATGTGTCTTATGTCTGCTCAAATAAGTTAGAGTTTATTTGTGATGGTTCATTTGTGATGTTGCAGTGGTTCTAGGGGTTTATGATCATTGGCACTCTAACTTGTTCTATCAGGGGAGGGGACATAATATATACCTTTCCCCCTCCAAATTCTCAATAGCCTGAGACCATTCTGTTTCCAAGTGTTAAACTTTGGGGGATTTGGGGCTTGCTTATTAGCAATTCCAGGTAAGCCTGAAGAACTGTATGCACTTTACCAATCTCTGTAACATTATAAGGATATAATGTGGAAAATGTTCTAATGTGGATCATAACTTTTAGGTTTCAAAATAAAACATAATGAGGTGAACTGAAGTTTTAAACTTTTTGTTTGTTTTCTAGTTATTACATCACATGTAAACATTAAGGGCATTTTTCCTCACATATCTTACATATTCCACTCCTCCCTTTCTGATGTGCTGAGCATGTAAACATCCTGACTCAGAGTACAGGTATCTGAACACCTAGGAAAGGAGAAATTCCTTTTGGTAGAAAAAAGGTGATTTTGCTACTAACTTTCTACTGTATCTTCTGCCCTATGATTATATTTTGGGGAATAACTTAGATGCTCTGCTTTAAAAAAGAAAACAAAATCCAAACCAAAACCTAACATACCAGCACTTTTGAAATATCATTTTTGGAAGCCACTCTTTGCGTAATGCTGCATTTTGGGAGGTGATATTTTTAACAGTTCAATGGCAACAACAAGAAAAACACAACAACAAAAAAAATCCCACTTAGTGGGAGTACAGTGTGAGGTTTGAGAAGGGGATTTCTGGAGATACGCTTACAAATTTTAATATATAAGCAAGATACCAATATCTTTCACTTTCAAATCTTTCAGATTTCAACAAAATACCAGAGGTTTGCATTTCCAACTAACTTTAGATTCCATTGCCTTCCTTTCCATTTTTATTAAAATAAAGACAACATAAAACAGCTATATATACCTGCCAAGTGAGATGTTATGCCATAAATTACCCATAAGTGTTTATATGAATATAGAAATTGTATCTATCATGTTGAATTAATCCAAAAATTTAATCCAAAAGAAATAGCAATTTGCTAGCCTTTCCCACAAATCTAGTCCTCAATTCTGTTTGTGAAAGGCATGCACTAATCATGTAAATTGCTCCACATAGATATTTTAAACTGTTTTCCTCAAAGGTGAGAGGAGTGTAAGACACTTAAGCATCTGCTGTCTTGACTGATACTTACGAGAAGGCTGACAGTCTCAAAAGTAATTCGTTACCCCAGCATTACTTTTCTAAGAAATCATCAAAAATATGCTTGAATGGAAATCGTTTCTTTTATTCTTAAAACCGCATGCTAAAAACTATGAGCTATGCAGCAATTTCATGTGCAACCAATTACCAGTAAACAGTCTTTAATTATAAAAATATCACTTATACAGTTAAAGGGGATTTGAGTTTTGTCCTTATCTGCTATTTAGCATTTGAGGGACAGTCAGCTCTCAAGTAAGCATCTGCACTGTAACAGCCGTATTAACAGAAGAGTAAATCGCACTATAATTATTGTAGTTATAGTTATCTTTGTTTTAATCTTGTGCCAGCGGTTCTGGGCATAGAAATCAACAACAGAGAACATTTCCCCCCATCTGGGGAATTTAAAGTAAGACTATTTTTTTTTCAAAGTTTCATTTTTTTTTGTTTTCCAGAATATTTCAGGTTCTATAGACATTATGTATTTTTTCTTTTTAATAAATATAGACTTTAGGAGGATGTGTATTTTGCATAAATTTTACTTATAGCGGTAGAAAAAGTCACAAACTTTACCATTACCTCACCGTTTATTAAGTTGATCAGATAGCACAGCCATATCCTCACTCCAATCCCATTACTGAATAACAAACAAAACAAAACAAACAGAAAATAGAGAAACAAAACACTAGACAGAAATATATGTTTTACTCGATTGAATTTATGCAAAGTATTAACAAAACACTAAAGCCTCTTTATCCTGAGCCATGTTTGTTAGTTCAAACTATACAGCTTTTTAAGCATGGTAATTTCCCATGTAAGAAAAAAAATCTGAGTGCATGTGATTTGCACTATCTCTAGAGAAAAGCAAATTGCTTAGACTAGTGCTTTATGAATATAATCATTATGTACCTTAGTGGTTTATCATACTACTTAATCCTTTCTAAGGGTCAATTTGATTCAACAAAATATTTTTGGAGAACTTAACTATCTTCAAAGGAGCTAAATAATCCATAGACATAGGAGTTGTGACATATGCTCATATTAACATCTTGAGCCACTGCCTAGGCAAATCATAACAGTAAAAATATCCCTTGAAAAAACACTTAAATTATCCATAAGATATAGGTACTCTCTGTTGTTCTTAAAAGTCATGTTTAAATTATCAGGTACAGTATACTACACAAAGATCAGCAAACTATAGCTCATGAAGCAAATCCCATCTGTCCTCTGTCTGTTTTTATAAATAAAGTTTTATTGAAACATGGCCAGGCTATTTCTTCACTCATCTATGACTAGAGTAGTTGCAGCACAGACCATCAGGCTGCAAAGCCTATAATATTTATGATTTGGCCCTTTACAGAAAGATTGCCAACCCTTGAACTAGATTATAAGGATCAAATGAAAATTCTATATATGACTTTCTAGTTTCCCAAAGCATTCTGTATTCTGCTTTTAAATTTATACTGATGAATGGAAGTTGCTGACAATTTCCAAAATATTCTAGCTTGCCTGAAAGGCTTACTTCATTGGGTTTTAATGTTAGATTTCCCTAAAGTGAGTACATATGAATGGAGATTTATTTGTTGTTTGAGTAGTATAAAGCTAATATTTGTGAAAGCACTTATGGCAAAATCTAGCACATAGTAGGTATTAAATAAACACTACCTACATTTGAACCTAAATCTTGTTTGGTTACATCCACCTACATTTGGTTCCTTGGAAAGCTTTCTACACACTTTGCTATTACTTGTGATCACTGTCCTGCAATGTACAGGATGAATTGGCTATGAGTTGCGTGGTTTTTAAGAATCAAGTCCCAAGCCCCATTATGAGCTCCAATGGGGATGGAGTGGTATTCACTCCAAGAATTCAGATTCTGTAGAGTGAAAAGTACTCACAGTTACAAACCAGGGGTTTGATGCTTATAAGATGACAGATTAACTTGAGTCCTTAATATTTACTAATTATAGTTATAGCTAATAATTGTAGAGCCTTTTCTCTGAGATAGAAAACACAATGGCACATAATAAATGCTACAAAACTTTTAGTTATTATTGTTGTTATGGTTATGATTATTATCCCTAGCTGAGAGCTCTTTGTACTTTATCAAATCTTGATGTTTATTCTATCTCCTTTAGTTTTCCCACTCTTCATCAATTATACTATCTCATTCTTCTCCCTCTCACTCTCTCTCTCTTAATCATACCATGTAATTCCTGAATAAAACACAGCAGGAGAAATTGATTTACTGCGAAATTAAGGAAGCACAGATTTCAGGGCTCCACTTAAATGAACCTTTCCAAAACCCTGAAAGTACCTTAGCAATGAATTGGCTGTGTTTATTTGCAAGCTCTTCAAAATACAGTGTTTTAGCTGAAGTCAGTTAAGAATACTGTCTCCTTCTACTCCAAGTTCCCTTTATTTTCTGTTGTCAGAGTGGCCTTGGGATTTTTTTTCTTTGCTTTTTCTAATAAATTTATTTATTGTATTTATTTATTTTTGTCTGCATTGGATCTTCGTTGCTGCGCACAGGCTTTCTTTATTTGCGGTGAGCGAGGGCTACCCTTTGTGGTGGTGCACGTGCTTCTCATTGCAGTGGCTTCTCTTGTTGCGGAGCATGGGGTCTAGGTGCACGGGGTTCTGTAGTTGTGGCATTGGGCTCAGTAGTTGTGGCTTGTGGGCTCTAGGGCACAGGCTCAGTAGTTGTGGCGCATGGGCTCAGTTGCTCCACAGCATGTGGGATCTTCCCGGACCAGGGATTGAACTCGTGTACCCTGCATTGGCAGACAGATTCTTAACCACTGCACCACCAGGGAAGTCCCTTTTCTTTGATTAATGTAAACAATGCTGAGTTGGAGATACATTTAATTTAAATTTAATAGGCTGCATTTATGCGGTCCACGTATGTAATGTTAGCTAGCCATCCTGGTATAGGAATGGCTCCTAAGAACACTTATACCATGCACTGTGCCATTGCACCTATGTTAGTACTCAAAAGTTTATGACCTGAGGTGTGATTGCAATAGTAGCCAGAACTATATGGCTGGTAGAGAAAAAACAAGGTTGGAAATGTCCAGAGGGAGAAGCTCTTGAAATTTCTCCTATCATCAGACATGCAAAATAGTAAGTGAACAATTCAGTTCCATTATATGTCAAGTTAATACAGATGAAGTTCTTTTTTTGATAGAGGTTTTCCTGATTTGATGACATTTTTTAAAGTGTACATCTCATCAACAGTTGAGTTACTAAACTTAAAGAAACTTACCATGTTTTGTTATCACTAACAAAAACAAATTTTGATCAAACCCCAAAGAGAAAAATCTACATTATCTTTATATTATATCCTTATATTTTAAATATAAAAAACAATACTGCAAAATCATTTCTAGAAGTGATCAATATTCAGCCAAAGAGCTGGGAAAAAGAGAAGTGTCAGTTAGTTAAAAAATAATGTTATTTTTCTATATTTTATCTTTTCCATGGTATTTGCTATCTTGTTTGTGTATTTTCATTTTTCTCAAGGGCTAAGATACCTGGTCTCGTTGGAATCCTCCTCCAGCACCAATGTGTTTTATTGAAGATTGAGATTGGTAACCACAACTGGAGAACAGCCTCCTTGAAGAGGTTGTAAAACAAGAGTCTCTGTCTTTGATTTTTTAACTTGGTTACAACAGTCAGCATATTTATGCACGAAGTCCAACTGAAACTGAAACCAAATAATTACATTTGTTCTCCTGAATTCACCTTAGTGTATTCTATTCCCAACCACTGTTTTAAACTGCAATACCTAATTTCAGTGGGTAAATACTCTCTCTAGGAGCACTGATTGTAAACATTTTGAAACTATTTGTGTTCAAAACCTCAGTGTCCTATAAACATTCTCCTAAAAGCAATTAGAACAGGCTTGTGTCTATCATGTCATAGGAGATGTAAGGGTATATAATCACTGGCTGGCAAATTTCACGGTCTAAAGTCCCTTGCCTTCACCTTTTCTCTTTCTTCTCATTTAGATGCTGACCTAAAAAGGTATGGATCATCCTTAAATGTGATTTCAGCTCAGCTACCAGCATAAACTTGGGACTTGGAAAATTATTATTGTTAACTCTGATAATAAAATATTCAAGAATGCTGACAGACTGCTAGGTGCAAATCCATATTAAATCTGTCTTCACTGAGTTTGTTTTAAGAAGATACAGTACTGCATATGAAAGGTATGATTGTGGAATCCAAATAATCCAACTTGTGTCAAAACTAAACAAATCATCTACCATGGTTTCAAGAAAATAATAATAATAATGGCCTGTCTAGAGAACGTTGTCTATAGCAACTGGTGAATAAAATTCTTCTACGAATCCGTTAGCATGCAAGGATAAATCCAGCAAGGTGTAGATCCTGCTTATTCTCAGTCCCCAGGTTTATAAAACTTCTTTGATAACCTAATATACCAATTTGAGATATACATTTACTGACTAAGGAATTTCAGGCTTCAGAAATGCTGGGCCGCCAACTTTCCAATCCTTCTTACTCTTGCATTAATTAATGCAAACTGATAGGATGAGTTAAACAGGACTCCACTGGCAGTTGCAACAAGTACAGTATACTTGCTATCTATTCTATAATGGAAAAGCTGAATGTAGAAACTCAGAAAGAGGGATGTTATAAATATCTCCTTCACCATTCCTTGCAAATAAAGTCATAGTGACAGAAAAGAGAGTAAACTTCCGTTAGAGAAATCATCTTCCTATTAAAAATGTGATGACTAGAAATGTGATGTCCATTTTGGACTCTCCTTCTCAAAATTATCCTAAGAGACTTCAGCAGGATCCAGAACAGAATAATGAGAATTATTAAGCAGGGGAAAATCTGACATTCTTCTGCTGTAGTAGACTTGTATGTAATTACATCCAACACCCATATCTACTGACAGTTGCATTTTACTTCAGCTGAAAGGATGGAAATTGAAGTGGGAACTTTAGTTAATACAACCTCAAGATGTTTTTGCTTGGTAAGATTGAAAACTAATTTAACTATATGCAAAACCCGTGACAGTCGTAATATTTGGTGGTTGTTTTTAGGGTTGCATTCTTGATACATTGAGAATGAGTCTTGTCAAAGTAGAAACACAATCAAATTTGAAGAATACACAGCAAAGTAGTTAAATCTGCATTTTCTCTGATACTGTTCCTTTTACTCAGTAGTTCTTGGTTTCTCTATGACTGATTCCCATGTTATAAGGATCCTTTTGATGTCTCTGGTCTTCTTGATATTGAAGGTCCTGGCTGATTGTGTCTAAAAATTTGCAGATTGATATTATTTTTTTCATTACCCTTGACATCCTTGAGTCCGGAACATCAAGCTCTTAGCCACTGATAGAAGCAGAGCCTTCCTTCCCACATCATAGCATCAGGATGGCTCCAATCTTACAAAGAAATCCCAGGGAACAAGTCCCTAAGTGGTCTTATGTGGAACCGGTAACATAATTGAAAATCATGATTTGGCGGTATTTTTCCAGTAGGCAATTTAATTTCATTCAATTCTAATCAACTTATTGTTTTGTAAATTCCAGCTCTGAGACAGGCATTATGCTAAGAGAATAAAACACAATCCTGCCTTCAAGCAGATCATATCCTTTTGTATAAAACAGAAAAATTCACCAACAGTGGAATTCATGCTAGAGGGAAAATTTGCTCCAGGTGTTCTGAGAGCAACCAGTTATGGGACACCTCACTCAGCCCTGGTGAATCAAAGACAGCTTCCTTGAGTAGGTAATAGACAGACTTAGTCTTGAAAGATGAGTAGGTATTAGGGAATGAGGGATGAAAGAGAAGTCCAGGCAGAGGGAACAACATGTACAAATGTCAGCCATCTGGAGGAATCATGACTTGGGGGGAGAAGTGCAAATAGTTTAACGTGGCACATGTAGATGGTAAATAGAGAACATTTTATAAAGAGATCCAGTACTGATTTGGAGACTGGAATTTATCCGAGAAAATGAGATGCCATAGATGGACTTTAGGAAGAAAAAATAAAGGTCACAGTAAGATTTATATCTTAAATACATCACTTTGGATAGTTATGAAAAATGGATAAAGGGAATTTGAAGTGAGGTAGTTAAGATAAAGGAGACAAAGGAGTTAAGTGACAACACCCTTTGCTGCAAATGCTGAACTGTAGATGTCACATGATCATTTTAAAAGTTTTGGTTGAAGATGACGGTCGTGGGTTGCAATTCTGGATGTGCCACTCATTAACTATATAGTTTTAGATAAATATTCAATATATTTAACTTCTTTAGGTCTCAGCTCCTGCTTTCTTAAAATTTTTGAGGGATTAAGTACAACAGTATATGTAATGTTCTTGGCATAGTGCCTGGATTATATTAAGCAATGAGTAAATGTAAGAAACCCACTTAAATGCTTATTTCTGTAACAGGGAAGAGCCAAATCTGACTACATGCTGGATCGGTTTCTTTTACTTTAACCTTTGCTTTCTGCTGCTTTTGTTCACTAAAAAGATACTGTCTATACATAATGGCCTGCCTCCGGTAACACTGCCCCTCTGTCTGAATGTTAAACCAAGGTGCCTTTGTTAAGGCAAACATCTGGACCCGGTCCACCTGTGGATGGCTACAAGAAAGAAGAAATTAAAATATCTCCTCCCTGAGGCTAGCCATTCCAGGGGATATTCGCAAAACTTATGGCCTTTTTACTTTACTTCCTCATCTCCTCCCCTTCTCTGTGCTATAAAAGAAACTGGCATCCAAACTCCGTTAAGATGTTATTTTGAGACTTAGTCTGCCACCTTCTCAGTCTGCCCGCTTTTCGTAGTATTCTTTGCCTCAACACCTCGTCTCTGATTTATTGGCCTGTCGTGCTGCGAGCAGCGCGAGCTTGGACTAGGTAACATTTCCAATGACAATAACAATAATGGTTAAAAAAAAACCCACTTATGAGAAATTTTTCAAATATCACTGTAAAATGTCAACTAAATTTGAGTAATGTTTTTGAAAAGAATGTCACAAAGATGCTCCCTTAGGCAAAAACGCAAGCAAAACAAAATTATCAAGAACCTCCCAGGCCTTCCCTGGTGGCGCAGTGGTTGAGAATCCGCCTGCCAATGCAGGGGACATGGGTTCGAGCCCTGGTCTGGGAAGATCCCACATGCCTTGGAGCAACTGGGCCCTTGAGCCAAAATTACTAAGCCTGTGCGTCTGGAGCCTGTGCTCCGCAACAAGAGAGGCCGTGATAGTGAGAGGCCCGCACACAGCGATGAAGAGTGGCCCCCGCTTACCACAACTAGACAAAACCCTCGCACAGAAACGAAGACCCAACACAGCCATAAATAAATAAATTTTTTTTTAAATAAAAGAATCTCCCATATGCAACAATCGTAACCATAACAATTACAACAGCACCAATTAAAATCAACCACAACTTGAATGAACTTGATTCTTTCTTTGTCATGACACAGAACAGAACCAGGATTTACTAAGCAACGACTATATGACAGGCAGTTTGCTAAACTGTTTACACATGTAACATCATCACAAATAGGCTAATCTTCTTGTGTCTTTCTACCTTGCAAATTGGCTAAAAATACAGATTCAAAAGTAGGAGGAAGCAAAATGATACTTTACTTATTAGGTGAAAAAGAGAAAAAAGAACTGTGAGAGAGGGAGATGAGAGACAGACAGACAGAGAGAAGGAGGGGTAGGGAGAGTATGAATAGGGAAATAAGGGTCAGGGGGAAGAGATCCGCATTCCTTAATCATTTACTAAGCGTGATGCACTATTTTGGGCATAATGAATCATTTTAGCAGCACTGTAAAATATAGAGGTTTGTTACTATTTTATTGATTGGGAAACAAAAACTGCAGAAGATTAAGTTAATTGTGAATAGGGAAATTCACACAACTGTGAGGCAGTTGTGGTCAAAAACAAACACACAAAAAATGATAAAAATAAACAAACTAAACAATGTCTCCAGAGAAGATCTTCTAATGGCTGATTGCGAATTGTCAGAGATTCTTCTGAGTGGTTTGACTTAACCAGCTTTGCGGACAAATAGTGCTGTAGAGGCAAATATCCTATGCAGTAAATGGGCTCTGCTAGCATGCTTAGTGAAATCTCCACTAACCTGAAGTAAATGCCCTGGTTAATAATCAAAAATAATTTAAGCAATGGGAGCTATTTGATCAATTGTTGCTGTGTATACCACAGTACTATCTTACTTAAAATGATCCCTTAGGTATATTAGGTCAGGTAGAGAGGATAGTTGATTCCCACAGAGTAAAATATTACTCAACAGAAAACCCTTCAGTGAGCAATCACTGAAGACTATGGTAAATGAATATAAAATTTAAAAATCTGTACATTAAGACAAAAGGAAAAAATATTGCCAGAGGCAATTTGCAAAGAAATTACATCTGGGTGCAGTAAAAGGAATCCTAAGAGGAAAAGGTTCATTCACTGAGTGAGCTCTTTAGGGGAGCTATTATTTGATTAAGCAAGCTATTTATTTAAATAGAGTATGCTCTAGGACTAGTTTAATCCAGGCCCTGAAGGCTATTTTAATGGGTCTGAGGATTGCTTTGGCAAAACATATCTGATTTTTTAGATCACTGCAAATTTAATCACAGAGATAAAACCCTTTACTGTAAACCAAGTTAAGCTTCTGGTCAACTTTAGGCAGCATGTAGAAGAGAGATTAAGAACTATAAAGTCTAATCTGGTCCTAGGTAGCCTTTCTTTGTTTCTTCTTCCAGAAGATTTTGAGAGAGATTAATTTATTGAAGAATGCAAGGATTTCAGAAGCAATGGAAAAGTAATATTGGATTTAAATGACATCTGTTGAGAAAGACACATCGATAGGGAAAGATAAATAAAATCAGGGATCTCCTTTAGATCTAGATGGTACTTTTTTTTTTTTTTTTTTTTTGCGGTACGCGGGCCTCTCACTGCTGTGGCCTCTCCCGTT